>NC_134399.1:102785006-103126553 GCF_050003625.1 Haematobia irritans | reverse complement strand
AGTTCTTAAGGGTTGAAGTCGTTAAAATGTAGTTTCTCTCCTGGTTGGTGTGCCATCCGCTGTTTTGAAAAAATGTGCTTATACGTTAAATATTCCCCTGACAGACCTCTTCCCTTGCTAGTAGCTATTTTCCTTCCGTTTATAAAAATAATTTTATTGACCCGCTCCATAAGAATGGTAGTTGATTAAATGTTGAGAACTACATGTGTATTGTCAAATTAAGTGCAATACCAAGGATTTTGCGGCACTTTTCACGGATGAACTTGTTCGACAACAACTTTAGTCAATAGTTCCTGTGAATCAAAATGGTTTTATGAAAACAGAGAAGAAAAAACATGGAACATTTGTGCCGTAAATATATTTTTTTTTAGCCAAACATAATTGCCGAAATCAGATATATAATTTCTGATAAAATGACATTGTAGTGGCAAAAATATTGCATGATCCCCATCCAAAATAACATTTTGCTCTTGAAATATGTTCGAAGTAATCAAATTCCTTCTCTGGATGAAGAGTATAACGACAGTGACTAATCTTTTGAAATTTACGAATTTCAGCGAATTATTGGACACCGGTTAATCACAAAATCCTTACTTATAAACATAACAGACCTTAACTTTTACTCCAGGGCTTTTATGGTGGATATCTTCATATCATTCTGCAATATATCCTATTGCAAAGGCTACCTATGCATCCAGAATAAGTCCCAAAAGTACGGTTAATGTGGCATCATTAGTCCGTACTTCTTTAATTTGTACTTTCTTCAACCCGTACTTTCTTCATATTGAATTGTAATTCCATTTTTAAACTTAAATAAAGAAGTTTGATTTTTTAAATATCCAAAACGTGAACGCAAAAATTAGTGACACCGAAAGAAAAAAACAACATGTTACGTACTGGATCAGTCGCCATCAAACATTAAATTTCAAAAACCAACATCAATCATCAACAAATTCATTCCCAATTCACTCAATTATCAATATTGAAGCTTAACGAGATAAACACTACTGCTCTCCATGAACTTCCTCCATTTCGGGATCATAGTCCATAGTTCTGGTTTGCCGAAATTGAATCAGTTTTTGCATTGACTGGCATTACACGCGATGATGGACCAATATTATCTTTAATCCCCCCACGGAAAGTTAATAAAAAGGTTTGGAAAATCAGACTCTGCCAAGCAACGCGAGCTTCTTGGTGAGACACGATAAACCATCCCATTTTATGTACCGATTAAAAATCTTGCATCCAATCATCTAAGCACTGAAGCTCTTAAATCCATATTCATCGATGAAATGCAAGATGAAAGACCTGCAGAAAAGGCAGTTGTATTGTACTCCTTTTTCATAGAATATCCAGTTTTTGTTGTAGACCATGCAAAGCCTACGCCATCATTGGAAGTTGACGCATTTTCTTTGTGACAATTGCCCGTTCAAGTAATGCATTTATCACAAAAAGTAGACTTGTCGAAAAATAAGTCCGTTCCAAATCGAAAATCCGCAGAAAAGGAAGAAAATTGTTGATAACATCGGAGTATGATTAGATACAAAATATAATTTTAACCAGCGTTGCCACAATGAATTATTATTTTGGACAACAATTTTTCCAAATTGGACCAAAATTCGTACCAGCGGACCATTTTTCAAAATTAAACTAATATAATTTAAAAGCTAAAATTTTTATTTCTATACAAAATTGTGTCAAAATTTTATTACTATACAAATTTTTGTCAAAATTGTATTTCTATAGAAAATTTTATTTCTATAGAAAATTTTTTCAAAATTTTATTTCAATAGAAAATTTTGTTTCTATAGAAAATTTTGTCACAATTTTGTTTCTGTAGAAAAAAAATTTATTTCTATAGAAAATTTTGTCAAAATTTTATTTCTATAAAAGATTTTGTCTAAATTTTATTTCTACAGAAAAATTTGTCAAAATTTTATTTGTATAGAAAATTTTGTCAAAATTTTGTTTCTATAGAAAATTTTGTCAAAATTCTATTTCTATAGAAAATTTTGTCAAAATTTTATTTTTTCAGAAATTTTGTGAAACTTTCATTTCTATGGAAAATTTTGCCAACATTTTATTTCTATAGAAAATTTAACGAAAATTTTATTTCTGTCGTCAAAATTTTATTTCTGTAGAAAATTTTGTCAAAAGTTGTATTCCTATAGAAAATTTCTCAAAATAAGTGGTTTCACTGCAATGTGGAACGCCGTTCGGACTCGGCTATAAAAAGAAGGTGCCTTGTCATTGAGCTTAACATGGAATCGGGCAGCACTTAGTGATAAGAGAGAAGTTCACCAATGTGGTATCACAATGGACTGAATAGTCTAAGTGAGCCTGATACATCGGACTGCTACCTAACCTAACCTAACCTAACCTAACCTAACCTAACCTAACCTAACCTAACCTAACCTAACCTAACCAGCGTTGCCACAATGTATTATTATTTTGGACCACAATTTTCCAATATTGGATCAAAATTCGTACTAGCGGACCATTTTTTAAAATTAAATTAATATAATTTAAAAGTTAAAATTTTATTACTATACAAAATTTTGTCAAAATTGTATTTCTATAGAAAATTTTGTCAACATTTTATTTCTATAGAAAATTTTGTCAAAATTTTATTTCTATAGAAATTGTTGTCAAAATTTTATTTCCATAGAAAATTTTGTCAAAATTTTGTTTCTATAGAAAATTTTGTCAAAATTTTGTTTCTATAGAAAATTTTGTCAAAATTGTATTGCTATAGAAAATTTTTTCACGATTTTATTTTTATAGAAGATTTTGTCAAAAATTTCATTTCTTTAGGAAATTTTGTGAAACTTTCATTTCTATAGAAAATTTTGCCAATATTTTATTTCTATAGAAAATTTAATGAAAATTTTATTTCTGTCGTCAAAATTGTATTTCTGTCCAAAATTTTGTCAAAAGTTGAATTCCTATAGAAAATTTCTCAAAATAAGTGGTTTCACTGCAATGTGGAACGCCGTTCGGACTCTGCTATAAAAAGGAGGTCCCTTGTCATTGAGCTTAACATGGAATCGAGATAAGAGAGAAGTTCACCAATGTGGTATCACAATAGACTGAATAGTCTAAGTGAGCCCGATATATCGGACTGCCACCTAACCTAACCTAACCAGCGTTGCCACAATGAATTATTATTTTGGACCACAATTTTCCAATATTGGACCAAAATTTGTACTAGCGGACCATTTTTCAAAATTAAATTAATATAAATTAAATGTTAAAATTTTTATTTCTATAAAAAATTTTGTCAAAATTTTATTACTATAGAAATTTTTGTCAAAATTTTATTTCTATAGAAAATTTTGTCAAAATTTTATTTCTATAGAAAATTTTTTCAATATTTTATTTGTATAAAACATTTTGTCACATTTTTACTTCAATAGAAAAATTTGCCAAAATTTCATTTCTTTAGGAAATTTTGTGAAACTCTCATTTCTATAGAAAATTTTGCCAAAATTTTATGTCTATAGAAAATTTTGTCAAAATTTAATTTCTATAGAAAAGTTTGTCAAAATTTTATTTCTATAGAAGATTTTGTCAAAATTGTATTTCTATAGAAATTTTTGTTTTATTTCTATAGAAAATTTTGTCAAATTTTTATTTCTATAGAAAATTTTGTCAAAATTGTATTTCTATAGAAAATTTAACCAACATTTTATTTCTGTAGAAAATTTAGCCAACATTTTATTTCTATAGAAAATGTCGTCAAAATTTTATTAATGTAGGAAATTTTGTCAAAATATTATTTCTGTCGAAAATTGTGTCAAAATTTCATTTCTATACAAAATTTTGTCAAAATTTTATTTCTATAGAAAATTTTGCCAAAATTTTATTTCTATAGAAAATTTTGTCAAAATTTTATTTCTATAGACAATTTGGTCAAAATTTTATTTCTATAGAAAATTTTGTCAAAATTTTATTTCAATAGAAAATTTTGTCAAAATTTTGTTTCTATAGAAAATTTTGTCAAAATTTTATTTCTATAGAAAATTTTGTAAAAATTTTATTTCTATAGAAAATTTTGTCAAAATTTTGTTTCTATAAAAAAAAATTATTTCTATAGAAAATTTTATCAAAATTTTATATCTATAGAAGATTTTGTCAAAATTTTATTTATACAGAAAAACTTGTCAAAATTTTATTTCTATAGAAAATTTTGTCAAATTTTTATTTCTATAGAAAATTTTGTCAAAATTGTATTTCTATAGAAAATTTAACCAACATTTTATTTCTGTAGAAAATTTAGCCAACATTTTATTTCTATAGAAAATGTCGTCAAAATTTTATTAATGTAGGAAATTTTGTCAAAATATTATTTCTGTCGAAAATTGTGTCAAAATTTCATTTCTATACAAAATTTTATTTCTATAGAAAATTTTGCCAAAATTTTATTTCTATAGAAAATTTTGTCAAAATTTTATTTCTATAGACAACTTGGTCAAAATTTTATTTCTATAGAAAATTTTGTCAAAATTTTATTTCAATAGAAAATTTTGTCAAAATTTTGTTTCTATAGAAAATTTTGTCAAAATTTTATTTCTATAGAAAATTTTGTAAGAATTTTATTTCTATAGAAAATTTTGTCAAAATTTTGTTTCTATAAAAAAAAAATTATTTCTATAAAAAATTTTATCAAAATTTTATATCTATAGAAGATTTTGTCAAAATTTTATTTATACAGAAAAACTTGTCAAAATTTTATTTCTATAGAAAATTTTGTTTCTGTAGAAAATTTTGTCAAAATTTTGTTTCTTTAGAAAATTTTGTTTCTATAGAAAATTTTGTCAAAATTTTGTTTCTATAGAAAATTTTGGCAAAATTCTATTTCTATAGAAAATTTTATCTCAATAGAAAATTTTGTTTCTATAGAACATTTTGTCAATTTTTTTTTTCTATAGAAAATTTTGTAAAAATTCTACTTCTATAGAAAATTTTATTTCTATAGAAAATTTTTTCAAAATTTTATTTCTATGGAAAATTTTGTCAACATTTTATTTCTATAGAAAATTTTGTTAAAATTTCATTTCAATAGAAAATTTTTGTTTCTATAGAAAATTATGTCAAAATTTTGTGTCTATAGAAAATTTTGTAAAAATTTTATTTCTGTAGAAAATTTTGTCAAAATTTTATTTCTATAGAAGATTTTGTCAAAATTTTATTTCTATAGAAAATTTTGTCACATTTTTACTTCTATAGAAAATTTGGATAAAGTTTCATTTCTTTAGGAAATTTTGTGAAACTTTCATTTCTTTAGAAAATTTTGCCAACATTTTATTTCTATAGAAAATTTAACGAAAATTTTATTTCTGTCGTCAAAATTTTATTTCTGTAGAAAATTTTGTCAAAAGTTGTATTCCTATAGAAAATTTCTCAAAATTTTATTTAAAATTTTTATAACGATTAGTTTCAATTGTATGTCCTAGTAATATGTCAACTTACTAGTTTTTGCCGCTCCGTTTACCATCTTACTTAGTTTTACGTGTCCCGCCTCATACTGCTGACTTACTGAGGCTTAATAACCTATAATCCCTTATATCTCATAGATGTTCCTGACATAGTTCCTTGTCGAATGATAAGATACTTCCCGACCTTGTTTTTATCATTGCCCCATCCTTGTTGCTGCTTGAATTTCTTTCTCCACCAAATCAAAATCTTACAATGTTCCTGCTAAATCTAAAATGTATTTCTCCAGTATATATCTTAAACTTATATGCATCACATAATTTCCGCTGAAGTAATTCCATTAGATTCGATTCCTAATCCTAAAGCATCCAAAGCTACTTTAAGTTCATTTCGTTCTGGATTATCGTATAATTTCGCAGGGGGGTAGATGACTGTTGAGCCTTTATGGTATTGCTAATAGATGGTTCAACCTCCAACATCTCTTCACAGAACATTGTGATGTGGCTTTTCGATACTTTAATAATATTTTCCTCAATTAGGATGTCTTTTTTATATTATTACTACTAAAGTTTTGCCATGTTCTGGTGTTTTTGTTCATCACCCTTTTATGGCACTTCTTTCAATTTTTCGTTTGCCTTTTTTGTTTGGGTAAATCAATAACCTTATCACAAACCATGTAAATGTTATTGATGTACAAATATTCGTTTTTGGTTTTGTGGAATTCAATCAAGAATATTCCCTCTGGGTTAAATATTAATATTCAGAGATTGACGAGCTAGAATAATAAGAAACAAGTAAGTACTGGCCGTGTCGAATGTTATGTACCCACCACCATGGATGGTATACAAAATTCTAATAATATTGGAATGACCATACAATAGCATAACTACATACATCTAATTATGGTTAGATATTGACCATCTTTCTGTGTTTTCTTAAGGGTTAATACGGCATCCAGGCTGTCAAAGTCAAATTTCAAGAATGATCTATATGGGAGCTAAGTGCAGACTGAAATGACACAATTTTTGTGTGGCTACATAATGCTGATCGTGTGAAAAATAAGCCTTCAGGACACTCAACACTGGGTGAAGGCTTTTCTAAATATAGTTGAGTTGATCCATTTACAATATAAGTCTTTGTGTTACGTTTAAAGCCAATATCTCCACTCGTTTGAAAGCTAGCGTAATTTCAATAGACGGAAACACAAACGGACGTACAGCCAGGAAAAATTTTAATTACCAAATAATATTGGAAGTTACTTAGTTCGAAGGCCAGTGCCTTCAACCATTTTCGATTCATCCGAATAACTTTTCAGGTCTCCAAGATTTATACGTCCTTCTTCCCAATCCTCTATACTTGGAATAATCGTTTTTAATTTGTCTTCATATACATGCTGAATCGCCATACAATCAGTCGTAATATCTTGCTCAACAGAAGCAACGAGTTTCGTATGTATGCATTCTGCATTTCCGAGTGATATGCAGATCAAGGGGACAGACTCACATCATTACCTCTAAAGCAGCGATGGCCGTTGTTCTCATTGCACCAGTCATATAAATAAGGGTCGTTCTGTTTATTATGTTAAACTCCTGCAGATGATTCCGATGAATCGTAATCCATAGGTAACTACAGGTTTTTTGACTTCTGTAAACAGCCTGTGGAAGAGGGAGAACTTCATTCCTCAACGTCCTCGTAGGTCTTCTGTAGTCTAAGTAGTGTAGTGTATTCTCTGGCCAGCTTAGTCTGGAGTCTAAGGCAACTCCTAAATACTTAGCCGATTTTGAGAGAATTAATCTCGTTCCTTGAAATTGTGGGCCCTTATATCCGGTGGTTTTTCTCCCCCTAGTGAGGAGTAATAGGACTGTTTTCCTTGGGTTAACACCTAGATTAGGTTATGTATAGTGGCAGCCCGATATTTCAAGCTCACTTAGACTATTCAGTCCATTGTGATACCACAATGGTGAACTTCTCTCTTATCACTGAGTGCTGTCCGATTCTATGTTAAGCTCAATGACAAAGGACCTCCTTTTTATAGCCGAGTCCGAACGGCGTTCCACATTGCAGTGAAACCACTAAGAGAACCCTCAGAAATGTCACCAGCATTACTGAAGTGGGATAATCCACCGCTGAACAACTTTTTCGTGTTTGGTCGGAACTGGGTTCGAATTCACAACCCTGTGTATGCAAGGCGTCCATGCGGGTTAGCTCCTTGCCCACTCATGATATCCGATATCGTGTCCCCATAGTCGCGGAATACGAGGTGGAAGCGACCATCCGCCGTTATGGCGGCCCAAACAATTATCATCGGCGCCATTGAGTTCTGCTGGCCGATCGAAAGTGGTAATTTTCAGCTGACCTCTTTGGCAAGTAAACCCAAAGATTTTGTTTGTGCACAGTGTTCGTTTCAAAACAATCCGTTCATGAAAGTGAATCAACACACATGTGGTAAAAAACGGAGAACAGACGGTGTCAATCTACACAACGATAAATTAATACCATGCGTTATCAAAATAACAACCAGCATTCATAATCATGATGGTTATGAATTCATAAAAAAAATCCGCTACCGTGACTCGAACCTGGATTGTCTGCTGCGTGCGCGTGAACAGTTGCCTTAGCATATTGCAGCAACAACCGAGCTGCCATAGGTTAGGTTAGGTTAGGTGGCAGCCCGATGTATCAGGCTCACTTAGACTATTCAGTCCATTGTGATACTACATTGGTGAACTTCTCTCTTATCACTGAGTGCTGCCCGATTCCATGTTAAGCTCAATGACAAGGGACCTCCTTTTTATAGCCGAGTCCGAACAGCGTTCCAAATTGCAGTGAAACCGCTTAGAGAAGCTTTGAAAACCCTCAGAAGTGTAACCAGCATTACTGAGGTGGTATAATCCACCGATGAAAAACTTTTTTGGTGTTCGGTCGTAGCAGGAATCGAACCCACGACCTTGTGTATGCAAGGCGGGCATGCTAACCATTGCACCACGGTGGCTCCCAAACCATAAGAACGCCAAGCGAATATTTTAAGACTTTTCATCGACTTCTCGCCCGCGGACGAAATAATTCCTTTTAAATTCAATTTTTTAATTTTTCGTGAACATTTCCATTTCATTTTGTTACCATACGTTCACGATTTTGGAACGTAATTTTATCTATTGCGAAAAGCGAAGCAACAATAAAATGAACTGTAGCTGGAACAAATCTGTCAGGTGTCAGATGAGAAGTTTAGAAATGCTAGCAACCTGAAGTTGGTTGCAATCAGTGGTAACGGTGTTCGAGCAGTGATACTTTTGTGCCACTTTTACTCTGCCATATATTCTGGGTCGTGGTGAAATTCTGAGTCGATCTAAGCATGTCCGCCCGTCCGTCTGTTGAAATCACACTAACTTCCGAACGAAACAAGCTATCGACTTGAAACTTGGCACAAGTAGTTGTTATTGATGTAGGTCGGATGGTATTGCAAATGGGCCATATCGGTCCACTTTTACGTATAGCCCCCATATAAACGGACCCTCTGATTTGGCTTGCGGAGCCTCAAACAGAAGCATATTTCATCCGATCCGGCTGAAATTTGGTACATGATGTTGGTATATGGTCTCTACCAACAATGCAAAAATTGGTCCACATCGGTCCATAATTATATGTAGCCCTCATACAAACCGAAGCAAATTCCATCCGATCTTGATGAAATTTGGTACATGGTGTTGACATATGGTCTCTAACAACCACGCAAAACTTGGTCCACATCGGTCCATAATTATATGTAGCCCCCATATAAACCGATCCCCAGATTTGGCTTGCGGAGTCTCTAAGAGAAGCAAATTTCATCGAAATTTGGAATATGGTGTTAGTATATGATCTCTAACAACCGTGCCAGAATTGGTCCATGTCGGTCCATAATTATATATAGCCCCCATATAAACCGTTCTCCAGATTTGACCTCCAGAGCCTCGTGGAGGAGCAAAATTCATCCGATCCAGTTCAAATGTGGAACGTGGTGTTAGTATATGGTCTCTAACATCCATGCAAAAATTAGTCCACATCGGTTTACAATTATATATAGCCCCCATATAAACCGATCCCCAGATTTGGCTTGCGGAGCCTTTAAGAGAAGCATATTTCATCCGATCCGGTTGAAATTTGGAACATGGTGTTAGTATATGGTCTCTAATTACCGTGCCAGAATTGGTCCATATCGGCCCATAATTATATATAGCCCCCATATAAACAGTTCTCCAGATTTGACCTCCGGAGTCTCTTGGTGGAGCAAAATTCATCCGATCCGGTTCAAATTTGGAACGTGGCGTTAGTATATGGCCGTTAACAACCATACCAAAATTGGTTCATATCGGTCTATAGTTATATATAGCCGATCTCCAATCACACAAAAATTGGTCCATATCGGTTCATAATCATGGTTGCCACTCGAGCCAAAAATAATCTACCAAAATTTTATTTTTTTTAGAAAATTTTGTCAAAATTTTATTTCTATAGAAAATTTTGTTAAAATTGTATTTCTATAGAAAATTTTGTTAAAATTTCATTACTATAGAAAATGTTGTCAAAACTTTATTTCTATAGAAAATGTTGTCAAAACTTTATTTCTGTAGAACATTTTGTCAACATTTTATTTCTATAGAAAATTTTGCCAAACTGAATTATATACGTATTTAATCGATCTTTTTTGATTTAATATATACCACGTATGGACTTACATACAATTTAGAAGACGGTGTTAGGAGGTTTTAAGATACCTTGCCATCGGCAAGCGTTAACGCAACTTAAGTAATTCGATTGTGGATAGCAGTGTTTAGAATAAGTTTCTACGCAATTCATGGTGGAGGGTACATAAGCTTCGGCCTGGCCGAACTTACGGCCGTATATACTTGTTTTTATCTAAATGTAGATAAAATTAATGTAGACTAGTTAAGATTTAAATTACAAAAAAATATTTCACTACGCTATATAATACACTGATATAAATGCGTTTAATTATTGAATTTTCTTTATGAGGAATAGTGCCACGTTTTGTGCCACTATTTGTGCCACCTTCTACGGCTTGGGACACTTTTTGAATCACTTTCTGAAATGCTCAACGGTAATGATGGTTGCAATACATATTAGCCACAATGTATGCTCACATATGGCGAATTGGTTTAGGGGTATCATGTAGTCGACTCCGTCCGACATAAATTCTTTTTTCTTAATGGATTCTATGTCTAAGTAAGCCTGAAGCAAGGACAAACCACTATAATCTAAGATAAACCCCCTCTGACCACATGCAGGTTTATGGTATTAAAATAAGTAAATTCATATTTTCTACATAAACTACCCCTTTCGTCCGTGGCTTGTAATAATTAAATATTTCCATAAGACTTAGTCATGCCTAAGATTTGCATGAATCAATTTTTCCTTAACTAAATGAAATTTCTGAAATAAATCTGTGGGGTTTCTTCTACAAATTGGCAATTTGCCATTGTCCATTAGAATGTGTGGCCTAATGTGTTCTTTGCTCTAGATGACCTCAAGGCTTCTTTTTGGCAATAACAAAAGGCACTTAAAGGGAGAATTTGCCAGTTGAAACGAGACATTACTGGGGGCAAAAATGGACACAGAAACTAGAGAGAAAAAATCTTCCAGCCCATCACACTCAAGAAGACAGAGAACAAATAAAGTCAATTGTGATTTATTTGCTGTGGCATTCATTAAATGTAAAAATGTGATTTCCAAGGACCACAGTCTTAACCAAATGATGGATTTTTCTTAATTCAAGCGGTCAACCATAGTAATGGCTATTAGTATAAATGAAAAGAACTGGTGTTTTTTTTTTTTGCCATCAACAAGTACTATATCATAAATCCTATTAGAATTGAATTAAATTTTTCCACTTCAGTGGAGTACTTCTGTGTATGTGTTTCTGTCAAAAATGAAATATATTTTTAGCTAATTTTCCATGTGAATTGGCAGTGACCTTGACAGCCATATGAAATCCAATTAAATTCTTTATTTACTTGATTTGAAGGAAAGTTAACATTTTCTTTACAAAATCAGTGATGTGAAATATTTTAACCTTTGTTTGTATTCCTTTGTGTTGAGAACAAATTTAATTTAAAATTTATTGTTGGGGGAATATATACAGAAACAAGTAAAGGAAGTCTATAGTCGGGCGGTGCCGACTATATTATACCCTGCATCACTTTGTAGATCAATATTTTGTATGCTATGTCAAGAACTTTAAACTTGTTGCGATATTCTCATACCCAGTATTGTCCTGGCTCTTGTCCCAAAAGTGGGACGCTCCCGTCTTATCTTTTATACCCGGTTTAGGGTATAAAAATGGGAAAAAAGGGAGTTTTAAAAAATTGAATTAAAAGAACTTCCGGGGAACTTAAAATAAAGAACATCTTTTGGAGGAAATTAAATGTGTGCCTTTAGAACAACTCCCAATTTTTATACCCTCCACCATAGGATGGGGGTATATTAACTTTGTCATTCCGTTTGTAACACATCGAAATATTGCTCTAAGACCCCATAAAGTATATATATATATATTCTGGGTCGTGGTGAAATTCTGAGTCGATCTGAGCATGTCCGTCCGTCCGTCCGTCTGTTGAAATCACGCTAACTTCCGAACGAAACAAGCTATCGACTTGAAACTTGGCACAAGTAGTTGTTATTGATGTAGGTCGGATGGGATTGCAAATGGACCATATCGGTCCACTTTTACGTATAGCCCCCATATAAACGGACCCCCAAATTTGGCTTGCGATCGCTCTAAGAGAAGCAAATTTCATCCGATCCGGCTGAAATTTGGTACATGGTGTTAGTATATGGTCTCTAACAACCACGCAAAAATTGGTCCATATCGGTCCATAATTACATAAGCCCCCATATAAACCGATCCCCCGATTTGGTTTGCGGAGCCTCTAAGAGAACCAAATTTCATCCGATCCGGCTGAAATGTGGTACATGGTGTTAGTATATGGTCTCTAATAACCATGCAAAAATTGGTCCACATCGGTCCATAATTATATATAGCCCCCATATAAACCGATCCCCCGATTTGGCTTGCAGAGCCTCTAAGAAACGAAAATTTCATCCGATCCGGCTGAAATTTGGTACATGGTGTTGGTATATGTTCTCTAATGACCATGCAAAAATTGGTCCATATCGGTCCATAATTATATATAGCCCCCATATAAATCGATTCCCAGATTTGTCCTCCGGTGCCTCTTGGAGGAGCAAAATTCATCCGGTCCGGTAGAAATTTTGAACATGGTGTTAGAATGTCGTCTCTAACAAACACGCAAGATTTGGTCCATATCGGTCCATAATTATATATAGTCCCCATATAAACCGTTCCCCAGATTTGGAGGAGCAAAATTCATCCGATCCGGTTGAAATTTGCAACGTGGTTTTAGTATAAGGCCGCTAATATCCATGCCAAAATTGGTCCATATCGGTCTATAGTTATATATAGCCGATCCCCAATCGCACAAAAATTGGTCCATATCGGTTCATATTCATGGTTGCCACTCGAGCCAAAAATAATCTACCAAAATTTTATTTTTATAGAAAACATTGTCAAAATGTTATTTCTATCGAAAATTTTGTCAAAATTTTATTTCTATAGAAAATTTTGTAAAAATTTTATTTCTATAGAAAATTTTGTAAAAATTTTATTTCTATAGAAAATTTTGTAAAAATTTTATTTCTATAGAAAATTTTGTCAAAATTTTATTTCTATAGAAAATTTTGTCAAAATTTTATTTCTATAGAAAATTTGGCAAAATTTTATTTCTATGAAAATTTTTTTTCAAATTTTATTTCTATAGAAAATGTTGTCAAAATTTTATTTTGTCAACATTTTATTTTGTCAAATTTTTATTTCTATAGAAACTTTAAACTTAATTATATACGTATTTAATCGGCCTTTTTTAGTTTAACCCTTTCACTACCGAAATAAACCTAATATTAAAAACTTTAATTTTTCTTCTGTTTTTACATGTGGAACAAAAATTTTCATTTTGAGAACCTACCTCAATTACTTCAAGAGCTATATGAGATTCTTCTGAAAACTTGATTCTTGAATTGTGACTAAATGGCCTTACGAATATAAGCGACATTTAGCCTATACTATCTTTCACAGTGTGAGAAAAAATACAAAAAAGAAACCGTAAAGGTATCAGCTATAGTTTTTGTATAAATGTCCATTTACAGTAGAATAATTGTATCAAATTTACGTATTTTTCGTTTATTGTTAAAGAAGTTAATAAAAATATATTTTAGTACTCATGAATATGGAAAATATGTATAGCTTATTTAGATTGAAGCCTCTACTTTAAAATAACGTCGAGAAATATATCGAAACTAAGTGGGAAAATAGAATTTGGTATCTTTTTCGAATGTCCTTCTAAGTGGACATCGGTAGTGAAAGGGTTAATATATACTACGTATGGACTACCTTGTAATTCAGAAGACGATGTTAGGAAGTTTTAAGATACCTTGCCATCGGCAAGTGTTACCGCAACCCAATTAATTCGATTGTGGAGGGTACATAAGCTTCGGCCTGGCCGAACTTACGGCCGTATATACTTGTTTTTGCCGGGATATTACTCAAATTGCATGTAGGTTTTACATAATTATATTCCCCGATTTTCGGCTACATTACCCACTCTCACTGAGCGATTTCCTCCTTTTAATAATGGACTCAATATTATGGGCATACTAACTCTGTATGTTTAAAATCAAGTATAGCTCCTAATATCAGGCATTTACGTTCAGATTGGTATAAAGCTCCGGTAAAAATGTACTCTTAATATGCTTAAATATCGACACACGCTTTATCTACCAAACCTATCTCAATGGTACCCCACACGTGCTTATGTTTACTAATTCAATACCCCTATTGAAGTGTACACTAAAAAAAAATATTTACGTGGTATTAACGATTACGCAACCTAAATTTTAGGAGGCGAAATTTACAAAATATTAAGGACAACTTCCTTTAAAATAATGAAATTTTAATTAAAATAAAGTTTATAATCTTTGCTTCAAATTTTTTTTCATTAAATTTAGGACACAAATTTTGTAAATTTGCGTCTGTTTACATTTGGAATATTTTGGATATTTTTTCCCAAAGGACCGGCGGAGCACTGCTGAAGCAAAAACAAAAACAAGTGGATGAGGCTCTGTCGCAGCATGAAAAACCAAAAGTCATTTAAGGCACAACAAAAACAAAACGCTTTCTACTAGATCATTTATATCTTAATCCACGAACTTCTTTATTTCAAATCGTACTTTCTTATAAATATTATTTCGAGAGCGATAACAATTTCAGGGAAATCCAAAAAAATTGACTGTCTAGTAGACAACTTTATGCTATCCAAGATTCTTACGAACTAACTTAAAATATATGCATGCAATAATAATAAAAACAATAACGAGTAACAGTGAATTCTTAACTAGATAAAGATAATCCCAGGACCGCAGCTAAATGGCCACATCTGCAAATAACCAGGAGACAACGTTTATCCACAACGGATTTCTAAGACCTTTCCATAGATGGCGTTAATTTCGTTACTCCAACAAAATATATTCTCAACCTAAACAGCGTCCCTTCGTTAAAGTCGCATATCTTTGAACTAATGCTAATTTTCCTTAAAGTAAAGAAACACATTTTCGATTTAAAGAAATTGTCTTTAAATTAACTGAAATATTGAAACTTAAGATTTAAGATAAAAACGCTTCAAATATAGGCTAATACTTATTTTGGGAATTTGGCGTCTTTGGTTTAAAGTTTTTGTTGGAATTAAGAAAATATTTTTTACTTTGAAATTATAATTTGGATTTTTAAACTAGCATTTGTTTGTACATGGGTACCTTTATTAATAAACCGCGAAAAAAGAATGAAAATCTGATAAATGAGATCTGTATCCTAATTTTAATTTTATTGGTTCTAGATTTAAAGCCAGATAGGTCACTAAAAAATTTCTTTATTTTAAAGAAGCCGCATCTTTGGCTCGGAATCAATACCAAAATCCTTAAAGGATGATCAAAATCTTTGGATCCGAGTAAACTTTTTTGAGTGTCGAAAATCCATAATAATTTCAAAATTTAAAAAGTATGCAATTTTTGTCATGCCTGTTTACGACTTATAATTTTTATTTTTTGGGAGCAATACTATAAGTACTAAAGAATATTTTCTATATGTATAAAGAATCATCAAAAAAACTGCAGAGTTAAATATAGCAAAAAAATTTGGAAGTTCTTCCAAAGGCACAACTTTAAAAGCACTTCCAGAAGATGCACTCCCAATGATGTTCTTTATTTTAACTACTTTAACTATTATAAAAAATTGATTCTTTTTTTATAATATTGTTTTTTGATACTTTTAATGGGTAATTTTAACTTTCTTTGTTTCAAAGAGGTTAAAAACAGAGTAAGAATTCATAAAATGGTACAAATCATTTAAATTTTGTCGAAAAAATGCTAAATCCAATCTGAAAAAATTGTGAATTTTTGAAAATATTTGAGGTCAAACGTTTCCGACAAACCTTAGAATTCATTAAAAATTATAAAAAATTATAAAAATTATTTATGTGACAAAATATCACATAATTTTTTAATTTACATCCAAAACATTGAATTCGGATCACACCTAAAGAAGTAATGCAAATTCAGTGCAACGGCTGTTGAAATGGAGGACTTCCGTCCTATGACAAGCCCATGTTAAATTCATCGCTTCTGCGTCAATTTTGCACCACTTCCGGATCCAAAAAGAACATTTTCATTAGTTTTTTGGCGACGCTTTTTTTACTGGGATATGTATCGTCTTATTTTCCTAAATTTAGTCATAATATCCTTATTTTCCAACCAATATTACTCAAAATTGGCACAATGTAATCTTCTTTAGTATAAACTGAAAATTAGATATAGCTCCCATACATATGCATCGCAAAGATTTTACAAAATGTGACTATAATACTCTTATTTATTAACTAATGTTTCTCAAATTTCAAATTTTGATGTACTAGCTGAACGTAGACTTACATAAACCCCTTACAGAAATATATTGCTCGATTTTCACAAATTGGATTCACTACCCACACTAATTGAGTGAATTTTATTTCTATAGACAATTTTATCAACATTTTATTACTATAGAAATTTTGTCAAAATTTTATTTCTATACAAAAAGTTTGTCAAAATGTTAATTCTATAGAAAATTTTGTCAAAATTTTATTTCTATAGAAAATTCAAAAAATTCAATTCAAAATCAAATTTCAAATTTTGATGTGTTATCTGAACTTAGACTTACATAAAGCCCTTTTTTTAATTTTTTGTATTTATAATAATATTTTTATTTCAATACAAAAATTTGTCAAAATGTTAATTCTATAAAAAAATTTATCAACATTTTATTTCTATAGAATATTTTGTCTAAATTTTATTTCTATAGAAATTTTGTCAAAATTTCATTTCTATACATTTTTATTTCTATACAAAAAGTTTGTCAAAATGTTAATTCTATAGCAAATTTTATCAACATTTTATTTCTATAGAAAATTTTGCCAAAATGCTATTTCTACAGAAAATTTCTATAGGAAATTTTGTCAAAATTTCATATCTATGGAAAACTTTGTCAAAATTTTATTTGTATAGAAAGTTTTATCAATATTTTATTTCTATAGAAAATTTCGTCAAAATTTTATTTCTATAGAAAATTTTGTCAAAATTTTATATCAATGGAAAATTTTGTCAAAATTTTATATCAATGGAACATTTTGCCAAAATTTTATATCTATAGAAAATTTGTTAAAAATTTCATTTCTATAGAAAATTTTGTCAAAATTTTATTTCTATAGAAAATTTTATCAACATTTTATTTCGATAGAAAATTTTGTCAAAATTTTATTTCTATAGAAAATTTTGTCAAAATTTAATTTCAATAGAAAATTTTTTCAAAATTGAATATCTATAGAAATTTTTTTAAAAATTTCATTTCTATAGAAAATTTTATCAACATTTTATTTCTATAGAAAATTTTGTCAAAATTTGATTTGTATAGAAAAATTTTGTCAAAATTTTATATCTAGCTGAACGTAGACTTACATAAAGCCCTTACAGAAATATATTGCTCGATTTTCACAAATTGGATTCACTACCCAAGGCCGTATTCAGGGGGGGGAGATGAGGGGGATCAACCCCCCCCCCCCCCGAAATGAATGAATATTTTTATATAAATAAATATATATTTTTAGCTGCATAGAAAAATCTTATCGAAGATGTTGAAGAAAAGCAGGAGGTTTTATTTTGAAAAACGCTTACCTATAAAACTTGCACAAATCATAGAATACTAGTTGAAAAGCCCGTCAAACGACGGTCGAAAAAAACAAATTGTTTTTGTTCTCGCACCACAAATTTCATTTTTGGAAAATGTCTTTCTGCTTTTTATTTGTGTTTGTTGTTCTTTTTGTGAACATGACTCGCTTTGTTTGGCCATAGCAACAACAACGAAACAGCCAAACACACATGTGTAAATGAAATGGCGCAAAACCTGCGAAAAGAACCTGCCTAAATCAGCGATGGAAGAAATAAAGAGTTTTTTCCAAACGTGCATATTCTTTTAAAAATTTTGGTCACTTTGCCAGTTACTCAGGGATGGAAAATACAATTTTTTAGAAAGTACAAAAAAGGTATTTTTTGAGCGGAAAGGTACTTTTTACTAAATTTCAACAAAAATTTCACTGGAAAATTATTGTCAAGAGACTAAATTTTAAAGAAAATAAAATTTTGACAAGATTTTCTATATGAAAAAAAATTTGCAAAAATTTTCTATAGAAATAAAATTTTGCAAAAAAAAATCTGTAGAAAAAAAAATGTTGCAAAATTTTTTTTATAGAAATAAAATTTTGCAAAAATTTCCTATAGAAATAAAATTTGTACAAAATTTTCAATTGAAATAAAATTTTGACAAAATTTTCTATAAAAATAAAATTTTGCAAAAATTCTATATAGAAGTAAAATTTTGACAACATTTTCTACCGAAATAAAAAATCGATAATATAGAATCGCATTCTTTTTTCGACTAAAACATTCTTGAAGTTCAATAAAATCCTGTTTTTGGACTATGTCTTTTACAAAATAGAGATTTTCTTCCCACATGAACATGTCTGTTTTGCCATATTTGTAAAAGACTATTAGCAAATAAGGTTGATAAAGACTTTCTCAAAATATTAAAATATTTTGTCAAAGCTATTGTACCATAAATCTGATATCGACTCAAAAATGTCTACACAAAAGGTACTAAATCATTCGCGGGGATACTACGGTACGGACCGGGGTGAAAAAGTATTGAAAAAAGTACTATAGTACTGCATTTTCCATCCCTGCAGTTACTACGTACTCATCCGAACTTTCATTTTCAACAATGAAGAGATTAAAGACGTATCTTAGAAATTCGACTAGCGAGAGTAGACTCAATGGATTGGCATTAATGTCGGTTCATCGCCGAATAAATGTGCCGACTGAAGAAGTAATTGATTTATTTGCTGCCCAAAAAGCCCGTCGACTCAATTTAATATTATAAAAATATTGTATACATACCTATACATAAATAAAATTTTCTATATGAATATTTTTTTTAAGTTTAACCCCCCCTGAATTAAAATCCTGGCTACGTCACTTGTCACTACCCACACTAATTGAGTGAATTTTATTTCTATAGACAATTTTATCAACATTTTATTACTATAGAAATTTTGTCAAAATTTTATTTCTATACAAAAAGTTTGTCAAAATGTTAATTCTATAGAAAATTTTGTCAAAATATTATTTCTATAGAAAATTTTGTTAAAATATTATTTCTATAGAAAATTTTGTCAAAATATTATTTCTACAGAAAATTTTGCCAAAATATTATTTCTATAGAAAATTTTGCAAAAATTTTATTTCTATTGAAAATTTTTTCAAAATTTTGTGTCTATAGAAAAAATTTGTCAAAAATTTTATTTCTATAGAAAATTTTGTCAAAATTTTATTTCTGATTATTAATTTTGTTCGGCTTGAGGTCATAGAAACAATCGATTATTGATGTGTTTTAATGACAAGAGAATGAATTTCATCAGTGAATTCCTGAAAGATTGGAAGAAAGGTGGCACTCTACTTCTAAATTTGAGATAAAATTGAGTTAAACTGAAGCATTGGTGGCAGTTTTGTGACAGGTTTTTCAGTGTCACCATGTCTTAATTTCCCGTTAGGATTTTTTTAACTTAAATTGTCTATATTTATGTACATATAAAACTTTATTCAGCTGATGACACTTCAATATTTATATTGTGGTCTATAATAATTTTATCCATGATTTCCACTTAAATTTGCAAAATCCCCCCAAAATCTCCTACCAGAGTCAATTTTTATGTTATTTGTTGAAGATCGAAAATGCTTAAGCCTTGGACCACATTTCATCAGTAATCCTTTACAAATTCTTGCTTACAATCCGTTTTTATTTTATTTGTGCAAGCATTCGAATTTCATATCGGTGTCTGTTTTCCACTATCAGCTTTATACCATATCCAGCACTCGTTGCTAAATGATGATGGTGTTTTTATGAAAAATTGCTGGAATTATTGTTATTTCTCTGGTGGTTTCATTTTGCTTCGACAAGGTTTTATTACCAGCAATTTTTGCCACAATTCAAAAGGATTCTTATGGCATAACTCTCTGTCTGCCCTTTGCATTTGCAAGAGTATGGGGGGTTTAAGGTTTGTAAACTATTTTGTAAATGAAGGAATTTCTCGAAAAACAATGTGGATGCATGAAAAAAAAAATTATGGTAACATTGCGTTATCAAATTTACCGTTTTACAGGTTGGCGTTTTTTACTGCTTTTTTTATTGTGACTATCATTTAAAATAAGTGAATTCTCGAAATTGGCTTACCGTGATTTATAACGCTTTTTAAATTGGTTTCAATTTAAATGAATTTATAATCATGAGAGTTGAATCTGTAATTAAAAGAAATATTCAATGAGGAAATTAATTTGGGAGACATAATAATGAAAAATATATTGAAATCGGTCTTATAACGGGTATGATAAGATTATAATGAAAAACAAGTATATAGGCCGTATGTTCGGCCAGGCCGAAGCTTATGTACTCTTCACCATGGATTGCGGAGAAGCTTCTTCTAAGCACTGCCATCCACAATCGAATTACTTAAGTTGCGGTAACGCTTGCCGATGGCAAGGTATCTTAAAACCTCCTAACACCGTCTTCTAAATTGTATGTAAGTCCATACATGGTATATATTAAGTAAAAAAAGATCGATTAAATATTTATATAACTCAGTTTGAGAAAATATTCTATAGAAATAAAATTTTGACAAAATTTTCTATAGAAATAAAATTTTAACAAAATTTTCTATAGAAATAATATTTTCACAAAATTTTCTATAGAAATAATATTTTCACAAAATTTTCTATAGAAATAACATTTTCACAACATTTTCTATAGAAATAACATTTTGACAAAATTTTCTATAGAAATAAAATTTTGACAAAATTTTCTATAGAAATAAAATTTTGACAAAATTTTCTATAGAAATGAAATTTTAACTAAATTTTCTATAGAAATAAAATTTTAACAAAATTTTCTATAGAAATGAAATTTTAACAAAATTTTCTATAGAAATAAAATTTTAACAAAATTTTCTACAGAAATAAAATTTTGAGAAAATTTTCTATAGAAATAAAATTTTGACAAAAATTTCTATAGAAATAGACTTTTGACAAAATTTTCTATAGAAATTAAATTTTAACAAAATTTTCTATAGAAATAAAATTTTAACAAAATTTTCTAAAGAAATAAAATTTTGAAAGAATATTCTATAGAAATAAAATTTTGACAAAATTTTCTATAGAAATAAAATTTTTTACAAAATTTTCTATAGAAATAAAATTTTGCTAGATTATTTTTGGCTCGAGTGGCAACCATGATTATGAACCGATATGGACCAATTTTTGTGTGATTGGAGATCGGCTATACATAACTATAGACCGATATGGACCAATTTTTGCATGGATGTTAGAGACCATATACTAACACTACGTTCCACATTTGAACCGGATCGGATGAATTTTGGTCCTCCAAGAGGTTCCGGAGGTCAAATCTGGAGAACGGTTTATATGGGGGCTATATATAATTATGGACCGATATGGACCAATTCTGGCAATGTTTTTAAAGATCATATACTAACGCCATATTCCAAATTTCAACCGGATTGGATGAAATTTGCTTCTCTTAGAGGTTCCGTAAGCCAAATTTTCTATATAAATAAAATTTTGCTAGATTATTTTTGGCTCGAGTGGCAACTATAATTATGAACCGATATGGGCCAATTTTTGTGTGATTGGAGATCGGTTATATGTAACTATAGACCGATATGGACCAATTTTTGCATGGATGTTAGAGACCATATACTAACATCACGTTCCGCATTTGAACCGGATCGGATGAATTTTGGTCCTCCAAGAGGTTCCGGAGCTCAAATCTGGAGAACGGTTTATATGGGGGTATATATAATTATGGACCGATATGGACCAATTCTGGCAATGTTTTTAAAGATCATATACTAACACCATATTCCAAATTTCAACCGGATTGGATGAAATTTGCTTCTCTTAGAGGTTCCGTAAGCCAAATTTTCTATAGAAATAAAATTTTGCTAGATTATTTTTGGCTCGAGTGGCAACCATAATTATGAACCGATATGGACCAATTTTTGTGTGATTGGAGATCGGCTATATGTAACTATAGACCGATATGGACCAATTTTTGCATGGATGTTAGAGACCATATACTAACACCACGTTCCACATTTGAACCGGATCGGATGAATTTTGCTCCTCCAAGAGGTTCCGGAGGTCAAGTCTGGAGAACGGTTTATATGGGGGCTATATATAATTATGGACCGATATGGACCAATTCTGGCAATGTTTTTAAAGATCATATACTAACACCATATTCCAAATTTCAACCGGATTGGATGAAATTTGCTTCTTTTAGAGACCCCAAATCTGGGAATCGGTTTATATGGGGGCTATATATAATTACCAACGGATATGGACCAATTTTTGCATGGTTGTTAGAGACCATATACCAACATCATGTACCAAATTTCAGCCGGATCGGATGAAATTTGCTTCTCTTTGAGGCTCCGCAAGCCAAATCTGGGGATCGGTTTACATGGGGGCTATATATAATTATGGACCGATGTGGACCAATTTTTGCATGGTTGTTAGAGACCATATACCAAAATCATGTACCAAATTTCAGCCGGATATATATATATATATATATATATATATATATATATATATATATATATATATATAT
Source organism: Haematobia irritans (assembly GCF_050003625.1). Taxonomy (NCBI): domain Eukaryota; kingdom Metazoa; phylum Arthropoda; class Insecta; order Diptera; family Muscidae; genus Haematobia; species Haematobia irritans. Next base: position 103,103,722 of record NC_134399.1, on the reverse strand, counting down.
ATATATATATATATATATATATATATATATATATATATATATATATATATATATATATATATATATATATATATATATATATATATATATATATATATATATATATATATATATATATATATATATATATATATATATATATATATATATATATATATATATATATATATATATATATATATATATATATATATATATATATATATATATATATATATATATATATATATATATATATATATATATATCCCATATAAACCGATCCCCAGGTTTGGCTTACGGAGCCTCTAAGAGAAGCAAATTTCATCCAATCGGGATGAAATTTGGTACGTGTTATTATATGGTGTCTAATAACCATGCAGCAATTGGTTCTTATCGGTCCATATTTATATATAGTCCTTATATAAACCGATCCTCAGATTTGACCTCCGGAGCCTCTTGAAGGAGCAAAATTCATCCGATCCGGTTGAAATTTGGTACATTTCGCTAATGTATGGCCGATAACAACCATGCCTAAATTGGTCCATATCGATTTATATTATATATAGCCCCCAAATAAACCGATCCCCAATCACAGAAAAATCACGATTGCCACTCGATCTAAAAATAATCTACCAAAATTTTATTGCCATTGGAAATTTTGTCAACATTTTATATTTCTATAGAAAATTTTGTCAAAATTTTATTACTTTATTTTTTAAAATTCAATCAATATATATATATTTTTTTTAATTCAATTAAAATTTTAATTGGAAAACTTTTGGCGATAATGTTTTTCTGTGTAGTGGCTGGAATACCACTACCTCTTGGCCTAATATTATCTTTATATTCAAACTATTACAGTGCTTCTTTTATAGCCCAGCAAAAAAGCGTCGCCAAAAAAAGTACTGAAAATGTTCTTTTTGTATCCGGAAGTGGTGCAACATTGACGCAGAAGCGATGAATTTAACATGGGCTTGTCATAGGACGGAAGTCCTCAATTTCAACAGCCGGTGCACTGAATTTGCATCACTTCTTTAGGTGTGATCCGAATTCAATGTTTTGGTTGTAAATTAAAAAATTGTGTGATATTTTGTCAAATAAATAATTTTTATAATTTTTTATAATTTTTTATGTATTCTAACGCTTGTCTGTAACGTTTGACCTCAAATATTTTCAAAAATGCACAATTTTTTCAGATTGGATTTAGCATTTTATTTCGACAAAATTTAAATAATTTGCACCATTTTATGAATTCTTAAACTGTTTTTAACCAATTTGAAACAAAAAAGTTACATCTAATTATACAATTATTCTTCGAGCTTTATGGACAGATATAGATTAAGGAACATGGTTAATAGAGCCATTGAAAAGAAAACGCCAGATACCAATCTATACACGCCTGGACTGTACATGTTTCGGTTCGGGCGAATGAAAAAATCATAATAAATAAATAATAAAATAAAGAACATCATTTGGAGTACATCTTCTGGAAGTGCTTTTAAAGTTGAGCCTTTGGAAGAACTTCCAAATTTTTTCTCTCTTAGACTCTCCGCAAGCCAAATCTTGGGGTCTGTTTATATGGGGGCTATACGTAAAAGTGGACCGATATGGCCCATTTGCAATACCATCCGACCTACATCAATAACAACTACTTGTGCCAAGTTTCAAGTCGATAGCTTGTTTCGTTCGGAAGTTTGCGTGATTTCAACAGACGGACGGACATGCTTAGATCGACTCAGAATTTCACCACGACCCAGAATATATATATACTTTATGGGGTCTTCGAGCAATATTTAGATGTGTTACAAACGGAATGACAAAGTCAATATACCCCCATCCTATGGTGGAGGGTATAAAAACAGGTAAGTTGCAAAGAGATCGAGTGAATTCTTTTATTGCTATTCCTTTGGTATTTGGTTCAAATAGCTTTTAATGCCAACAATCGATAGAAATGGCTAACCATAGTGACATCCTTCATACACCTTCCTAGTCGTGTTAAAGAAAAATGCTGAACAATTGACATTGTTGATTTGGTTGCAATTCGTTTTGGTTTCCGATTTATCTGATATGTCAAAAACATTCGAAGTTTGGCTACTAACATTGGAGTTAACCTTTTGATTGGTTTGGTACTCAGTTTTCAATTTAGTTTAATGTCTATGTGGATACAATTGATTCCTGTTGACATCATCACCTGGAAAATTGGTTTGTTTTCGAAAGAAATTTTGTTAAGGCCTTTCCTCGGAAAGTGTTTGAATGAATGTGGTTTGTTGTTTTCCCCCTTACATAGTGCAATCGATTCGAATCTATGGTGTTTGATTGCAAATAGAATTTTTGGGAAAAACTGCATTGCATTGTTGTTTTTTGTGGTTATTTGGAATTGATTTTTAATCCACAAAATTTGAATTCATAGAGAAGTGAAACTATGGAAAATGTGAGGTATTTGTGATTCAAATGTATTTCAAAGAGCTATAAGACTGCATATGAGTAATCAAAAGAGTTTCTTCATGGTTGTGGTATTGCATTGCTTTGTGATGAATAAATTTTATTACTTTTCTTCTATGACTAATATTTAAGTATTTAATCTTTAATGGTTCATTTATGGTGAGGTTTTTAGAGATGCAAATATTTCATCGTTTCATGGATGTTTCATCCTGCGGACTACCAGACGGAAATAATGAAACGCTTTAAAAAGTATGTCCCTCATTACAGAGCATACACCCAGAGAAGGAAGGAACATATTTCAAGAGCACCATGTTACTTTTTCATGGCGCCCACAAGCAAAAAAATAATTCTTTCCTCCCAAACGAAATTTTAGACAAACAAAGTTCGTTTCTCATTTGCTTTTCGTTGAAGGGAAGTGTATTTGGAAGAAAAGTATATACTTTTTGTGATAAACGTTTATTCATTTCCAGGATGTAAAAACAATTTCATAAAGACTAACTCAAAAAAAAATTTTCTGGCTAATTGCATTTTCCCTCACATCTTTCTCACTTCCACGAAGTTTTGTTTAGTTCTTAGCACCTTTCTCTGTAATACAAACAATGTAGAAGAAATTATACGATTTTATAAATTTTTAATTTTTTTTTACCTTTCGCCTGGACGGAGAATCGAACCGCGGACCATGCAATTTGTAAGCCAACACTCTATCCACTGAGCTATGTGGCCGTTATTATCATCAATAGACAATTACCCATATATGTTATATTTATATAGCATAGCGTGCGGCGTCCACGAGCCGATTAAACAAAGTTTATTTAACAGAAAAATACATTTAGTTGGGCACCATGGAGCAGTGGTTGCTCGTCCGACTTGCATGCCAAGGGTCGTGGGTTCGATCCCTGCTAAGACCAAAGTTTTTTTTTTTTTTACATATATTCCAGATATGGTCGGAAGATTCCAAAAAAATGTTCCACATTATATTCTACTATATTAAATTTTTACTATGAACTGTAAAATGTGTCTTATTAAAGACCTAAAGTCAGAAAAGAACAGTGTTTGATATAAACGAAATGGACTGTGTTGTTGGTTCAAAAATAACTTTTTTTTATTGAAAAAATAAAAAATTTGTACCAAACGAATTTTTTGGTGATAAAAGTGTATACTTTTCGAAGCAATTCAAAAAACTCTAACAAAAGAAAAACGTTTTCGGTACACGTTTTCCAAACGTTTTTTTTTCTTTGCGTGCATGTAATGCTAATAAATGAAACCATCTTTAAATGTGTTGACTTTTTGTGTCTTGACTATAAAGCAAAAAGGCTTTTAAAAATTGCAGATAAAATTCAACACTTTATTTTACAAACATTTTTATGCCCACCACCATAGAATGGGGGTATAATAAGTTTGTCATTCCGTTTGTAACACATCGAAATATCGATTTCCGACTATATAAATTTTATATATTCTCGATCAGGGAGAAATTCTAAGACGATATAAGCATGTCCGTCTGTCTGTCTGTCTGTCTGTCTGTGTGTTGTAATCACGCTACAGCCTTGAATAATGACGCTATCGTCCTGAAATTTGGCACAGATTCATGTTTTGTCTGCAGGCAGGCCAAGTTCAAGTTTTGATATAGTCCCCATATAAACCGACCTGCCGATTTGGGGTCTTGGGCTTTTAAAACCCGTAGTTTTTATCCAATTTGCCTGAAATTGGAAATCTAGACGTGCTTTAGTACCATGGTATACCACCATGGCTATACCACCCCATATAGACCGATTTCCGGATTTTGCTTCTTGGGCGTTTATAAACTGTATTTACAACCTGATTTGCCTGAAATTGGAAATCTAACGGTATTTTGGGACCATAAAGAGGCGTGTCGCAAATGGTCCGTATCGGTCCATGTTTTCGTACAGCCTCCATATAGACCCCCAATATAGTATAGGGTCTCTAACAACCATGCAAAAATTGGGTCACATCGGTACATAATAATATATAGCCCCCATATAACCCGATCCCCAGATTTGACCTCCGGAGCCTCATAGATGAGCAAAATTCATACGATGCGGTTGAAATTTGGTACGTGGTGTTAGTTTATGGTCTCTGACAACCATGCATGAATTGGTTCATATTATATGTAGCCACATAAATCGATCCGCAGATTTGACCTCCGGAGCCCCTTGGAAGAGCCAAATTCACCCGATCCGGTTGAAATTTGGTAAGTGGTGTTATTATATGGTCTCTAACAACCATGCAAAAATTGGTCCATACCTGCCTTAATTACATATAAGCCCCATTTAAACCGATCTCCAGAGTTGACCTCCGGATCTCTTGGAGGAGCAAATTTCATCCGACCCGGTTGAAATTTGGTACTTGTTGAAATTTGGTACATTGCGCTAGTATATGGCCGCTAACAACCATGCCAAAATTGGCCGATCCCCAAAAATAATCTACCAAAATTTTAATACTATAGAAAATTTTGTCAAAATTTTATTACTATAGTAAATTTTGTCAACATTTTATTGCTATAGAAAATTTTGTCAAAATTTTATTTCTATAGAAAATTTTGTCAAATTTTATTGCTATAGAAAATTTTGTCAAAATTTTATTTCTATAGAAAATTTTGTCAAATTTTATTGCTATAGAAAATTTTGTCAAAATTTTATTTCTATAGAAAATGTTGTCAAACTGAATTATTTACGTATTTAATCGGCTTTTTTGTTTAATATATACCCCGTACGGACTTACGTACAAATGAGAACACGGTGTTAAGAAGTTTTACGATACCTTGTCATCGGCAAGTGTTACCGCAACCCAAGTAATTCGATTGTGGATGACAGTCTTTATTAAAAGTTTCTATGCAATCCATGGTGGAGGGTACATAAGATTCGGCTTGGCCGACCTTACGGCCGCATATACTTTTTTTTTGTAATTAAGAAAGCTCTTTTTTGCTTTGAAGTACCTCTTATAATTTGGATTTTGAAACTGGAATTTGTTTCTACGAATACCTTAATAAATCGCAAAGAGAATGACAATTTAATGAATCCTAATATCCTAATTTTAATTTTCATGATCGTACACTGAAAAAAATATTTACGTAATATTAAAGATTACGCAACCTAAATTTTAGAAAGCGCAATTTACAAATTACTAAGGACAAATTTCTTTAAAATAATGAAATTTTAATTAAGAAGAAGTTTATAATCTTTGCTTCAATTTTTTCTTAAATTTAGGACACAAATTTTAGAAATTTGCGTCCCTCGGTTAAAATCGTATATCTTTGAACCAAGGTAAATTTTCTTTAAAGTAAAGAAATCGTCCATAAATTAACTGGAATATTGAATCTTTAAATTTAGGATAAAAACGCTTCAAATATAGGCTAAGACTCGTTTTGAGGATTTAGTATCTTGGTTTAAAGTTTTTTTTGGAAAAAAAAAGCATTTTGTACATTGATGTATCCGTTATAGTTTGGATTTTTAAACTGACATTGCTTGTACGTCAAAAATGTGTTTCTTTATTTAAGTAAAATTAGCCTTAGTTCAAAGACATGCGACTTTAACGGAGGGACGCAAATTTACAAAATTTGTGTCCTAAATTTAATGAATAAAAATTTTTGAAGCAAAGATTATAAACTTTATTTTAATTAAAATTTCGTTATTTTAAAGAAATTTGTCCTTAATATTTTGTAAATTTCGCATCCTTAAGGGACGCAAATTTACAAAATTTTAAATTTAATGAATAAAAATTTTTGAAGCAAAGATTATAAACTTTATTTTAATTAAAATTTCGTTATTTTAAAGAAAATTGTCCTTAATATTTTGTAAATTTCGCATCCTAAAATTTAGGTTGCGAAATCTTTAATATCACGTAAATATTTTTTTCAGTGTAGGACACGTCTTGGACGTCCTGGCACAATTTAGCAGGAGTACCCCATAGACAGGAACCAACCTCGGACAAACTCTTAGAAATCTATTTTATTTTGGGCATCCGAATCGCATTCGAACTTTTGAAAACTATTGAAATAACAGGTTGGCTGATAAGTCCCCGGTCTAACAAAGAAAAACACATTTTTTTTGTCAAAATTGGTTTTTTTATTCAACATAGTTCCCTTCAAGAGCGATACAACGATTATAACGACCTTCCAATTTTTTTATACCATTTTGGTAGTACTCCTTCGGTTTTGCCTCAAAATAGGCCTCAGTTTCGGCGATCGCCTCTTCGTTGCAGCCAAATTTTTTTCCTGCGAACATCCTTTTGAGGTCTGAGAACAAGAAAAAGTCGCTGGGGCCAGATCTAGAGAATACGGTGGGTGGGGAAGCAAGTCGAAACCCAATTCATGAATTTTGCCATCGTTCTCAATGGCTTGTGGCACGGTGCGTTGTCTTGGTGGGACAACACTTTTTTCTTCTTCATATGGGGCCGTTTTGCCGCGATTTCGACCTTCAAACGCTCCAATAACGCCATATAATAGTCACTGTTGATGGTTTTTCCCTTCTCAAGATAATCGATAAAAATTATTCCATGCGCATCCCAAAAAAGAGAGGCCTTTACTTTGCCAGCGGATTTTTGAGTCTTTCCACGGTTCGGAGACGGTTCACCGGTCGCTGTCCACTCAGCCTTACAAGTTGTGGGTTCAAACCCAGTTTCGACCAAACATCAAAAAGTTTTTCAGCAGTTGATTATGCCCCTCAGTAATGCTGGTGGCATTTCTGAGTGTTTCAAAGCTTCTCTAAGTGTTTTCACTGCAATGTGGAACGCCGTTCGTAATCGGCTATAAAAAGGAGGTCCCTTGTCATTGCGCTTAACATAGAATAGGGCAGCACTCAGTGATAAGAGAGCCTGAAATATCGGGCTGCCATTATACCTAACCTAACCTAACTACGACCTCGGTTAGATTCACCATACCATCGATAAACACTGGCCATTATCGGAGTTTCATGGCCAAAAATTGAATCAAATTCATCGATTCACTGCACTGCTGTTGAGTTAATCTACGTCGAAAGTTGTCAAAAATAATCGCACGAAAATGTCCATCATTTAACAAAATTTTTTTTGGCGGGATGAAACTTTTAAATTTCACTAAACAATAGAAACAGCTCGTATGTCAAAACGTATAACCTTACAAATGTCAAGCTTTCCGATAGAGCTGTCAGTTGGCTAAAATCATCACTACTATTACTAATGCAACTTCGCCTGATACTGTTATAGAAAAACTTCCATTTAGATCCTTATTTCAAAGACCAAGATGAAAAATACTGTAAATTCAATCTGTCAGAACTTTTTGCCGCATTACTGATTTCAATCAAATGTTCAAATCCCTTTCATTATAATACCACTATAAACTTAATTCGAATTTAATTTCCACAACGTAATCCACTAATTCGTTTCACAGTATATACATCTACGATATTTAATGTAAATTCAATTCCAGTGAATTGCATATGCTAAATATTTATAATCATAATACTAACTTTTTCCACACAGTTTAACCAGATTAAAATGCCACTACAGAAAATTAAAAAAAAAATATAAATTAAATGAGCAAAACTGTTCAAACACAAATCCTATGTGTGTTTTTAATTGCAGGTGGTAATTTCACAAATTGACATTTTATTTGAACCAGTCGCCTACAAGTGTGCACATTTGCCAAATGGTTTTAATCATATTTTGATTATCATTTCGCTTGTATTACATTCGTATTTAGTGTGTGTTCTCTAGGGCTTTGAGGCGTGAATTAGAGAGTAAGAATTGTAATGGTTGGGCAGTATGGGCGGGGATTTAGATGAACAAGTGGAAAAGGATGAAAATTCTTACGTATTTGTGTCCTCTTCTTCTTCTTCTTCTTTGTAAAAAAGGGGGTGTTTTTTCTCTGCGATTCGTCGTAACTGTGCTTTAAAATTCTTAATTGTATGCTCGAGTCTGTGGGCAAAAACTTAACGATGTCTCAAGAACAGTAATGCTGCTGATTTTTCTCTAAACATCTTCCTTTTACTGTTTTTTTTTTTATACACACCACCAACGGTTAGTATACTCCCTATGGGTATACTAACTTTGCCATTCCGTTTGTAACACATCGGAATATTAGTCTCAGACCCCATAAAGTATATATTTCTGGTTCGCGATGAAATAGCTATGACCGTGCGTCTGTTTGGTGAGCTTCCACACAAAAAAACACTATTATATCTATAGAAAATGTTGCCAAAATTTTATTTCTAAAGAAAATTTTGCCAACATTTTTTTTGATATACAAAATTTTGCCAAAATTTTATTTCTATAAAAAATTTTGCCAAATTTTTATTTCTATAGAAAATTTTGCCAAAATTTTATTTCTATAAAAAATTTCGTCGAATTTTTATTTTTATAGAAAATTTTGTTGAAATTTTATTTCTAAAGAAAATTTTGTTGAAATTTTATTTCGATAGAAAATTTCGTCGGAATTTTATTTCTATTAGAAATTTTGCCAACATTTTATATCAAAAGAAAATTTTGCCAAAAATTTTTTTCTATAGAAGATCTATCAAAATTTTATTTGTATAGAAAATTGTGCCAAAATTTTATTTCAATAAAAATTAAATTCTATAGAAAATTTTGCCAAAATTATATTTCTATAGATAATTTCGACAAAATTTTATTTTTATAGAATTGTTTGCCAAAATTTTATTTCTATAGAAAATTCTACTAACATTTTATTTCTATAGAAAATTTTGCCGACATTTTATTTCTATAGAAAATCTATCAAAATTGTATTTCTATTGAAAATTTTGTCAAAATTTTATTTCTATAGAAAATTTTGCCAAAATTTTATTTCTATAGAAAATTTTACCAAAATTTTATTTCTATAAAATATTTTGCCAAAATTTTATTTCTATAGAAAATTTTGCCAAGATTTCATTTTTGTAGAAAATGTTGCCAAAATTTTATTTCTCTAGAAAATTTGGCCAAAAATTTAATTTTATAGAAAATTTTGCAAAAATTCTATTTCTATAGAAAATTTTGTCAAAATTTTAGTTCTATAGAAAATTTTGCCAAAATTTATTTCTTTAAAAAATTTTTGCCAAAATTTTATTTCTATAAAAAAATTTTGCCAACATTTTATTTCTATAAAAAATTTTGCCAAAATTATATTTCTATAGATAATTTCGACAAAATTTTATTTTATAGAAATGTTTGCCAAAATTTTATTTTTATAGAAAATTTTGCAAAAATTTTATTTCTATAGAAAACTTTGTCAAAATTTTAGTTCTATAGAAAATGTTGTCAAAATTTTTGTTTCCATAGAAAATTTTGCCAAGATTTTATTTCTATAGAAAATGTTGGCAAAATTTTATTTCTATAGAAAATTTTGTCAAAATTTTATTTCTATAGAAAATTTTGCCAAAATTATATTTCTATAGATAATTTCGACAAAATTTTATATTATAGAAATGTTTGCCAAAACTTTATTTATAAAGAAAATTCTACTCACATTTTATTTCTATAGAATATTTTGCCAAATTTTATTTCTATAGAAATTTTTGCCAAAATTTTATTTCTATAGAAAATTTTGTCAAAATTTTATTTCTATAGAAAATTATGCCAAAATTTTATTTCTATAAAAAATTTTGCCAAAATTTTATTTTTATAGAAAATTTTGCAAAAATTTTATTTCTATACAAAATTTTGCAAAAATTTTATTTCTATACAAAATTTTGTCAAAATTTTAGTTCTATAGAAAATTTTGCCAAAATTTATTTCTATAAAAAAATTTTGCCAAACTTATATTTCTATAGATAATTTCGACAAAATTTTATTTTATTGAAATGTTTACCAAAATTTTATTTCTATAGAAAATTCTACTAACATTTTATTTCTATAGAATATGTTGCCAAAATTTTATTTCTATAAACATTTTGCCAAAATTTTATTTCTATAAAAAATGTTGCCAAAATTTTATTCCTATAGAAAATTATGCCAAAATTTGATTTCTGTATAAAATTTTGCCAAAATGTTATTTCTATAGAAAATTATGCCAAAATTTTATTTCTATAAAAAAAATTTTCCAAAATTTTATTTCTATAAAAAATTTTGCAAAAATTTTATTTCTATAGAAAATTTTGTCAAAATTTTAGTTCTATAGAAAATTTTGCCAAAATTTATTTCTATAAAAAAATTTTGCCAACATTTTATTTCTATAGAAAATTTTGCCAAAATTATATTTCTATAGATAATTTCGACAAAATTTTATTTTATTGAAATCTTTGCCAAAATATTATTTCTATAGAAAATTCTACTAACATTTTATTTCTATAGAAATTTTTGCCAAAATTTTATTTCTATAGAAAATTTTGTCAAAATTTTATTTTTATAAAAAATTTTGCAAACATTTTATTTCTACAGAAAATTTTGCCAAAATTTTTTTTCTATAGAAAATTTTCCCAAAATTTTATTTCTATAGAAAATTATGCCAAAATTTTAATTCTTTAGAAAATGGTGTCGAAATTTTATTTCTATAGAAAATTTTTCCAAAATGTTATTAACATAGAAAATTTTGCCAAAATATTATTTACATAGAAAATGTTGTCAACATTTTATTTCTATAGAAAACTTTTGTCAACATTTCATTTCTATAGAAAATTTTGTCAAAATTTTGTTTCAGTAGAAAATTTTGCCAAGATTTTATTTCTATAGAAAATGTTGCCAAAATTTTATTTCTATAGAAAATTATGCCAAATTTTTATTTCTACAGAAAATTTTGCCAAAAATTTAATTTTATAGAAAATTTTGCCAAAATTATATTTCTATAGAAAATTTCGTCAAAATTTTATTTCTATAGAAAATTTTGGCAAAATTTTATTTCTATAGAAATGTTTGCCAAATTTTTTTTTCTTTTGTCGAAATTTTATTTCTATAGAGAATTTTCGCAAAATTTTATTTTTATAGCAAATTTTGTCAAAATTTTATTTCTATAGAAAATTTTGTCAAAATTTTATTTCTATAGAAAATTTTAACAAAAGTTTATTTCTATAGAAAATGGTGAGAATCGTTCCATGTTTTAATATATCTCCCATATAGACCGATCTCCCGATTTGACTTCTTGGGTTTCTGTAATCCCTAGTTTTCATGCAATTTGCCTGAAATTGGAAATCTGGAGGTTTTTTAGTCCATGGTTTGGTATAGCACCTATATAGACCGAACTACCGATTTTACTTCTTGGGATTCTATAGTCCCTAGTTGGTGCGAAGTATAATGACTATTTTATGAGCTGTCCTGATGCGGAGGAAAAGGAATCAATTAAACACCTCTTGTGTGAGTGTCCTGCATTTTGTGTAAGGCGTAAGCAAATTTTAGGGGCATATAGCTTCAGATTACTGGCGGACCTGGAAAACGTTAACTTAAGCAGTCTGCTAATGTTTTTGGAACAATCTGGTTGGTTCAACAGAAGAAAATAATCGAGAAGGTTCAACGGTTAAAACTAGAAGTGTCCATATGTAATAGGTACTTTTAGTTAATGTGGTATCACAATGGACTGAATAGTCTAAGTGAGCCTGAATCTTAATCGGGCTGCCACATTAACCTAACCTAACCATAGTCCCTAGTTTTTATCTAATTTTCCTGTAATTGGAAAGGTATTTTAGGACCATAAACAGATGTTGCAAAATGGTGTGTATAGGTCTATGTTTTGGTATAGCCCCCATATAGGCATACCTCCCGAATTTATTTGTTGGATTTCTGGAATAGTTTTTTTTTATCCAATTTGCCTGAAATTAGAAATGTAGAGGTATTGTAGGACCATAAATAGATGAGCCGAATATGGTATGTATCGGCTCATGTTTTTGTATAGCCCCATATAGACCGATATCACTTCTTTTGCTTCCGATTTGCATGAAATTGGAAATCTGGAAGTATTTAAGGGCCGCTATTAGGTGTGCCGATACAAAAATCTGTAACGATCCATTTGGTAAGGCCTCTATATAGACCGGTTTCATTTCTTGAGGGTTTAGCAGGCGCACTGATCATTAACTTCTTATCTGTCCATTTGGTAAGGACTCCATATACACCGATTATATTTCTTGAGGGTTTAGCAGACGCACTGATCATGAAACTGAAAGTAAAATTTCCAGATTTTACTTTTCTAATCATTTAAATAATGAGGGTAAAAATATACAGATTTCGGATTTCAAATCAAGGCGTTATTTCATCATTTTTTTGCACACTTATACGAAGTGTTTATGATTCTAAATTTAAATTAAATTTAGAATCATTAAAACTATCTAAATTTAAATTGAATTAAATATAGAAATGTGTCATATCTTCCTTTTTAATGTTGCAGACATTTTAATATTCTAAATTTATAGTTAAGTGCAGGCTTTATCAAATTCATTAAAATTCAACTTCAATCCAAATTTAAATTATTCTACTGAAATATTTGTCTCCTCTTCACTTTACTGACAGATTTATTTCAACAAAGAGAAAGGAATGCTTACCAATACAATATACAACTGCAATCATACCCAAAACAGAAACTTAACTAAAAACGTGGAGACCGAAAATGTACATACATAAAATTCGTAGATAGACAGATTGATTGCATCACGTTTAGGTTTGAGGCGAAAGTTATGCTAAAATGATGCACGCCGAAAACTTTCTTCAAACGAAGGCATTTTACACAATGCTAACACTGTCAGGCAAAAAGAATGCGAATGTATGTATGTTTGTGTCGTTTATATTTACTCCATAAAAAGGTTAGACATACTGTAAACTTTTCGTATGCCATGATATATGTTTGCTTGTTTCTTTCGCAATCCGTCCGCTTAGAATAGAAGTCCTCCTGAATCGGATAGAAGTGCCAAAAAGAAGAAAAGAAGACAATGTTTTCCAAACCCATAATACGTGTAAAGATTTCAAATTGAATTTTGTATATATGGTAAAGCGATAACTTTTCCATGGAATATGAATGCAAGAAAATTTTTAATTTTTAAAACGTCGTTTAATCCCACCAAAAATCTTGCTGAATTTTCAGCAGCTTTGTAAAGGAAGCAAAGTTAAGCAGCCTTTAGCCTTGCACGGAATTCTTTGATGAACTAGTAAAGAAATGTCCCACCTGGATGAGCTTCTTCTATGCAGAAATTTCAATACTTTCAGAAACTCAAAATAAGGATTTGGAAAACGTAAGGTGCTTCGAGTCCTTAAGAAGTCGAAAATTAATCGAAACTGAAATTAGATGACTTGGCACTTTACGAAGGATTTTGGTACACTTTTGTTCTTGATATTTACATGCTTATAAAGATTCACATATACTTATACTCACACACAACATTTCTTTTCTAATTCAATTACGAAATTAATTGATCCAATTATTTTTTTAATTGAAATGTCTTCAATCACAGAAATGATAGTATCAATTAAAAATTAATGAATGAAATTAACAATAAATAATTAATTGATACTATTAATTTTTGCGATTGATTTTTGTTTCAATTAAAAAATTTGTTGAATAAATTAAATTTTTAATTGAATATTTTTTAAAAAAAAAAATTAAAAAAATTGGTCGATATCGGTCCATAATTATATATAGGCCCCATATAAACCGATCCCCAGATTTGACCTCCGGAGCACCTTGGAAGAGCAAAATTCTTCCCATTCGGTTGAAATTTGGTACGTGATGTTAGTATAGGGTATCCAACAACCATGCAGGAATTGGTTCCTACCAGTCCATAATAATATATAGCTCCCATATAAACCGATCCCCAGATTTGACCTCCGATGCCTTTTGGAGAAGCAAAATTCATTCGATCTGGTTGAAATTTGGTACGTGGTGGTAGTATATGATATTTAACAACCATGTGAGTTGAAATTTGTGGATGACAGTCTTTCCATGGTGGAGGGTACATAATATTCAGCCTGGCCGAACTTACGGCCGTATATACTTGTTATACCCTCTATCATAGGATGGGGGTATATTAACTTTGTCATTCCGTTTGTAACACATCGAAATATTGCTCTAAGACCCCATAAAGTATATATATTCTGGGTCGTGGTGAAATTCTGAGTCGATCTAAGCATGTCCGTCCGTCTGTTGAAATCACGCTAACTTCCGAACGAAACAAGCTATCGACTTGAAACTTGGCACAAGTCGTTGTTATCGATGTAGGTCGGATGGTATTGAAAATCGGCCATATCGGTCCACTTTTACGTATAGCCCCCAAATAAAGGGACCCTCAGATTTGGCTTGTGGAGCCTCTAACAGAAGCAAATTTCATCCGATCCGGCTGAAATTTGGTACATGGTGTTGGTATATGGTCTCTAAAAACCATGCAAAAATTGGTCCACATCGGTCCATAATTATATATAGCCCCCATATAAATCGATCCAAAGATTTGGCTTGCGGAGCCTCAAAGAGAAGAAAATTTCATCCGATCCAGCTGAAATTTGGTACATGATGTTGGTATATGGTCTCTAAAAACCATGCAAAAATTGGTCCATATCGGTCCTTAATTATATATAGCCCCCATATAAACCGATCCCCAGATTTGGCTTGTGGAGCCTCTAAGAGAAGCATGTTTCATCCGATCCGGCTGAAATTTGGTACATGGTGTTAGTATATGGTCTCTAACAACCATGCAAACATTGGTTCACATCGGTCCGTAATTATATATAGCCCCATATAAACCGATCCCCCGATTTGGCTTGCGGAGCCTCTAAGGGAAGCAAATTTCATCCGATCCGACTGAAATTTGGTACATGGTGTTAGTATAGGGTCTCTAATAACCATGCAAAAATTGGTCCATATTGGTCCATAATTATATACAGCCCATATATAAACCGATCACCAGATTTGACCTCCGGAGCCTCTTTGAAGACCAAAATTTATCTGATTCAGTTGAAATTTGGTACGTGATGTTAATATATGGCCTCAAACACCCATGCAGAAATTGGTCGATATCGGACCATAATTATATATAGGCCCCATATAAACCGATCCCCAGATTTGACCTCCGGAGCACCTTGGAAGAGCAAAATTTTTCCCATTCGGTTGAAATTTGGTACGTGATGTTAGTATAGGGTATCCAAAAACCATGCAGGAATTGGTTCCTACCAGTCCATAATAATATATAGCTCCCATTTAAACCGATCCCCAGATTTGACCTCCTATGCCTTATGGAGAATCAAAATTCATCCGATCTGGTTGAAATTTGGTACGTGGTGGTAGTATATGATATTTAACAACCATGTGAGTTGAAATTTGTGGATGACAGTCTTTCGTAGAAGTTTCTACGCAATCCATGGTGGAGGGTACATAAGATTCGGCCTGGCCGAACTTACGGCCGTATATACTTGTTTTTTAATTGAAATGTCTTCAATCACAATGAAATGATAGTATCAATTAAAAATTAATGAATGAAATTAACAATAAAAAATTAATTGATACTATTAATTTTTGCGATTGATTTTTATTTCAATGAAAAAATTTGTTGTTAAATTTTTAATTGAATATTTTTTAAAAATCAATAAGAGTTTAATTGGAAAAATTTCTTGAAATTTTTTTCTTTGCATACACACAAAAAAATTTCACAAAAATGTTTCCAATTAAAATTTTAATTGAGTTTTAAAAAATATTCAATTAAAAATTTAATTGATTCAACAAATTTTTTAATTGAAACAAAAATCAATCACAAATATAATAGTATCAATTAATTTTTTAATTGGATCAATTAACTTTTTAATTGACCTTCAATTAATTTTTTAATTGATACTATCATTTCTGTGATTGAAGACATTTCAATTAAAAATTAATTGGATCAATTAATTTCGTGATTGAATCAGAAAAAAATGTTTTTGTGTGTATGTTTTATTTCATTGCCCTTCTGTTAGTTTCTCTTTGTATACCCTCCAACATAGGATGGGGGTATATTAACTTTGTCATTTTGAGTCGTGGTGAAATTCTGAGTCGTCCTAGCGACGTCCGTCCGTCTATGGAAATCACTCTAACTTCCGAATGAAATAAGCGGACTTGAAACTTGGTATAAGTACCCAGCAAAAACAATTTGGATGTTATTCTAAAGGCACAACTTAAAAAGCACGTCCAAAAATGTTCTTCCAAAGGTGTTATTTATTTTAACTACACACGAAGTGCTTTTAATTCAATATTTTAAAACTCGATTTTTTCTTATTTTTATTGGGTAATTTTACCTTTTTTTGTTTCAAATAGGGTTAAACGGGAGTAAGAGTTAATAAAATAGTATAAATTATTCAAATTTTGTGGACAAAAAGACTAAATCCACTCTAGAAAAATTGCAAATTTTTTTTTAAATTTAGATGTCAATCGTTTCAGATAGGCGTTAGAATGTAGAAAAAATCATAAAAAAATTAAATAAAAGATTTATTTAGCAAAATATCACAAGATTTTTTAACTCACATCCAAAACTCTGAATTCGGATCATACCTTATGAAGTGATGCAAATTCAGTGCAACAGCTGTTGAAATAGTGGACATTCGTCCTATGACAAACCTATGTTAAATTCATCGCTTCTGGGCCAATTTTGCACCACATCTGGATCCAAAAAGAACATTCACTGTCTTTGCTTTTTTGCTGGGACGCTTTGATACTTCAGCTTGTAGCCAGATCGAGGAACTCTGGGACTAAGATGGGGTGTGTCCAGAGTGATCTGGTGGTAAGTCGTGTTGGTTTAACTGGGCAAGAGAAAAGATGACTCGTGTAATGTGGCCCTTGGTTGCAAATTGTACACACGTCAGCTACGCTGCTATCAATCACTGATAGGTAGGAATTGAGGCGGATACACTTGACTGATCTTAATTGGGCTAAAACTACCCTAGTCTGCCGTGGAAGGTCTCTTTTCTCCGGTGCTATGGGCGGTGGTCAGGAGCCACCGTGGTGCAATGGTTAGCATGCCCGCCTTGCATACACAAGGTCGTGGGTTCGATTCCTGCTTCGATCAAACACCAAAAAGTTTTTCAGCGTTGGATTATCCCACCTCAGTAATGCTGGTGACATTTCTGAGGGTTTCAAAGCTTCTCCAAGTGGTTTCACTGCAATGTGGAACGCCGTTCGGACTCGGCTATAAAAAGGAGGTCCCTTGTCATTGAGCTTAACATGGAATCGGGCAGCACTCAGTGATAAGAGAGAAGTTCACCAATGTGGTATCACAATGGAATGAATAGTCTAAGTGAGCCTGATACATCGGGCTGCCACCTAACCTAACCATGGGCGGTGGTCGGACTCCGAGAAAAGGATTAACCTTGTAGCTTCTCATCGCTTCAGCTACAGCATCCTCATGAATCCTGTTCAAACCTGCATGGTACGCTCCTTGATATAGAGGCTCTCTTTTGTAGCGCTGGATCTCGCGCTCTAGTTAATGTATATCAAACCTTACATTCCTGGGTGATGATTGTGTATCCATGAGATGGTTGTTTGGATGACTACAGCGATAATAACCCAGGAGATACTGCTTTGACAACATGTAGTTGTGTCCATGCACAGGAATGATCTTTGGTCTGCGGTTTTCACGCTGGAGCTGCATAGTTTACCACTGACCGGCCAATTGCCTTATAGGTAGTTAACAAGGTTTCTTTGTCCGAACCCCAAGTGCTGCCGGCAAGTGACTTGAGGACCTTGTTTCTACCGCGGAGCTTACTACAAATTGCAGTGGCATGGGCAGATAACCTGAAAAGGCTGTGGAATGTTACCCCGTGAATCTTGGGGGGGAATTTGTGGTCAGAATCGTTTCGCCATCGACAGTAATAAAGGGTGATACGGTCAAAATTTGGTCAAGGGAAAACGCGTGTAAATCGGTGAAATCGTTTATTTAAAAAATCAAATTAAATTTATTTTTCAAGTTCAATTAGTATAAAATTCAGGAAAAATATTCAGTTAGGCTTTCGCTTTTCCAAATCCGAATTGCCGGACCTCACGCTTGACACCTGCCATCAGATTTTGTACAGCCACCTTGTCCACCTTCTTCGCCGCAGAAAGCCAGTTTGCCTTGAACTGCTGCTCATCCTTAGCAGTTTTTTTGGTCTTCTTTAGGTTCCGCTTGACAATAGCCCAGTATTTCTCAATTGGACGGAGCTCTGGCGTGTTGGGAGGGTTCTTGTCCTTGGTAACCACCTGCATGTTGTTGGCGGCGTACCACTCCATGGCCTTTTTACCGTAATGGCAAGATGCCAAATCCGGCCAAAACAGTACGGAACAACCGTGTTTCTTCCGGAAAGGCAGCAGACGTTTATTCAAACACTCTTTCACGTAAATTTCTTGGTTGACAATCCCGGAAGCTATGAAAATGCTGCTTTTCAAGCCACAGGTACAGATGGCTTGCAAAACCAGATATTTCTTTGCGAACTTTGACAGTTTTATGTGCTTGAAAATATCTGCTACCTTTCCCCTTCCTTTTGCCGTATAAAACTCCTGTCCCGGAAGCTGCTTCTTGTCGGCTTTGACGTAGGTTTCGTCGTCCATTACCACGCAGTCAAACTTCGTCAGCATCGTCGTGTACAGCCTCCGGGATCGCGCTTTGGCCGTCGTATTTTGTTTATCATCGCGATTTGGAGTCACTACCTTCTTGTAAGTCGATAGTCCGGCTCGTTTTTTGGCTCGATGCACGGTTGTAGACGATACACCCAGCTTATTTGCGGCATCTCGGAGAGAGAGGTTAGGGTTTCGCTTGAAACTACCGGCAACTCTCTTTGTCGTCTCAGAGGCTTCCGGTTTTCGATTTCCCCCCGATCCAGACTTCCTGGCTGTCGACAAACGTTCCCCAAACACTTTAATTACATTTGTAACGGTTGATTTGGCAACTTTTAGCGATTTTGCCAGCTTTGCATGCGAGTAGCTCGGATTTTCGCGATGCGCGAGCAAAATTTTGATACGCTGCTCTTCTTGCTTGGTCGGCATTTTGACAACTGAAGAGTGAATTCCAAAATCAAAATAGGAGCAACATTCTACACACACACACCTTCAAAATGAGGGGTGTTCAGGTTTTTTAAATGCAAAATTGAAAGAAATACGTCAAGTTTATATTGACCAAATTTTGACCGTATCACCCTTTATTCAACTGCCTGCGTACTTCTGCCGTCAATATAGTGAATAGTATGGCTGAGAATTGGGGGATATCCTCAAATTTCTCGCAGTGAAATAACTGGTAAGATTAGCGAGGCACGTTTAGTCGATCGTAGATGTCATTAATATTGGGCCCAGCCATGATTGTACAGTCGTCTGCGTATGATACAATCTCGACGCTGTCAGAAGGGGGTGGAATAGAGGATAGGTAGGGGTTAAACAGTGCAGGAGATATCACCCCACCCACGGTGTCTTGATTTCCTATCCCAAAATTCCACTTAAATAGGTGTGATGAATATGATGTGGTTCGGTCCATGTTTTGATATAGCGCCCATATAGCACGATTACACGATTTGACTTCTTGGGCTTCTAAGCACCGAATTGTGTTTCTGATTTGACGTATATGGTGCGAATCGGTCCATATTTTGATATAGCACCCTCATATAGACCTAGACCGATTTCCCGATTTGAATTCTTGGGCATCGAGAGACGGCAATTTTTATCCGATTTGCCTTAAATTGGAAATCTGGAGGTATTTTAGGTCCGCTAATATGTGTGGCGAATATGGTCTGAAACGTTGCATATTTTGAAATACCCCCAATATAGACACAGCTCCCGTTTTGACTCTTAAGCTTCCAGACATTCCAATTTGTATCCGATTTAGGTTAGGTTAGGTGGCAGTCCTATGTATCAAGCTCACTTAGACTATTCAGTCCATTGTGAGACCACATTAGTGAATTTCTCTCTTATCACTGAGTGCTGCCCGATTCCATGTTGAGCTCAATGACAAGGGACCTCCTTTTTATAGCCGAGTCCGAACGGCGTTCCACATTGCAGTGAAACCACTTACACAGAAAAAAATTTCACGAAAATTTTTCCAATTAAAATTTTAATTGAGTTTTAAAAAATATTCAATTAAATATTTAATTGATTCAACAAATTTTTTAATTGAAACAACAATCAATCACAAAAATTAATAGTATCAGTTAATTTTTTAATTGGATCAATTAATTTTTTAATTGACCTTCAATTAATTTTTTAATTGATACTATCATTTCTGTGATTGAAGACATTTCAATTAAAAAATTAATTGGATCAATTAATTTCGTGATTGAACCAGATTTTTTTTGGGTGTAGAGAAGCTTTGAAACCCTCAGAAATGTCACCAGCATTACTGAGGTGGGATAATCCAACGCTGAAAAACTTTTTGGTGTTCGGTCGAAGCAGGAATCGCGTCCACGACCTTGTGTATGTAAGGCGGGCATGCTAACCATTGCACCACGGGTCTTTTAGGTCCGTTGATAGGTGTGGCGAATATGGAGTGAATCGGTTATTGTTTTGGTATAGCCCCCGATTTGACGGTTCATGTTTTTGGATATATTTTTGCTTGCCTTGCATCTGTCATCAAATCCACCTGAAATTCTATTTTCAAGTAACCCTATAGGACGAAGGGATTTCAAAGGAAACAATTATACAATTATTTCATTCATGGTGGTGGATATTGAAGATTCGGCCCGGCTGAACTTAAGTCCATATTTCCTTCTTTCTGCATTAGTGAGCTCTTTAACTTTTTAAAACTTCAATGGCTTTAGTTCAAGTTCATTTTTCGATATGTATTGTAACCATTCTCGAGATATTGTCTGCTCAGGAGCAAGTTTTCTACCACTACACACACAAATATATTTCTTGTCTTCAATCAATTAATTGATCCAATTATTTTTTAAGTGAAATATCTTCAATCACAGAAATGAAAGTATCAATTAACAAATTAATTGAAAGTCAATTAAAAAATTAATTTATCCAATTAAAAAAATAATTGCTACCATTAATTTTTGTTTCAATTAAAAAATTTGTTGAATCAATTAAATGTTTAATTGTATGTTTTTTTAAACACAATCAAGACTTTAATTGGAAAAATTTTCGTGAAATTTTTTTCGGTGTATGTCGTGCCGCGACGTGGATAACACAAGAAAGGGTAGATTCTTGTGCTATTACTGTTATTTTTGTCCAATTTTTGCACGCGATGCAACACTGCCACAATCACTTTAACGAGCAATGGTACGAGAAATAAAAGATGTATTCACATTTAAATGCTGGAGGGTTCTAACGATATATCGTGAATTGGTCCATGTTCTGGTATAGCCCTCCATATATACCGATCTCCTCATTTGTCTTCTTGTCTCTATATTTTAGGTCCAAGCTCACCAGGACCTGTGTCGAATTTGGTTATATGAGTAGAAGTTCGATATAACGCTAATGTATATTTGCGTTATAATTTTCCCGATTTAGCTTCATCCGATTTGCCCGAAAAGAAAGGTCAAATTTCCTGATTTATGTTTCATTAAATCTACCTGTAATTCTTCCGGCAAATTTTTGTTAGTTAACCAAAAAGTTTCTTCATGGTGAGTTCTCTGTTTTTTCAGTGAACTCACCATGAAGAAAATTTTTGGTTAATTTTAGAAAATTTAGATTATTTTTAACTAAATTTTAACTAAACTGTATCACAAACGCTGACATCACACCAATATCACAAAAATAAGTAAATCTTTTTCGACAAATTTAAGAAAATTCATTAGACATAATTATTTATTTTTTCAATTGTTAAAGAAAATTTTGTAGTTTGAAGGAAAAACTTGGAGTTGAAAATTGCAAGAATGTCTTTAGTGTTAGAATTTAGTAAATCTTTATGGTTCATTTTTTATTTTTTCAATTGTTAAAGAAAATTTTATAGTTTGAAGGAAAAAATTGGAGTTGAAAATTGCAAGAATGTCTTTAGTGTTAGAACTTAGTAAATCTTTATGGTTCATTTGTGTATAATTTTTTCCCGCTTTTTAGTTAATTTAACTAAGTTAATTTAACTTTTTAGTTAATTTAACTAACGTAAATTATTAGAGTAAAGGAAACTTTCTTCAAAAAATAATAATTTCATGAATTAAAATAAAATTAAATTGGCTTTAGTGAAATAAATGGTTCACTTTTTTTGAGTATATGTTTCTTTAAAGTTTTAAAGATTTTCTGTAGGTGATTTGAAGGATGGTTGTGAGTTAGATCTAATTTATAAAATTGATATCTTATGTAATGCCAACAATTCCCGCCGTCACCAGCAATGAATATTGCTTTCCTAGAAGAAGACCCAATCAAAAGAAATTCCAAATGATTTAATTCATAAGTTTTCCTCGTAATGATTTTGTCGCAGTTTCCTTAATGTTCATTGTATTGGGTGGACAAAAACTTTTTCAAATCATTCGAAGAGTTTTCAAAATTGTTCTGCCAATAAAACTTTTCTCATCCAAAGTTGCAGGTAAAGATGCTAAATTTCTTCGATAGATTACATTTAGTTTTATTTCAACGTTCACTTCATGCATTCCGCAAAATGCTAACAATGGTAGAGAAAAGGGTGGAAGATTCTTTTGTCATTTGTCAGAATATTATTAAAATTCCTTAGGATTATAGTTTTGATAAATTGAATGTCATGGTAAATTTTATGATAATTAAATTAGATTTATGGTAGATTAAAATTGTGTACAATTAAATAAAATGTAAACCATTATAAAAAGTGACAATTGATTTATTTATACTAAAGCCATCCATGAAACCAATAAACATTCTTTCGAAAGTGAACAAACAACTGGAGTGTAAATGTAGCTCAATAACCCAGCAAAACAAGCGTCGCCAGAAAAGTAATGAAAATGTTCTTTTTGGATCCGGAAGTGGTGCTAAATTAACGCAAAAGCGATGAATTTAACATGGGCTTGTCATAGGACGGAAGTCCTCAATTTCAATAGCCGTTGCACTGAATTTGCATCGGAAACGTTTTACCTTAAATATTTTCAAAAATGCACAATTTTTTCAGATTGAATTTAGCATTTTTTCGACAAAATTTAAATGATTTGTACCATTTTATGAATTCTTACTCTTTTTTTAAGCTACTTGAAACAAAAAAGTTAAAATTACCCATTAAAAGTATGAAAAACCCAAGTTATAAAAAATTGATTTAAAAGATGGGTAGTTAAAATAAAGAACATCATTGGGAGTACATATTCTGGAAGTGCTTTTAAAGTTGTGCCTTTGGAAGAACTTCCAAATTTTTTTCTGGGGAGAATTATGATTACAGGGCGGCTGGTATATAATGTATTTGTGTTTTTTTTTTTCTTTGTATACCCTCCACCATAGGATGGGGGTATATTAATTTTGTCATTCCGTTTGTAACACATCAAAATATTGCTCTAAGACCCCATAAAGTATATATATTCTGGGTCGTGGTGAAATTCTGATTCGATCTAAGCATGTCCGTCCGTCAGTCCGTCCGTCTGTTGAAATCACGCTAACTTCCGAACGAAAAATCTATCGACTTGAAACTTGGCACAAGTAGTTGTTATTGATGTAGGTCGGATGGTATTGCGAATGGGCCATATCGGTTCACTTTTACGTCTAGCCCCCATATAAACCGATACCCAGATTTGGCTGGCGGAGCCTCGAAGAGAAGCAAATTGTATCCGATCCGGCTGAAATTTGGTACATGGTGTTGGTATATGGTCTCCAACAACCATGCAAAAATTGGTCCACATTGGTACATAATAATATATAGCCACCATATAAACCGATCCCCAGATTTGACTTGCGGAGCCTCAAAGAGAAGCAAATTTCATCCGATCCGGCAAAATTTGGTACATGATGTTGGTACATGGTCTCTAACAACCATACAAAAATTGGTCCGTATCGGTTTATAATTATATATAGCCCCCATATAAACCGATCCCCAGATTTGGCTTGCGGAGCCTCAAAGAGAAGCAAAATTTATCCGATCCGTCTGAAATTTGGTACGTGGTGTTGGTATATGATCAACAACAACCATGCAAAAATTGGTATATATCGGTCCATAATTATATATAAACCCCACATAAACCGATCCCCCGATTTGGCTTGCGGAGCCTCAAGGAGAAGCAAATTTCATCCGATCCGGCAAAAATTTGATACATGATGTTGGTACATGGTCTCCAAAAACCATGTAAAAATTGGTATATATCGGTCCATAATTATATATGGCCCCCATATAAACCAATCCCCAGATTTGGCTTGCTGAAATTTGGTACATGATGTTGATATATGGTCTCTAACAACCACAAAAATTGGTCCATATCGGTTCATAATTATATATAGCATCCATAAAACGATTCCCATATTTGACCTCCGGAGCCTCTTGAAGGTCAAAATTCATCCGATCCGGTTGAAATTTGCTACATTTCGCTAGTGTATGGCCGATAACAACCATGCCAAAATTGGTCCGTATCGATCTATGTTATATATAGCCCCCTAATAAACTGATCCCCAATCACGATTGCCACTTGAGCCCAAAATAATCTACCAAAATTTTATTACCATAGAAAATGTTGTCAAATTTTTATATTTCTATAGAAAATTTTGTAAAAATTGTATTTCTATAGAAAATTTTGTCAGAATTTTATTTGTGTAGAAAATCTTTTCAAAATGTTATTGCTGTAGAAGCATTTCATAGTTGGAGATTATTTGTATTTTGCAAAATCTTCCAAAATATCAAGAATTTTACCAATCTACCAATTTCATCAACTTTCAATTTTGGCTCTATAATTACTGCACAAAAGTTCATATCGGTTCGTAATTATTTCTTCCCTATATATACCGGTCAAGAACTGAAGAGATACGTATTTAATAGGCGTTTATTTTGTCTACTATACTATATCCCGCATGGACTAACTTACAATTTAGAAGATGATGTTAAGAAGTTTTAAGATGCCTTTCCATCGTCCTCAACCCAAGTAATTTAATTGTGGATGACCGTATTTATTAGAAGTTTCTACGCAATCCATGGTGAAGGGTACATAAGATTCGGCCTGGCCAAACTTACGGCCATATATACTTGTTTTATTTATAATATTTATAACCATAATAAATTATTAATATAAATAATAAATACAAAGGTTTATTGTTTAAAAGTAAAAACTTTCGGAAATTACACAAAATTTTAGAATCAGTTTAGATTTGTTCGAATTGGGTACCTTTGGCATGAATTATGGCCTTTAGCAGCTGCATAAAAGTGACTCTGAGGTATGTTGGCTCATTCTCTGCCAACATACCACAGAGTCTTGAAATGAACGGCACATCGGCATTTTTACCACCCTTTTTAAGCCACTTTTAGTTGGTGTATGGTGAAAGCGATGGGGCTGAGTCTTATGGGAGCATTCCTGGTTTGTCTGCCCAGGACTTCAATACTGTCGTTAAGACATTTTCCTGATAATGTTCGTCATTTATTTTGATACAATGATCAATTAATGCGGCCTACAACAGTCATCGAAAGCGCTTGAATTTTGGTGCACATCGAAAGTGTCAATTTTCAGCTGACCCCCTAGGCAATTAATCCTGACGGCTCAATTTGGAATGGAAAACTAAAATCGATGACAGGCCACTTTTGTGCAAGCAAAGCAATTCCTTTGCTCATTCCAGTCCAAGTTTTTTATGTATCGGTGAGCTCTTACGCTTTTGGGAATTACAAATTGTTCAGTTTGTATTGTATCCGTCCTCGCTGTTCAGTGTTTTTAGCAGTTTTGCGACCACTTTTGGACAGGATGCAACGCTGACAGTAAAGTAATGAAAAACGGTTCGAGAAATAAGAGATTCATTCATGCCAAACGGCTCTAATTATAGCTACTTGTGGTTTCCAGCCATATGAGTCTTCTAATATATAAAAATAAGTTGGGTTTCCCTTCCTGACGATTTAACTCCAGAACGCACGAACCTATTTCCGCGGTTTTGCATTCGTTGGAAAGGTGTCGGGCTCCGTAAAGTTTATAGCAAAGAAAATTCAAGAAAGGTTTCAATGGAAAAGCGGGGAAATCTTTTTTTGCATACAGCGCACATTACAAAAATTTATAATTTGAATTCATCGCAGTTGATTTTGTTATAACATAATTTTATTTTTTCACATGAAAAATGTTTGGAGAACGTAGAGGGTAATCATGTGGTGAAAATAGGGTACCTCATATTTTTATATCTGGTGAGGGAGAGGGACATCCCCCTTTGCCCGACATTTTCAAAATTGGGCCAAAGTTCTCCGATTTGGATGAAATTACGAAGGTTAGGGGTGATGTCTGGACCCCCTACATTATTTTTCGATATTTGGTCGCGGAGGTGGACCACCACCCCCTTTATACGATTTTTGTTTAAAGTACAGTAAAAAAAAAAAAAACAAAAATTCTCTGATTTACTTGAGATTTACAGAGAACACGATGTGAGGTTATGAATTTATTATGGAGTATTTACCTGATTTTTTTAATATTTTGACGGGAAGGGAGACCTCACACATGCCCGAAGGTTGAAGGGGGCAAAGAACAGCTACTGTATTTTTAGATAATTTTGTCAAAATTTTATTTATAGAAAATTTTGACAAAATTTTATTTTTATATAAAATTTCATCTTTATAGAAAATTTTGTCAAAATTTTATTTATAGAAAATTTTGTCAAAATTTTATTTATAGAAAATTTTGACAAAATTTTATTTTTATAGAAAATGTTGTCAAAATTTTATTTTTATAGAAAATTTTGTGAAAATTGAATTTTTAAGAAAAATTTTGTGAAAATTTTATTTCTAAAGAAAATTTTGTATATATAATTCTATATCTATAGAACATTTTGTCAAAATTTTATATCTATAAAAAATTTCGTCAAAATTTTATTTCTATAGAAAAAAATTTAAAAATTTTATTTCTATAGAAAATTTTGTTCAAATTTTATATCTAAAGAACATTTTGTCAAAACTTTATCCATATTTTATATCTATAGAAAATTTCTATAAAAATAAAATTTTGTCAAATTTTTATTTCTATAGAAAATTTTGTCAAAATTTTATTTCTATAGAAAAAAATTTGAAAATTTTATTTCTATAGAAAATTTTGTTCAAATTTTATATCTAAAGAACATTTTGTCAAAACTTTATTTCTAAAAAAATTTTGTCAAAATTTTATATCTATTGAAAATTTCTATAGAAATAAAATTGAAAATTTTATTTCTATAGAAAATTTTGTTCAAATTTTATATCTAAAGAACATTTTGTCAAATCTTTATTTCTATAAAAAATTTTGTCCAAATTTTATATCTATAGAAAATTTCTATAAATATAAAATTTTGTCAAATTTTTATTTCTATAGAAAATTTTGTCAAATTTTGTCACAATTTTATTTTTATAGAACATTTTGTCAAAATTTTATTTTTATAGAATATTTTGTCAAAATTTTATTTTTGTAGACAATTATGTCAAAAATTTTATTTCTGTAGACAATTATGTCAAAATTTTATTTTTATACAAAATTTTTTAAAATTTTATTTTTATAGAAAATTTTGTTAACATTTATATAATTTAGTCGAAAAATAATTGTATAATTAGATATAATGCATTTGGACGTCAATTGCCTGTTTCGGTATCAGGCTAACATGTAATATAATAAGCAACGATGAGCCCGTCGTAAACTAGGAAAAACACGACTAATGTACGCGTTAGAATTGTTGTTGTATCCTGGAAACCAGTTTCTGTTAATTGTCATATGTTGTAATTGACTGTAGAAACAATAAGCATTGTTCGACTGTTCACCACTTAGGTGAATTCTAACAAATTAGCTTTCTAAAAATAAATTTCGTGTTGTTGCATTACTATGTAACAAAACGAAATAAAAATAAGATTAAGGGACTTGTAAGTTATATGAAAAGATGATGTACAGTGGGAGAAAAGATGATTCCATTTGTAAGAGGAAATTTCCCAAATGTTTTCTCCATAAGAAGTTAGCATAAAGGGCCCAAAATTGAGTTATCTCTCCCAGCCAGATCTATACTAAAGGCTGTGGAAAGGTTCATTCGCCATAACCGAAACATGTACAGTCCAGGCGTGTATAGATTGGTATCTGGCGTTTTCTTTTCAATGGCTCTATTAACCATGTTCCTTAATCTATATCTGTCCATAAAGCTCGAAAAATAATTGTATAATTAGATATAATGCATTTGGACGTCAATTGCCTGTTTCGGTATCAGGCTAACATGTAATATAACAACATTTTATTTCTATAGAAAATTTTGTCAAAATTTTATATTTATAGAAAATTTTGTCAAATTTTTATTTCTATAGAAAATTTTTGTCAAAATTTTAATTTTATAGAACATTTTTGTCAAAATTTAATTTCTATAGAAAATTTTGTCAAAATTTTATTTCTAGAGAAAAATTTGTCAAAATTTTATGACTATAGAATATTTTGTCAAAATTTAATTTCTATAGAAAATTTTGTCAAAGAGGAATATTTTGCAAAATTTACCACAACATGATGAATTCTACCAATCTACCAAACAGAAAAGTTCTATCATTTTTGGTAAAATTCTACCAATTGTGGCAACCGTGACTGTGTTACTAGATTGTTATTAAAGATTTGTGTTCTCATTAGCGTTGGACATTTTCCTCCTCATATTTCAAATGAATTTTAACATTTCATACTGATTATGGAGACGGTGAAGTCCGAAAATCTTTTCGATGGTGTCATATGATTGTCATAATATGGATTGCTATTGAACATTTTCAAAGGATTGTCTTCTCTAACCCCATAATCGACCGATCCCTTGAACCCCTAAAATAATATCCGGAAACGGGTGTATTTTAAGGCAGTGGCCCCCACAATCAAAAAATAAAAACTAAGTACTATTTAGGTTTAATTTTTTTTTCTCACTTATTTCTACCCATAAAATTCAAATTCCATGTGCTCATTTTCACATCGAAAGAGTCATTTTCAACTGAACAGCTGCTAAAATGTAATTAAAGTACATAAATAAGTTTTTAATTAACTTTCAAATATGGTGACAGTAGACATAATGGTGACAATCTCAAGGGCATATGACCACAACAAAGAGCAAAACACCCGCATGATATAAATGCTCAGAGTTGGTTTTGAGGGAGTGTGCTGCGGTTACGATGAATTGCTACTTAAGGAATTTTGTGGACAAATGCCGAAGAAGAAACCTTAAGTAGCTTGACGAGCATAATTCTGTTTTTGTATATTCCAGGTCAATATTGGATGGGAGACAAAACATATGCATACAACCAGATTTCTAGTAATCCCAAAGATGGCGAAAGCCATTAAGGTGTCAGGTATCAGCATGGAAAAAAGTCCCAAAGACAAAGTTTTTCTGGGACCTGGAAATGAAAACAAACGAGATTACATCGCACTTAGGACAAGCACTGATAAAGATGATTTATAAAATACTTTATTTTTTGTGACATAAATTAGTTTTTGTTACATAAGGTCAGCAATAACAATGAGGTGGTTTGGGTGGACAGTAGGTTGGGTAGTAAGTGATGACTTTTAATCTCTCTTAAACTCTCTAATAAGCATTTTTATTTTTTTTCATATTTGGTCTTGCCTGTCTTTTTTAAAATTGGACCAAAGTTCTCCGATTTCATTGGAATTTTCAGTGATGGTAATTCTATTTATAGCGAAAATTTTGTAAAAATTTAATTTCTATAGAAAAGTTTGTCAAAATATTACTTCTAGAGAAAATTTTATTTCAAGAGAAATGTTGTCAAAATTTTATTTCAAGAGAAATGTTGTTAAAATTGTATTTCTAGAGAAAATTTTGTCAAACTTTTATTTGTATAGACAGGTTTGTCAAAATTTTATTTCTAGAGAAAATTTTGTCAAACTTTTATTTGTATAGACAGGTTTGTCAAAATTTTATTTCTACAGAAATTTTTTCAAAATTTTATTTCTATAGAAAATTCAAATTTTTATTTCTATAAGAAATTTTGTTAAAATTTTATTTCTATAGGAAATTTTGTCAAAATTTTATTTCTATAAAAGATTTTGTCAAAATTTTATTTCTATAGAAAATTTTATTTCTATACAAAATTTTGTCAAAATTTTATTTCTATAGACAATTTTGTCAAAATTTTATTTCTAAAGAAAATTTTGACAAAATTGTATTTCTATAAAAAATTTTGTCAAAATTTTATTTCTACAGAAATTTTTTTCAAAATTTTATTTCTACAGAAATTTTTTTCAAAATTTTATTTCTATAGAAAATTTTGTCAAAATTTTATTACTATAAAAAATTTTGTCAAAATTTTATTTCTATAGAAAATTCTATAGAAAATTTAGTCAAAATTTTATTTCTATAGAAAACTTTGTCAAAATTTTATTTCTATATAAAATTCTATAGAAAATTTTGTCTAAATTTTATTTCTATAGGAAATTTTGTCAAATTTTTATTTCTATAGGACATTTTGTCAAAATTTTATTTCTATAGGATATTTTGTCAAAATTTTATTTCCATAATTTTTTTTTCTATAGAAAATTTTGTCAAATTTTTATTTCTATAAGAAATTTTGTCAAAATTTTATTTCTATAGGAAATTTTGTCGAAATTTTATTTCTATACAAAATTTTGTCAAAATTTTATTTCTATAGACAATTTTGTCAAAATTTTATTTCTAAAGAAAATTTTGACAAAATTGTATTTCTTTAAAAAATTTTGTCAAAATTTTATTTCTACAGAAATTTTTTTCAAAATTTTATTTCTATAGAAAATTTTGTCAAAATTTTATTACTATAAAAAATTTTGTCAAAATTTTATTTCTATAGAAAATTCTATAGAAAATTTAGTCAAAATTTTATTTCTATAGAAAACTTTGTCAAAATTTTATTTCTATATAAAATTCTATAGAAAATTTTGTCAAAATTTTATTTCTATAGGAAATTTTGTCAAATTTTTATTTCTATAGGACATTTTGTCAAAATTTTATTTCTATAGGAAATTTTGTCAAAATTTTATTTCCATAATTTTTTTTTTCTATAGAAAATTTTGTCAAATTTTTATTTCTATAAGAAATTTTGTCAAAATTTTATTTCTATAGGAAATTTTGTCGAAATTTTATTTCTATAAAAAATGTTGTCAAGATTTTATTTCTATAGAAATTTTTGTCAAAATTTTATTTCTATAGAAAATTTTGTCAAAATTTTATTTCTACAGAAAATTTTGATAAAATTGTATTCCTATAAAAAATTTTGTCAAAATTTTATTTCTATAGAAATTTTTTTCAAAATTTTATTTCTATAGAAAATGTTGTAAAAATTTTATTACATAGAAAATTTAGTCAAAATTTTATTTCTATAGAAAATTTTGTCAAAATTTTATTTCTATAGGAAATTTTGTTAAATTTTTATTTCTATAGGAAATTTTGTTAAAATTTTATTTCTATAGGAAATTTTGTCTAAATTTTATTTCTATAAAAAATTTTGTCAAAATTTTGTTTCTATAGAAAATTTTGTCAAAATTTTATTTCTATAGAAAATTTTGTCAAAATTTTATTTCTATAAAAAATTTTGTCAAAATTTTATTTCTATAGAAAATTTTGTCAAAATTTTATTTCTATAGAAAATTTTGTCAAAATTTTGCCAAAATTTTATTTCTATAGGAAATTTTGTTAAATTTTTATTTCTATAGGAAATTTTGTTAAAATTTTATTTCTATAGGAAATTTTGTCAAAATTTTATTTCTATAGGAAATTTTGTAAAATTTTTATTTCTATAGGAAATTTTGTTAAAATTTTATTTCTATAGGAAATTTTGTCTAAATTTTATTTCTATAGAAAATTTTTCAAAATTTTGACAAAATTTTATTTCTATAGAAAATCTTGTCAAAATTTTATTACAATAGAAAATTTTGTCAAAATTTTATTTCTATAGAAAATTTCGTCCAAATATTATTTCTATACAAAATTGTGTTCAAATTTTATATCTATAGAAAATTTTGTCAAAATTTTATTTCTATACAAAATTTTGTCAAAATTTTATTTCTATAGAAAATTTTGTCAAAATTTTATTTCTATAGGAAATTTTGTTAAATTTTTATTTCTATAGGAAATTTTGTTAAAATTTTATTTCTATAGGAAATTTTGTTAAAATTTTATTTCGATAGGAAATTTTGTCTAAATTTTATTTCTATAAAAAATTTTGTCAAAATTTTGTTTCTATAGAAAATTTTGTCAAAATTTTATTTCTATAGGAAATTTTGTTAAATTTTTATTTCTATAGGAAATTTTGTTAAAATTTTATTTCTATAGGAAATTTTGTTAAAATTTTATTTCTATAGGAAATTTTGTTAAAATTTTATTTCTATAGAAAATTTTGTCAAAATGTTGTAAAAATTTTATTACTATAGAAAATTTAGTCAAAATTTTATTTCTATAGAAAATTTTGTCAAAATTTTATTTCTATAGGAAATTTTGTTAAATTTTTATTTCTATAGGAAATTTTGTTAAAATTTTATTTCTATAGGAAATTTTGTCTAAATTTTATTTCTATAAAAAATTTTGTCAAAATTTTGTTTCTATAGAAAATTTTGTCAAAATTTTATTTCTATAGAAAATTTAGTCAAAATTTTATTTCTATAGAAAAATTTGTCAAAATTTTATTTCTATAGGAAATTTTGTCAAAATTTTATTTCTAAAGAAAATTTTGTCAAAATTTTGACAAAATTGTATTTCTATAAAAAATTTTGTAAAAATTTTATTTCTACAGAAATTTTTTTCAAAATTTTATTTCTATAGAAAATTTTGTCAAAATTTTATTACTATAAAAAATTTTGTTAAAATTTTATTTCTATAGAAAATTTTGTCAACATTTTATTTCTTAGAAAATTTAGTCAAAATTTTATATCTATAGAAAATTTTGGCAAAATTTTATTTTTGTAGAAAATTTTTTCAAAATTTTATTTCTATACAAAATTTTGTCAAAATTTTGTTCCTACGAAATTTATGAAGAACCTCTTTGTGTGAAAAGAATATTTTGTAAAATCTAGCAAAACATAAACAATTCTACCAATTCTACCGTAAAATACCAAGAAATTTTTGTAGAATTCTACCAACTGTAGTAACCGTGGCTATAATTCCTGCCGCAATTAGCCAATTCGAGCAATTTTAAAGTGTATTTAATTTATATGTTAATTCTGAAATTGTTTGTTATGAACAATAAAACGAAAAAAAAAACAAGTATATAAGGCTGTAAGTTCGGCCAGGCCGAATCTTATGTACCCTCCACCATAGATTGAGTAGATAGTTCTACGAAAGACTGTCATCCACAATCGAATTACTTGGGTTGTGGTATCTTAAAACTTCTTAACATCGTTTTCTAAATTGTGAGTTGGTCCATACGTGGTATATATTAGACAAAAAAGTTATGTATAGGTAAGTCTACAAATAATTACGAATCGACATGGAATTTTGCACGGTACGTAGAGAGCCAGAATTGAAATATGGGGGTCGCTTATTCGGGGCTATATAGAATTATGAACTTGATATGGACCAATTTTTGTGTGATTGGGGATCGATTTATCTGAGGGCTATATATAACTATAGACCGATATGGACCTAGTTGGCATGGTTGTTAACGGCCATATACTAGCACAATGTACCAAATTTCAACTGAAATTTGCTCCTCCAAGAGGCTCCAAAACCAAATATCGGCATCGGTTTATATGGGGGCTATATATGATTATGGACTGATATGGACCACTTTTGACAGGGTTGTTAAATATCATGTACTACCAACACCTACTAAATTTCAACCAGATCGGATGAGTTTTACTTCTCCAAAAGGCACCAGAGGTCAAATCTGGGGATCGGTTTATATTGGGGCTATATATAATTATGGACTGATATGAACCAATTCCTGTATGGTTGTTGGATACCACACACAAAAAAATATCAATTAATTTGATCGCCAATACAATTAAAATTATGTTTAAATTTGAGCTAACAACGTATTTTGTAAATACAATTACGATTTTAATCACTTTAGCAACTAACTTTGTTATATCAACAAACATTTTGTTATATCAACAAAAATTTAGTTGAACTTCAAAATTTTCTGTAACAACAATTTATTGATAGCTCAAAAATTATAATATTATTTTGTGTGCATATACTAACATCAGGTACCAAATTTCAACCGAATCGGATGAATTTTGCTCTTCCAAGGGGCTCCGGAGGTCAAATCTGGGGATCGGTTTATATGGGGCCTATGTATAATTATTGACCGATTGCGACCAATTTTTGCATAGGTGTTTGATGCCATATATTAACACCACGTACCAAATTTCAACTGAATCACATGAATTGTGGTCTTCCAAGAGGCTCCGGAGGTCAAATCTGGTGATCGGTTTATATGGGGCCTATATATAATTATTGGCCGATGTGGACCATTTTTTGCATGGTCTTTAGAGACCATATACTAACAGCATGTACCAAATTTCAGCCGGATCGGATGAAATTTGATTCTCTTAGAGGCTCCCCAAACCAAATCGTGGGATCGGTTTATATGGGGGCTATATATAATTATGGACCGATATGGACTAATTTTTGCAATGTTGTTAGATACCATATACTAACACCATGTACCAAATTTCAACTGGATCGGATGAAATTTGCTTCTCATAGAGGCTCCGCAAGCCAAATCGGGGGATCGGTTTATATGGGGGCTATATGTAATTATGGACCGATGTGAACCAATTGTTGCACGGTTGTTAGAGACCATATACTAACACCATGTACCAAATTTCAGCCTGATCGGATGAAATTTGCTTCTCTTAGAACAATCACAAGCCAAATTTGGGGGTCCGTTTATATGGGGGCTATACGTAAAAGCGGACCGAACAAATTTGGCACTTTGATTTGTTGTATTACATGCCAGCTATTATCGTAAGACAAATATTTCATATGTAATACCTTCAACAGTTTAACCAATAATCTGTTTTATTAATTTGACTTGCATTTAATTTTGTATGCTCACCTAACCACCTTTGTTTTAGAAACAGAGACGTACATGGGTACGTATGGTGAAGTAAAACTGAAAATTCATTCATTATACGCACCCAGGGATTGATGATGAGCAATTGTATGGTAGGTAACATATGACACGAACATGACATGAAAAAGTGAATTCATTGTTTCTATGTTGTATGATAAATGAAACAACATACCTACATTTTTAACCCCCCACAATAGGGAGATCATGAAGTTGTTATATAAAATTACTACAAAAGAATACTGATAAGTCATTTATAAATGAGCCAAACAATAAGCAAGTGAGAAAAACCTAATGTCTTGTGGAGCCATCTATAGATGGGGAGATATATTGTACTTACTTGAGCCAGAATTAAAAAGTGGAATTTAAAGATTTTAAAAATTTAGAGTTCTATAAAGTCGATTACTCAAATTTAAAGACTATAAACATCGATATCGAATATTTCGCCAAAATTCGATAAAAAGTCGATTATTGTATGTTCAACTTTTGTATCCCTCTTTGCAAACACAAGTGCACCAAAAAAAGTGAACCATATATTTCACTAAAGCCAATTTAACTTAATTTTAGTTCGTGGAATCATTATGTTTGCAGAAAGTTTCCTTTACTCTAATAATTTTTTTGCGTACGTTAGTTGAATGAACTAAAAAACGGGTACTTCTCACAAAATAGTTCACTATTTCTTTAAATTTGTAAATTTTACTACAAATGAGATCATCTTGAACATCGTATAGCACTGAAGACATTCTTGCAATTTATAACTCCAATTTTTTTCTTCAAACTACTAAACTTTCTTTAACGAGCGAAAAAAAAATTATTTATGTGTAATAAATTTTCTTGAATGTGTCTAAAAATATGTATTTTTTGTGATATCGACGTGGTGTCAGCGCTGGTAATACTACTTAGATAAAATTTTCTAAAAACAATTTAAATTTTCTAAAATTATCCACAATTTTGCTTTCTGGTGGGTTCACCGTTCTTATACCCTCCACCATAGGATGGGGGGTATATTAACTTTGTCATTCCGTTTGTAACACATCAAAATATTGCTCTAAGACCCCATAAAGTTTATATATTCTGGGTCGTAGTGAAATTCTGAGTCGATCTAATCATGTCCGTCCGTCCTTCCGTCTGTTGAAATCACGCTAACTTCCGAACGAAACAAGCTATCGACATGAAACTTGGCACAAGTAGTTGTTATTGATGTAGGTCGGATGGTATTGAAAATGGGCCATATCGGTTAACTTTTACATATAACCCCCATATAAACGGGCCCCAGATTTGGCTTGCGGAGCCTCTAAGAGAAGTATATTTCATCCGACCTGGTTGAAATTTGGTACATGGTGTTGGTATGTGGTCCTTAACAACCATGCAAAAATTGGTCCACATCGGTCCATAATTATATATAGCCCCCATATAAACCGATCCCCAGATTTGGCTTGCGGAGCCCCAAAGAGAGGCAACTTTCATCCGATCCGGTTGAAATTTGGTACGTGGTGTTAGTATATGGTCTCTAACAACCATTCCATACTTGGTCCATATCGGTCCATATTTATATCGATGGCCTCAATCTACAGTACGCTAAGTCGACTTAACATGTTTTGATGGAGTTCGCTTTTTTATTCGGATTGATGTGAATTACATCCTGTTAAAGTTTTAAAAAATGTCCAATCCAAAAAGGGCAAAAAGCTTTGTTGGTCTAAAGTGATCTAAGTCAATTTTAGCCATGGCCTATTCACTATTTTGAGTTCGTACATACTAAAAAAAATATAAAAAATATGATTTTAAGACCGAAAATAAGGGAATTTCTCTCTTATACGGGTTTTGAGAAATTTCAAAAAACAAAACTTTGAACTTGTTTCCTGTAAAATTCACTTTTTAGACTTAGCGCACTTTGGAATGTAGACATCGATATATAGCCCCCATATAAACCGATCCCCAGATTTGACCTCCGGAGCCTCTAAGAGAAGCAAATTTCATCCAATCCGTTAGAAATTTGGTACGTGGTGTTAGTATATGGTGTCTAACAACCATGCAAAAACTGGTCCATATAGGTTCATAATTATATATAGCCCCATATAAACCGATCCCCAGATTTGACCTCCGGAGCCTCCTGAAGGAGCAATATTCATCCGATCCGGTTGAAATTTGGTACATTTCGCTAGTGTATGGCCGATACAACCATGCCAAAATTGGTCCGTATTGATCTATATTATATAGCCCCCAAATAAACCGATCCCCAATCACAGAAAAATCACGATTGACACTCGAGCCTAAAATAATCTATCAGTACCATAGAACATTTTGTCAAAGCTTTATATTTCTATAGAAAATTTTGTCAAAATTTTATTTCTATACACAAATTTGTCAACATTTTATGTTTTAGGAAATTTAGTCAATATATAATTTCTATACAAAATATTGTCGAAAATTTATTTCTATAGAAAATGTTGTCCAAATTTTATTTCTATATAAAACTTTGTCAGAATTGTTTGTTTTGTAGAAAATTTTGTCAAAATGTTATTTCTATAGAAAATTTATGAAGCATTTCATTGTTGGAGAGGAATATTTTGCAAAATCTTCCAAAACATCAAGAATTCTACCAATCTTGGTAGACTGGTAGAAAAAATCTGCCATTTTTGGTAGACTCGTGTTCATATTTGTATATAACCCCCATATAAAGCGACCCCCATATTTCAATTCCGTCTCTATAATTACAGTACAAAAGTTCATATCGATCCGTAATTACTTCTTCCCTATATTTACCGGTCAAGAACTGAATATATACGTATTTAATCGACCTTTCTTTTGTGTAATATATATCCCGCATGGACTAACTTACAATTTAGAAGATGATGTGAAGAAATTTTAAGATACCTTGCCATCGGCCGCAACCCAAGTAATTCAATTGTGGATGGCCGTCTTTGGTAGAATTTTCTTCGCAATCCATGGTGGAGGTTACATAAGTTTCGGCCTGGCCGAAATTAAGTCCGTATTCACTTATTAATATTAAAATGTTCCAAAATTAGTAAATATATAGGAAAGCACATTGCCATACTAAAGACATACTTTGACATCACATCTAAGCAAATAACCTCCTCTTGTACACATTTCTTAAACATACTACGTTTTATAAACTTTATGCAGGTACGCTTTTTTATTTAACTTTACCTTATCCTCTCAATTTTGTGACCCATAGCATTTGTGCAAATAAACTTTATGAACTTATTATACTCTGTGGGAATCGATTAAAGGATAAATGTTGAACATGTAATACCTTCAATTAAGATGACCAGTAAACCCTTTGTTAATCTGACACAAATTCATTTAAAGTCTTCCACAAAATCTGTTCTTACTTTGTATTTTTAGTTGTACGTTCACTAATCCAACGTTGCGTGATGAACCGGGGGCGTACATGGGTGCATGTGATGATTTTTGCATGGACATTTCATGCAAACCTTTGCTGATGGATAATGGGGAAGTTGGTAACATTTGACAGGGGATGAAATCATTGGATCCAAGTAAAGCTATGCGTAGGCTGATAGACCGACAGAAATCAACTAGTTTTTTCAATGAAGAATATACATTGTACTATGTGTCAACACGTTCTTCTATTTGTCCTATTTTAGTGTCCCCTTAATATTTCAGAATATTGCATTATTGACTACATGATTTAGTTTTCATTTCAGTTTTGTAACTCAAACTAGTGTAATAAAATTTCAGCATTCATTTATTACATGGTCCAATTCTTCTCTATTAAAGCCAATCAATTTTTTAAAAACTCATGAAAAACTCAAAAAAAAAAAACAATGATTTGGAGATTTTTATACCCTAAACCACATAGTGGTCAGGGTATAATAAGTTTGATCGGCCAAAAAATGTGCCTACCAGAAATATTGATTTTAGACCCCATAAAATATATACCGATCGAGTCAGAATCACCTCCTGAGTCGATCTAGCGCTTGGTGTCCGTCCGTCCGTCCATCCGTCTGTCCATGTATTTGTTGTTCACGGGATTCCGGTCGCAATTATTAACCGATTTTGATGAAATTTGGTACAGGGAGTTTTTTGGGCACAAGGACGAACACTATTGAATTTGGAAGAAATCGGATAAAATTTAGATATAGCTCCCATATATATGTATCGCCCGATTTCGACAAATAGGGTCACTTTGCGCGTTTTTTCAAACGGATCGTCACCACATTTGCCAAAAGGTAATCTTTTCCATCGCCCTTCCAGTCTGCAAAATTGTATCCAAATCGGTTCAGATTTAGATATAGCTCCCATATATATGTATCGCCCGATTTTCCCAAATTTGGCCACAAAACCTTTATTTATCAACCGATCTTACTCAAAGTTGGCTAAATATAATGTTCTACAGCACTAACTATATGTGCAAAAAATCATCGAAATCGGTTCAGATTTAGCTATAGCTCCCATATATATGTACCGCCCGATTTTTCTAAATTTGGCAATAAAACCCTTATTTATAGACCGATCTTATCCAAATTTGGCTAAATGTAGTCTTCTATAGCACTAACTATATGTGCAAAAAATCGTCGAAATCGGTTCAGATTTAGATATAGCTCCCATATATATGTATAGCCCGATTTTCCCAAATTTGGCCATAGAACCCTTATTTATTAACCGATCTTACTAAAATTTGGCTAGATCCAGTCCTCTATAGTACTAACTATATGTGCAAAATTTCATCGAAATCGGTTCAGATGTAGATATAGCTCCCATATATGTATCACCCGATTTTGATAAATTCGCCCCTAATAACCTTATGTTTGACCATACAGGCCTCATTGCTTAACTGATCTTAACCAAATCTTGCACAAGGTAACCTTTTGTGGTATTAATCAAACCCGCAAAATATTATGCAAATTGGTTCAGATTTAGATATAGCTTTCATATATATGCATCGCTCGATTTTCCCAAACTTGGCCATCTTATACTCTTATTTATTAACCAATGTTACTCAAATTTCAAATTTTGATGTACTAGCCGATCGTACTTATACGTACTTGTAGCTCTTACATAAGAATATTGCTCGATTTTTACAAATTTGTATTTATTACACACACTAATTTAACGATTTTCTCTTTTTTAATAATGGGCTCAATATTAGTGGCATACTAACTCCGTAGGCGCAATATCAACACAGCCAGTGTTGCTAGAAGTAGGGGAAATTCCCTATATGTAGGGGTTTTCTAATATTTAGCGTCTTGTAGGGACGTAGGGCCACAATGTAGGACATTTTCACTCAACACAATTTGTAATAATTTTTACATTTTGGTGGCTCTAGAGGAGGAAATTAGAAGCCGGCAAGGCTTGATCTTTAACAATGTGTGCTAAAATTTATTCCTCTAGAGAATTTTGTCCACATTTTATTTCTATAGAACATTTTGTAAAACTTGTACTTCTATAGAAATTTTTTTCAAAATATTATTTCTATAAAAAATTTTCTCAAAATTTTATTTCTGTGGAATTTTTTCTCAAAATTTTATATCTATAGAATTTATTGTCAAAATTTTATTTCTATAGAAAAATTTCTCACAAAAATTTGTTTATAGAAACTTTTTCCAAAATTTTATTTTTATAGAGATTTAACAAAAAAGATTACTAATTTGGGTAGAATTCTACCAACTGTGGCAACCGTGGTGGTAATACAAATTTATATTCTAAGTTATATACGTTGCATATTCATGTTCTAAGATAATAAAGTACTTAGAACCATTTTTGTTTTGTAAAATTTTTTGAATTTAACGAAAAATATAGTAGGGAAAATTGTTTGGGAATGTATGGGAAAGTAGGGAACTTTTTTTGTCCTTGTAGCGTAAACCGAACATTTTCCGTGGCAACATTGACTATGAGCTATAGTCAGATTGGCACAAAGCACTCATAGACATGTACCCCTTAATTTTCTTAAATATGCAACTGCGGTTTATCTCCCAGACCTATATGTTACCCCACAAATGCTTATGATTACTAATTCTGTAATGATGGTTTAGGGTATGATATAGTCGGCCCCGCCCGACTTTCTACTTTACTTACTTGTTTGTAACTATGCTTATCCCAAGGTTATTTGATCCCAGTTTGTCGTATATAGGAAATCATCAAAACAATTTATCATCACTCTTTTGTAGATATTGATGATAATGATGATGATGCTACTGCAAAACTATGGCAAAAAACATAACATTGTAATTTAAAAGCAATATATCATGAGAACTAAATGAATTTAACATTTTATTCATTCCATATAATGTTCAATATTCCACAATAAATTAATTCATATATTTGTATGTCTAACATTTTACAACTATCCAAATTGAGTAAACCCTAATTAATCATTTTTAATTTATTCATGATGTTGAAGTTATACAAAAGCCAAACCAAAAACTTGGTGGGAATAACATGAATAAAGTTTTCCTCTCACCAATAACTTTTTTTTCCAATGAATCGTAGAGGTTTTTGCTTTTTAGATTACAAATGGTATCCAAACTGAATTAGTTTTTCATGCCATCTTTGGGGCTTGAAATCCCCCCAAAAAAAATGAAAATTTGTGATTTATTACAAAGTTTATCTCATTATGTATGCAGGCAAAACTAGAACTACATAATTTATAAACTATGCTGTTTTTCTTATTCCTTTTCACATTTAGTTTTAATTTTGTATTTCGAAAAAGAAAATGGGGGAAAATGAAAAATTTTATAGAAAGTGTAAGTCTATTCTTACAACGTAACATACTTAAAAAAGAGCTTCAAAACCATAGTTTGAATTCCTAACTTTTAAGGCTTATATAGAACATTATAGAACATTTTCATTAAATTGTCATGGCTATGCAGTCAAAAAAATACTTGGACCCAAAGATTTCGACATTCCCTTAAGGATT
The DNA here is from genome assembly GCF_050003625.1 of Haematobia irritans. NCBI lineage: Eukaryota > Metazoa > Arthropoda > Insecta > Diptera > Muscidae > Haematobia > Haematobia irritans. The sequence continues at coordinate 103,061,488 of NC_134399.1, read as the reverse complement.
TTGGTATTGATTCCAAGCCAAAGATTTGCCTTCTTCAAAATGAAGATAGTTTTTAGGAAGTTATATGTCTTTAAATCTAGGCTCTATAAAATTAAAATTAAGATACACAACTTATCTATTGAATTTTCATTTTCTTTTTACGATATATTATCAAAGGTACTCATGTACAAATAAATTTCAATAATAATTTTAAACCAAAAATGGAAAATTCTTAATATAAATCATACCCTATATTTAAAGCTTTTTATCTTTAATCCAAAAATTCGATATATCTATCAGTTAATTTAAAGATTATTTCTTTAAATCAAAAAGGGGGTTCTTTACTTTAAGGAAAATTTTTCTTACTTCAAAGTCATGCGACTTTGACAGTTGAAACTTAAAGGAGGAAATTTTGAAGAAAAGGTTATAAACTTGTTTTAATTAAAATTTCTATATTTTAAAGAAATTTGTCCTTAATATTAAGTAAATTGTCTGACCTAAAATGCAGGTTTCTTGATGTTTCACAAAAGGTTAATATTTTTTTGGTGTGTGCGGAAGTACTCTATTGTCATTGTCTCTCGTGGTCGGTCCGAACGAAACTAGCTATCCAGTTGAAACTTTGCACAAGTAGTTTTTATTTATGTAGGTTGGATGGTATTGCAAATGGACCAATTTTGGATATAACCCACATATAAACCGACCCGCAAATTTTAATGCCGGAGCCTCTTGGAAGAGCAAATTTCATCCGTTCCCTTTGAAATTTGGTAGGTGGTGTTAATATATGCCCTCGAACAATCAGTGATGTGGAGTCGAGCCATTTTTGCTCTACTCCGACTAATGTAACTAAATTTTAAAATGAGCACTCCCATGGTAATTCTATGGCGGAGAGTTCCAAACATCAACCGATATTAATATTCTTGCTTGCCATATGATGTGTCCACGAGAATATTAATTTTCAAATTTGACATGAATTTCACACCAATTTTGACAAAAATTTTTAGAGAAATAAAATTTTGCAAACATTTTTTTATAGAATTAAACTTTTGCAGAAATTTTCCATAGAAATAAAATTTCACAAAAATTTTCTATAGAAATAAAATTTTGACAAAATTTTTTATAGAATTAAAATTTTGCAAAAATTTTCTATAGAAATAAAATTTTGCATAAATTTTTTATAGAAATAAAATTTTGACAAAATTTTTCTGTAGAAATAAAAATTTGCAAAAAATTTCTATAGAATAAAAATGTTGCAAACATTTTTTACAAAATTCAAATTTTGCTAAAATTTCTATAGAATTAATATTTTGCAAAAATTTTCTATAAAAATAAAATTTGGACCAAATTTTCTAGAGAAATAAAATTTTGAAAAAATTTTCTATAGAAATAAAATTTCTATAGAAATCAAATTTTGACAAAAATTTCTATAGAAATAAAATTTTGCAAACATTTTCTATAGAAATAAAATTTTGCAAAAATTTTCTATAGAATTAAAATTCTGACAAAAGTTGCTATAGAAATCAAATTTTGACAAAAATTTCTATAGAAATAAAATTTTGCAAAAATTTTCTAGAGAAATAAAATTTTGCAAAAATTTTCTAATGAAATAAAGTTTTGCAAAAATTTTCTAATGAAATAAAGTTTTGTAAAAATTTTCTAATACAATTTAATTTATTTTTGCAAATTTTTCTATAGAATTAAAATTGTGCAAAAATATTCCCTAGAATTAAAATTTTGCAATAATATTCTGTAGAATTAAAATTTTGGAAACATTTTTTATATAATTAAAATTGCAAAAATATTCTATAGGAATTAAATTTTACAAAAATTTTCTACATAATTAAGATTTTGCAAAAATATTCTATAGCAATAAAATTTTCTATAGAACAACAATTTTGCAAAAATTTTCTATAGAAACAAAATTTGGCAAAAAAAAATTCTATAGAAATAAAATTTTAGCAAAATTTTCTACAGAAATAAAATTTTCAATAGAAATAAAATTTTGACAAAATTTTCTGTAGAATTAAAATTTTGACAAAATCTTCTATAGAAATAAAATTTTGCAAAATTTTCTTTAGAAATAAAATTTTAACAAAATTTTCTGTAGAAATGAAATTTTTCAAAATAAAATTTGTTGTTTGGTAGTATTTTGGTAAAATTCTCTCCAAATTTTGCTAGATTATCTTGGGCTCGAGTGGCAACCGTGGACACTAGTCCATATAGCCCCCCTATATATATATAAAAATATGGACAGATATCAACAATCTTCAGCATTAGAATTTATTAAAATACAAAACTTCAAAAAAAAAAAAATCCAGAAATTTAAGAAGCAAAATCCTGTTATTGGTATTTTAATGGTGTTATATAAAAATAATTCCATACCAAAAAAAAAAAAAACAAGATTCTAGCCCTGTTGGCAACAACAGACATGAAATATGCCTCGTAAGCCATATCGGAAGATATATGTAGGTGCTAAATATAGCACAAAATTGCCTTCGAAATCTATTTTCGATATGGGAGTAGTAAATGTTTTATACCACGGCTTCGTTTTCCTTAACACTTAGTGTTAAGTGTTTTTATAAATACTAAATATCTACGATTCCGGCTCCGACTTCGGCAAAAGTTTTCCGCATGGCTACGACTCCATACATAAATATACGTCCTAATACTAAATAGTGCGCACATAACAGATCAAATTTATTTCATTATTTTAATTGTGGAGTTTATATTGTTTTATTCCATCAAGCTTTATCCTAGGTTCGATTTTTCCCAAATTTGTTTGGGAATAGTGAATATTTTTTGAAAATATTCACTATGCCCAAACGTCAGCTTTTGCAAATTTTCAAAAGTCAAAAACTCTACATTACGATGTTGCTCCTCTGTACTTAAAATTTAAATACTGATTTTATTTGACGTGTGGAGAGAATAATTAAAAGAAAAGTTATTGTTCCTATTCTTATTCCCTGTATTATTTACGCTTGAACTGACACGGTGGCCATGGGCCTTTTATATTTAGATAACACATAACCTACATATACCCTACCCAGTATAAATGTTTTTGTTTTGCGAACTAATTTGGTGAAAGTTTATAAACAATTCTCTCTTTGATAGGAAGGTGGCTTATGAAAAGAAATTCATATACTCTACTCAACTTTCCCAGAATTGTATGTGGTTAATTCTGGTTTTATAAATGAATACTTGAATAGGAAATTCAAAGAGTTCCAGGTAGTGTATATTCAAGCGTAACACAAATAAAATAAAATATGAAACATGAACATATTCTGGGTAAATTTAAATGGAAAATATTCGAGTAAACAGAATGGAAAATATTAAAAATACTCAGTGGAAAATCTCTTATAATAAATGAATGAACTGGACGATATGAAGCGCTAAAATCAGCACTGTACAGGACACTGAATTAGCTATGGAGGGGATTACGAAAGCCTTCAACATCTCGCAAAGATTTTGAGGAGAAAAATTGGGCCGCAAAGGTTGTTAAGTACTACTGCTGTGAGCAAAAGTAAGACAACTTTTTAGGATTTCAAGTGGAATTTATTTAAGTATTTAAAGTGTTGAAAAAAATCTTCTATTTTGGAATGCGTTTTAATTTTGTAGTCAAGCAAAAAAGTCAACTAACTTAAAGAAATTCTAAAGGACTTTTCAGAATTATTAAAGTCGTGTTCACCTTAGTACAATAAAAAATTTCTTTCACGTAAATATACCCATTTTTAAGTCTAATCACTTAATTATAAGGACAAACGTCTTCATGGAACATTTTTTAAACTTTGGAAAAGGAAAAAAACTTTATATCCGAGAACTGTGTGTTTTTAAAATTTTGGTTTCGCCGTAGTCGGAGTCAACCCAAATTTCCGATTTTAGTCGATTGTAGAGATAACAACCCAGAAAAAAGTTCTTCTTAAGGCACAACTCTAAAAGAACTTTCAAAAATGTTCTCACAAAAATGTTCTTTATTTTAACTGCACAGGAAGTTCATTTGAGTCAATTTCTTTATAACTCATTTTTTTCATATTTTTAATGGGAAATTTTTTTTTTGTGTTTCAAATAAGTTAAAAACAGATTAAGAATTAATAAAATGGTAAAAATTACTTAAATTTAGCCGAAAAAAAATACTAAATCCTTTGTAGGAAAATTTCGAATTTTTGAAAATATTTGATCACAAAAGTTCCAGACAAGCGTTATAATGCATTAAAAATCATAAAAAAATAAAATTTATTTATTTGTCAAAATAAAACATATTTTCTTAATTCATATCCAAAACATTGAGTTCGCACCACACCTTAAGAAGTGATGCAAATTCAGTGCAACGGCAGCTGAAATGGTGGACATCCGTCATATGATAAGCGCATGTTAAATTCATCGATTCTGCGCCAATTTTGCACCACTTCCGGATCCAAAAAGAACATTTTCACTATTTTTTTGGCGACGCTTTTTTCCTGGGCAATTCATGGCAGAGGTTACATGAGTTCATTTAGGGCAATTTTCATCTTTCGATGTCACCTACTTTGTATTTAGATTTATTATATACATATATTTTAATAAAATAAAATATAATATTTAACTGGGACGAAATTGGTTTTTAATTCGGTCATTAGTATTATCAAAGCAACACAACCGAATGAGGTAGGTAGCAACAACCAATGTCGTCGGCAGACCCAACCAAAACCATATCAGATATTGGTTCAGATATTGGTTCGATCGATCAGTCGGGTGGCACAACTACCAACTGGTAGTGGCTAAATATTGCCCCAGAAGCCAGAGTTTTACCGTAATTACTTGAAATGTTGCACAAGGAATACAATTAGTAGTGTAGTCAAGTGTGGTAAATTTTGTTGAAATCGGTTCAGATTTAGATATAGCTCCCATATATATCTTTCGCCCGATTTGGTCTAATATGACCAGAGATCCAAAAGTTTTACTCTGATTTACATTAAATTTTGCAGAGGGAGTAGAATTAACATTCTAAATACGCTTGCTATATTTTATACTCATATACTCATTATACTCATATACCCACAGATTATACTCATATACCCACAGATATTTTTCACCCGATTTTCCGTCATAGGACCACAGAGGTCAAAGTTGTAATCCGATTTATGTGAAATTTTGCACAGGGAGTAGAATTAACATAGTAACAATACATGCGTTTGAAATCGGTTTCGATTTCGATATAGCTTTCATATATAATATGTTTTCCGATTTAGGCAAAAATGGCCAAATTACGCACATTTTCCTTATACAATCGCCACTGCTAAGTCGAAAACTTGTAAAAGTGACACAAATTTTCCTTTATTTCTAATACATATCTATCGACCGATAAATCATAAATACACTTTTGCGAAATTGCCTCGAAATTGGTTCAGATTTAAATGTTTCCCATATTTTTTAGTAACATTGTGCTTCTCTAGAACTAAAATTTAAACCGGCTGATGTCCTGATTTAAATTTTAGTTCTAGAGATTTTATAGAAGTACAACAAATTGTCTCCAAATCGGCTAAGATATAAATATTTGTATATGGGAATGTAAACCTTCATGAAGGAGTTGAGATGGTAACACAAATTTTGGTCTACAAAGTGGTGAAGGGTATAATATAGTCGGCCCCGCTTTAGACTTTACTTACATGTTTGATATGAATTTGTAAACACAAAACACGCTGGAAGCGACTAGCCTTATTATTTTTCACACAACTGTATATATCAAATGAAGCAAATGTTACTATGTTATAAACAAGAAACGAAATTAATTATTTGAAAGTAACGAGTGAAAACAAACAAGTCTTTACTCCACAGACCGATAAAGATTAAGTGGGTACCACAGCTTTAATAAAGTCGGTTTTAAACTTTACATGACATTTTGTTTTTCTTCAACAACATTACATTGCGAACGATTAACAGAAATTTTATAGACAAGTAAATATCTTAAAATTTTTTGTCAAAAGCGATAGATTGGACAAAATATTTATTGACTAGATTATCTTCGTATGGAACAAATTTCCCCATAAACCACAACAAACTTAAATATCGAATACCTAATTGCTATTATGATAACAAATATATTTATTGTATTTGTTAAACAAAAATTATATTTTGTTTAAGATCCCTGACCTAACCCCAAGTTCAAATGTACAATTTTTTTTTTTTGGATATATTTCACTGGCATTGCATCAAATAATGGCATTTCATCTACAATCTATTAATGATTCAAAGAAATGAAATTCAATATCGCCTTTTTATTTGTAATTTCAAGGATATCTATTTTCAAAACCAGAGTTTGAACGAATATGTAACGCTATTGTCTTGATTACAAAGTCTATACCATATACATGAGGGTCTTAGTAAAAGTTATTCATCTTCAATTTTTAATCTAATTTGTATTCTTATTCACTTCACTCGAAATCTTTTACATTGTATGATTTTTTACGAGTTTTCGCCAAAACGATAAAAATGAACTATGTGGATACTTTTGTCAAACCTATCGCATTTCGTTGCATTGGCATAGTAACATTTGATTTTTACTATCCAATAAATATCGCGTCTATGATATGCACAGACATTTGAAGGATGACAACGAGAAAGCACTTAATTTTAACTTAATAATGCAGAGCAACTTGGCTTTCCATGAGAAAGGAATTTAGTAACACGAATTTAATAAACCCCCCATATATGTGGTTTTTAAGTTTGTATACCAAATATTTTTTGGGGGAAAATTTTAAACACTGTCATATATACCAATATTTACATTACTAAATTTAGGCCGTATCTATATACCGCATAAATCAAACGGGTGATTGGTATACAGGGAGGGGCTATACAAGACATGGTTCGCCACACAATATATTCGACACAGGTTTTTGTGGACCTAAAATACATGCAGAATAATATTTTCAGGCAAATCGGATAAAAAATTGGTCCAAAGAAATGCTCCACAAATAGGATTGCGGTGCTTGGAAAAACGTCTATGACATCGTGACAGCTGATGAGTTGTGGATTTACGTGTACGGGTCCAAAAGCAAATATAAATCGCTCCAGACAAGCTCAATCCAGGAAAAGTCGCTCGCGCACCAAGTACATGATCGGCTGTTTTTCGAAAAATAAAAAAAACTGTCAAGAAATCAGAAAACCCAACCGCCGACAGACGGATTACCCTTCACCATGATAGTGCGAGCTCTCACAGATCGGCTCAAAAAACTGAATTTTTGAGCACTCAAAACATCGATTTGATTGGTTATCTACCGTACAGTTCTGACTTGCACCTATGGACTTCTTTTTAGGCACCCCAATCAGAGTGGCAAAAGTGCCCCGATATAGATTCAAACGCATGCAAAAGTGTCTAGACTTTAATGCGAGATATTTGCAAAAACAATGAAGGGATTTTCGGCGATTTATATTAGTTTTTGTTCTCTTTTCCTGAAATATAAAAGTCAAACCTTCTACTATTTATAAATGCCTCCCTTATACACTACAAATAATTGACTGGGAATCAGTTCACTTCAGCATCAACAAGTATATACGGCCGCAAGTTCGGCCAGGCCGAATCTTATGTACCCTCCACCATGGATTGCGTAGAAACTTCTACTAAAGACTGTCATCAACAATCGAATTACTTGGGTTGCGGTAACACTTGCCGATGGCAAGGTATCTTAAAAATCCTTAACACCGTCTTTTAAATTGTAAGTTAGTCCATACGGAGGATATATTAAACAAAAAAGGTCGATTAAATACGTATATAATTCAGTTTGACAAAATTTTCTATATAAATAAAATTTGACAAAATTTTCTATAGAAATAAAATTTTGAGAAAATTTTCTATAGAAATAAAATTTTGACATCATCTATAGAAATAAAATTTTGACAAAATTTTCTACAGAAATAAAATTTTGACAAAATTTTCTATAGAAATAAAATGTTGACAAAATTTTCTATACAAATAAAATCTTGACAACATTTTCTATAGAAATAAAATTTTGACAAAATTTTCTATGGAAATAAAATTTTGACAAAATTTTCTATACAAATAAAATCTTTACAAATTTTTCTATAGAAATAAAATTTTGAAAAAATTTTTTATACAATTAAAATCTTGACAAATTTTTCTATAGAAATAAAATTTTGAAAAAAAATTTCTATTGTAATAAAAATTTGACAAAAATTTCTATAGATATAAAATTTTGGTAGATTTTTTTTTTTGGCTCGAGTGGCAACCATGAATATAAACCGATATGGACCAATTTTTATGTGATTGCGGATCGGCTATATATAACTATAGCCCGATGTGGAGCAATTTTGGCATGGTTGTTAGCGGCCATATACTAGGGCAATGTACCAAATTTCAACCGAATCGGATGAATTTTGCTCCTCCAAGAGGTTCCGGAGGTCAAATTTGGAGATCGGTTTGTATGGGGGCTATATAATTAAGGACCGATATGGACCACGTACCAAATTTGAACCGGATCGGATAAATTTTGCTCCTCCAAGGGGCTCCATAGGTCAAATCTGGGGATCGGTTTATATGGGGGCTATATATAATTATGAACCGATATGGACCAATTTTTGCATGGGTGTTAGAGACCATATACTTACACCACTTACCAAATTTCAATCGGATCGGATGAATTTTGCTCCACTAAGAGCCTCCGGAGTTCAAATCTAGGGATCGGTTTTTATGGGGGCTATATACAATTATTGACCGATATGGACCAGTTCCTGCGTGGTTGTTAGATACCATATACTAACATTACGTACCAAATTTCAACCGAATCGGTTGAATTTTGATCTTCCAAGGGGCTCCGGAGATCAAATCTGGGGATCGGTTTATATGGGGCTATATATAATTATGGACCGATGTAGACCAATTTTTGCACGGGTGTTTGACGCAATATATTTACACTACATATAAAATTTCAACTGAATCAGATGAATTTTGCTCTTCCACGAGGCTCCGGAGGTCAAATCTGGGGATCGGTTTATATGGGGCTATATATAATTATGGACCGATGTAGACCAATTTCTGCATATTTGTTAGAGACCATATACCAACACCATGTACCAAATTTCAGCCGTCTCGGATGAAATTTGCTTCTCTTAGAGGATATGCAAGCCAAATCTGGGGGTCCGTTTATAAGGGGCTATATATAATTATGGACCGATATGGATCAATTTTTGCATGATTGTTAGAGGCCATATATTAACACCATTTACCAAATTTCAGGCGGATCGGATGAAATTTGCCTCTCTTAGAGGATCCGCAAGCCATTTTTTGGCGTCCGTTTACATGAGGGCTATACGTAAAAGTGGACCGATATGGCCCATTTGCAATACCATCCAACCTACATCAATAACAACTACTTGTGCCACGTTTCAAGTCGATAGCTTGTTTCGTTCGGCAGTTAGCGTGATGCTTATATGCTTAGATCGACTCAGAATTTCACCACGTCCAGAATATATATACTTTATGGGGACTTAGAGCAATATTTCGATGTGTTACAAACGGAATGACAAAGTTAATATACCCCCCATCCTATGGTGGAGGGTATAACAATTGAATTGAAAGAACTTCTTGTGTAGTTAAAATAAAGAAAATCTTTGTGAGGGCATTTTTGAAAGTGATTTGAAAGTCGTTCGAAAGGAGATATTCTTAGTTAATGTGAAAACTATTGTTTTCGATATATTTGTGTATATTTAACTCCTATTATTTAAAAATGACTCCTTTTTACACTACCAGTAGTTGACTGCGGAATTAGATTCACAAATGACTCCCTTATGCACTATCAGTAATCGACTGGGGAATTAGCCCAAAATTTTAGCTTATTTAAAAAAGAAAATCATATTTCTGGTCCACAGAACCGATAACGACTCTAGTTATTATTAGTTAATGTCAGAACTATTGTTGTCGATATAATTATGTATACTTAATTCCTATTATTCACAAAGGTTGTTACAGCTTCTATGGAACTAGAAAACAATTTTTGATATAATTAAAAATTTTAACCTTATTACCCAGTCGTCTCGAAATCGATAGCTAAATTTGAAACGACAAAAAAATCTCGTTCCATCAACTAATAATTTTTTTGTCGGTAATTGAAAAACGTCCTGCTCTCCTGCTATAGAAAGGAAGGGTGATTGGTCCTCTCAGCTCTTGATGGTATTCTTTTTTTCCGACATCTAGCTTGAATAAAGCGCATTTACTTTATGACAGTCATTATTCTATTGGCTAAATCTAAATTACATATTTTACAAAACCTTTGTTTTATATCATCCCTTCCTTTAACATCTCTTAGGGTCCATAGAAGCTAATATTTAATGTAGAATCCAACACCCACTTTTGTTCGAAATACTAATTAGCATTTCCTTATTGCCTTTGATAAAGCCAATTTTATTTATGAAAATGTGTTTGTCCAAAGGATCCTATTAATTAGTCTCCATTGTGAAAACTTAATTTGAGAACAATAAAGATAATGCTATTTAAAATATTTCGTTACGTAATGGCCAATAAAGTAGATATAAAATAGGTAGATAACTGAACCTGTGAAGAGCATATTGAATAATCTCAAACAAATTATTTGATAAAATCAAACTTTTAATGGATCTTCTTGTTCAAAGGCAACATAACATGGACCATGTCTATAGACAAATACAGAACACATTTATGGTTGGGTATGTTCAGTGCAGTGTATAGGACAAATATAAAAGCTTTTTTCTTTCGGCACAGTGGAAAAAAATCTAAACTTCTTCGATTTACTTGGAATTTATAGGGAACATGGGGAAGGTTATGAAACGAATTTAGGTTATGTGCTTGTTCGTAGGTTGTCTGCTTGGGGTGGAGCACCAAATTTGAAATTTGAGGGGAAGGGTAGTGGGTCATCCTTAATTGGCAACTAGGTAGTTAATTTTTTTATATGTGCACGGGAATGGAAGCTCTTTTACTTTTTTAAGTCAAACACTTAAAGTTTGCATGAAATTGGCAGGCAATATAGACGGTGTTTTATTTTCTGATATATGTTTGAGAAAAACATATTGACCGTGCCATACATTTTGGAAAATATTATTATGTTTAATTTTTGTGGAATAGTCAAATTTGAATCGAAAGGGGAATGCAAAAAGCTCTTTTACCTAAAATCTAAAAAAAAAAAACTGTAATTCATTAGTTGATGTGAAGCATAATGGAACTTTTTACAGTGATGAAAATCATTTAATCTAACTTTAAAGTTGTAAACTCAAATATCGGCTTTCACACTAATCATAAAAGTCAAAGTTCGATTTTTTCAAATTTTTAAATAGTCAAAAAAAAAAAAAAAAACAAGTATATACGGCCGCAAGGTCGGCCAGGCCGAATCTTATGTACCCACCAGCATGGATTCTGAAAATGGTAGTCTTTGTTCGACTTGGGACATCTAGAGTTATTTTAGGACCAAAACGGGAGTGCCGAAAAAAGTTTGGGAAAACGTGTATCGAAAACGTTTTTCTTTTGTTCAACTTTTTTGAATTTCTTCGAAAATTTCAAATTTTGTTACAAACAAAAATTGTTTTCTGTTACAAAGTTTTTATTTCTGCAATAAAAAAAAAACAAGTATATACGGCCGAAAGTTCGACCAGGCCGAATCTTATGTACCCTCCACCATGGATTGCGTAGCAACTTCTACGAAAGACTGTCATCCACAGTCGAATTACTTGGGTTGTGGTATCTTAAAACTTCTTAACATCGTTTTCTAAATTGTGATTTAGTCCATACATGGTATATATTAGACAAAAAAGTTATGTATAGTTAAGTCTACAAATAATTACGAATCGATATGGACTTTTTGTACGTAGAGAGCCATAATTGAAATATGGGTGTCGCTTATATGGGGGCTATATACAATTATGAACTTTATATAGACCAATTTTTGTGTGATTGGAGATCGATTTATCTGAGGGCCGTTATATATGGTTATACGTTATATGTTACGATTATATATATAGACCCATATGGACCTAGTTAGGCATGGTTGTTAACGACCATATACTAGCACAATGTACCAAATTTCAACTCACTCGGATGAAATTTGCTCCTCCAAGAGGTTCCAAAACCAAATCTCGGGATCGGTTTATATGGGGCTATGTACGATTATGGACCATTTTTGGCAAGGTTGTTAAATATCATATACTACCACCACGTACCAAATTTCAAGCAGATCGGATGAATTTTGCTTCTCCAAAAGGCACCGGAGGTCAAATCTGGGGATCAGTTTATATGGGAGCTATATATAATTATGGACTGATAGGAACCAATTCCTGCATGGTTGTTGGATACCATATACTAACATCGCGTACCAAATTTCACCCGAATGGCAAGAATTTTGCTCTTCCAAGGGGCTCTGGAGGTCAAATCTGGGGATCGGTTTATATGGGGCCTATATATAATTATGGACCGATATCGACCAATTCTTGCATGGGAGTTTGAGGCCATATATTAACACCACGTACCAAATTTCAACTGAATCAGATGAATTTTGGTCTTCCAAGAGGTTCCGGAGGTCAAATCTGGTGATCGGTTTATATGGGGGCTATATATAATTATGAACCGATGTGGACCAATTTTTGCATGGTTGTTATAGACCATATACTAACATCACGTAAAAAATTTCAGCCGGATCGGATGAAATTTGCTTCTTTTAGCGGCCTCGCAAGCCAAATCGGGAGATCGGTTTATATGGGGGCTATATATAATTATGGACCGATGTCGACCAATTTTTGCATGGTTGTTAGAGACCATATACTAACACCATGTACCAAATTTCAGGCGGATCGGATGAAATTTGCTTCTCTTAGAGGCCTCGCAAGCCAAATCGGGGGATCGGTTTATATGGGGGCTATATATAATTATGGACCGATGTGGACCAATTTTTGCATGGTTGTTAGAGACCATATACTGACACCATGTACCAAATTTCAGCCGGATCGGATGAAATTTGCTTCTCTTAGGGGCCTCGCAAGCCAAATTTTGGTGTCCGTTTATATGGGGGCTATACGTAAAAGTGGACCGATATGGCCCATTTGCAATACCATCCGACCTACATCAATAACAACTACTTCTGCCAAGTTTCAAGTCGATAGCTTGTTTCGTTCGGAAGTTAACGTGATTTCAACAGACGGACGGACGGACATTCTCAGATCGACTCAGAATTTCACCACGACCCAGAATATATATACTTTATGGGGTCTTAGAGCAATATTTCGATGTGTTACAAACGGAATGACAAAGTTAATATACCCCCCATCCTATGGTGGTGGGTATAAAAAAAATTCTATTGTCCAAGTCGGAAAAAAGAAACTTCAACTTCGAATTTTTCGAATTTTTTTCGTAAAGTAGAAAGTCGGGAGGGGCCCTACTGAATTAGTAAATATTGCTTGTGAGGTATCAGTGATGTAGGTTTGGAAGATAAACTGGGAGATCCATATTTAAGAACATTAAGAGGTACATGTTTATGGGAGTTTTATCACAAACAGAACAGAAATGCATGATATTAGGAGCTATAGTGTTAGTATGCCACCAATATTGAGTCAATTATTAGGAAAGAGGAAATCGCTCAATTAATGTGGGTAATAAATGGAAATTCGTGAAAATTCATGTAAGTCTAAATATGATCGGATAATACATAAAAATTTGAAACTTGAGTAGCATTGGTTAATAAATAAGTAAGTATTATGGCCAGATTTGGGAGCTATATCTAAATCTGAACCGATTTGGATGATATTTTGCAGGTTTGGTTGAACCCACAGATGGTTACCTTGTGCTAAATTTGATTAATATCGGGTAATAAATGAGGCCACTATGGTCAAAAATAAGTTTATTAGGGACAAATTTTTCAAAATCGGGTGTTACATAGACATATATATGGGAGCTTCATCTAAATATGAACTGATTTTAATGATATTTTGCAGGTTTGGTTTATATTACAGGAGATTAGTTTGTGCAAAATTTGAGTATAATCGGTTAATAAATGAGGCCACTATGGTCAAAAATAATAATTTTTTGAAAATCAGGCACTGCATATATATGGGAGCTATATCTAAATCTGAACCGATTTGAATGATATTTTGCAGTTTTGGTTGATACCACAGAAAGTTACTGTGTGCTAAATTTGAGTGAGGTCGGTAAAAAAATAAGGCTATTATGACCAAATTTTCGAAAATCGGGCGATACATATATATATATATATATGGGAGCTATATTTAAATCGAAACCGATTTTTATGATTTTTTGCACATATAGTTATTACTATATAAGATTACAGTACGCCCACTTTGAGTAAGATCGGTTGATAAATAAGGGATTTATGGCCAAATTTGGGAATATCGGGCGATACATATATATGGAAGCTATAGCTAAATCTGCACCGATTTCGATGAATTTTTGCACATATAGTAAGTTGTATAGAAAATTAGATTTGACCAACTTTGAGTAAGATCTGTTGATAAATAATGGTTTTATGACCAAATTTGGGAAAATCGGGCGATACATATATGGGAGCTATATCTAAATCTGAAGCAATTTCAATAAAATTTTGCACACTTAAAGGGTGGTAAATTAGATTACATTGTAACAAATTTGACGCCGATCGGTTATTAGATGAGCCCAATCTGACCCCATTTATCGAAATCGGACGATACACATATATATGGGAGCTATATCTTAATTTGATCCGATTTTTTCCAAATTCAATAGCGTTCGTCCTTGTGCCAAAAAATCGCCATATACCGAATTTCATCAAAATCGGTTATTAATTGCGACCGAAATCCTGCGAACAACAAATACATGGACAGACGGACGAACACCAAGGGATAGATCGACTCAGAAGTTGATTCTGAGCCATTCGGTATATATTTTATGGAGCCTTAAATCAAGATATCTGGTAGGCACATTTTTTGGCAGATCAAAGTTATTATACGAGGGCAGTTCGGAAACTTCTTAGCCTAGCATAAAAGCGCGGTATAAACAGAATACAGTTAAGTGTTTTGGAAACTTCCATCTCTGTTATGAACACATGTTAAATTTTGTTTCGATCTGGCAACTCCTTCATATAGAAACAGGTGTTCAAAAAAGACGCATACGCAATTTTTTTTACAATGGAAAAATTAGAAATGCGTGCTGTCATTAAATATTTACATAACAAAGGTTTATCGGGACAAGAAATTCATAATGATATGGTGAATGTGTAAGGTGAAAGTGCTCCTTCATATGCAACAGTAAAAAATTGGGTTTCTGAATTTAAACGTGGTCGTACAAGCATTGATGATGAACGTCCAAAAACCATTATGTGCTTTAGGGTATAAATATGTAAAATTTCACAAAAAAAATCTGTTCAAAATTTCATAAAGCGTTGCATTGAATTATGAAAGCTTTCGCATAAGATAGGGGCATAAACCAAAAAATTCAGAGGCAAGACCCAGGGATTTTCTTCGCTGTATTCGACCCTCTTGCGCATGGGGCATGTTGGAGAGTAAGTTTGGCACTAAACAATACCAAGGTTTCGATCATCTAAACAAATACGATGGAGGGTATATTAACTTTGTCATTCCGTTTGTAACACATCGAAATATTGCTCTAAGACTCCATAGAGTATATATATTCTGGGTCGTGGTGAAATTCTAAGTCGATCTAAGCATGTCCGTCTGTTGAAATCACGCTAACTTCCGAACGGAACAAGCTATCGACTTAAAACTTGGCACAAATAGATGTTATTGATGTAGGTCGGATCGTATTGCAAATGGGCCATATCGGACCACTTTTACGTGTAGCCCCTTATAAACCGACGCTCAGATTTGGCTTGCGGAGCCTCTTGGAGAAGCAAAATCCATCCGATCCGGCTGAAATTTGTTACATGGTGTAAGTATATGGCCTCTAACAACTACGCAAAAATTGGTTCACATCGGTCCATAATTATATATAGCCCCCATATAAACCGATCCCCCGATTTGGCTTACGGAGCCTCTAATGACCATGCAAAAATTGGTCCGCATCGGCCCATAATTATATATAGCCCCCATATAAACCGATCCCCAGATTTGACCTCCGGAGCCTCTTAGAGGAGCAAAAGTCATCCGATCCGATTGAAATTTGGTACGTGGTGTTAGTATATTGTCTCTAACAACCATGCCAAAAGTGGTCCATATCGGTCCATAATTATATATAGCCCCCATATAAGCCGATCCCCAGATTTGACCTCCGGAGCCTCTTAGAGGAGCAAAATTCATCCGATCCATGCCAAAAGTGGTCCATATCAGTCCATAATTATATATAGCCCCCATATAAGCCGATCCCCAGATGTGACCTCCAGAGCCTCTTAGAGGAGCAAAATTCATCCGATCCGGTTGAAATTTGCAACGTGGTGTTCGTATATGGCCGCTTATAACCATGCCATAATTGGTCCATATCGGTCTATAGTTATATATAGCCGATCCCCAATCACACAAAAATTGGTCCATATCGCTTCATAATCATGGTTTCCACTCGAGCCAAAAATAATCTACCAAAGTTTTTATTTTTATAGAAAAATTTATTTCTATAGAAAAATTTGGCAAAATTTTATTTCTATAGAAAATTTTGTCAAAATTTTATTTCTATAGAAAATTTTTTAAAAATTTTATTTCTATAGAAGATTTTGTCAAAATTTTATTTCTATAGAAGATTTTGTCAAAATTTTATTTCTATAGAAAATTTTTTCCAAATTTTATTTCTATAGAAGATTTTTTCCAAATTTTACTTCTATAGAAAATGTTGTCAAAATTTTATTTCTATAGAAACTTTAAACTTAATTATATACGTATTTAATCGGCCTTTTTTAGTTTAATACATACCACGTATGGACTATGTGGGATATATTACGGTGTTAGGAAGTTTTAAGATACCTTGCCATCGGCAAGTGTTACCGCTACCAACCAAGTAATTTGATTGTGGATGACAGTGTTTAGTACAAGTATCTATGCAATCCATGGTGGTGGGTACATAAGCTTCGGCCTGGCCGAACTTACGGCCATATATACTTGTTTTTTATTCTTCGAACAATAAGCATTCCTCTGTTCATCTCGACGGTTGAATAGATCCCTAGAACATTTCAAATTTGTGCTTAAAGTTGAAGCTGTGTTAACAACTATGCATTAATTGTAACGTATATTCAAACATTGCTACATGCGAATGAAAAAATGTCTTAAACATTTTCCTAAATAAAAAAATAGGGGAATTTCCCCTCATTTAATTTTGCCATTCAAACTATGTAACCACTTGGCATATAAATCTAAGTTCTAGAAAAAATCCCCTTTCTGTCTTTAGGTCGTTATGGTCATTCTAACAATGGCATGTTTTAATTGCATGGCATGCACTTTCAATTCAACTCAACTTCCCAACTAATGGTTTGGGTGGAATTTGTAGTTCCTCTGGAAAGATTGTGATGCTACAACATGGCACGTGTCCCTAACAAGTTGAGCTATAAAACCTTCTTCTTGCATAGTCTGCCTACGCCCTATGCAAGAATGTATGTAGCCTTCACAATGGTTTGCCATTTTATGTTAATGATGGGTCATCTCAAATGCTCAGAACACCACATACAATATGGCTGGTGGCCTATGTGCAAGTGTCATCCGTTGGTTAGTGTGTCTCTTGCAATCCTTTAACATCAATGGCAAGGTTGTTCAAGTTTTGAATGTCACAACCACATCCAATTTCAGGATTCCATTCCATCAACCCCCTACCAGAGTGTAGTGTGTACGAGCAACTTCTGAAGGATGTTAATTCGAGAGAATTGCATAAACGTTTCCATTTGTAAGGTGTGAATGTGAATAAATGAATTTAAAGTAGAACCATAGTTGTGTACGAGAGAGATACTAGTTTCAAATAATTTAATTCGAAATGTAATGGAATAACTTGAACAATGAGTTTGTCTGGCTATTACTTGTAATGAGCAAATGCTTTGCCATTTATAATAATTGAAGGAGGAAAAAAGTGAACTGTGGTATAAGAATAATGAATGAATTCGTATGAAAATTGAACTAAATTCCATTTTGAGATTTCCATAGCGTGTTGTTCAAATAGCGAAGACTTGAGCCACTTTTATTCTTTATCGGTTCACAGATAGGTGTCTATAATTATGAACCGATATGAAAAAATTTTCTCATGGTAATTAGTAGTTGTTCCTCCATGAGGCTCCAGAAGTAAAATCAGTCAGGGAGTCAGTTTATATTGGAACTATAAACAAGTATATACGACCGTAAGTTCGGCCAGGTCGAATCTTATGTACCCTACACCATAGAAACTTCTACTAAAGACGGTCATCCACAATTAATTTGCGGCCAATGGCAAGGCATCTTAAAACTTCTTAACATCATCTTTTAAATTGTAAGTTAGTCCATGCGGGATATATAGTACACAAAAGAAAGGTCGATTAAATACGTATATATTCAGTTCTTGTCCGGTATATATATAGGGAAGAAATAAATACGAACCGATATGAAATTTTGTGCGGTAATAATAGAGCCAGAATTAAAATATGGCGGTCGCTTTATATGGGGGCTATATATAATTATGAACACGAGTCTACCAAAAATGGCAGATTTTTTACTGTTTGGTAGAATGGTAGAATTCTTGATGTTTTGGAAGATGTTGCAAAATGCTAATAATCCCCAACTATGAAATACTTCATAAATTTTCTATAGAAATACCATTTTGACAAAATTTTCTATAGAAATACATTTTTGACAAAATTTTGTATAGAAATTATATTTTAACAAAATTTCCTAAAGAAATAAAATGTTGAAAAAATTTTCTATAAAAATATAACATTTTTACAAAATTTTCTATAGAAATAAAATTTTGGTAGATTATTTTTGGCTCGAGTGGCAATCGTGATTTATCTGTGATTGGGGATCGGTTTATTTAGGGGCTATATATAATATAGATCGATACGGACCAATTTTGGCATGGTTGTTATCGGCCATACACTAGCGATATGTACCAAATTTAAACCGGATCGGATGAATTTTGCTCCTTCAAGAGGCTCCGGAGGTCACATCTGGGGATCGGTTTATATGGGGGCTATAAATAATTATGAACCGATATGGACCAATTTTTGCATGGTTTTTAGAGACCATATACTAACACCACGTACATAGTTTCAACCGGATCGGATGAATTTTGCTCCTCCAAGAGGCTTCGGGGGTCACATCTAGGGATCGGCTTACATAAGGGCTATATTTAATTATGGACCAATTCTGACATGGTTGTTAGATTAAAGGGTGATACGGTGAAAATTTGGTCAAGGGAAAACGCGTGTAAATCGGTGTAATCGTTTATTTAAAAAATCAAATTAAATTTCTTTTTCAAGTTCAATTAGTATAAAATTCAGGAAAAATATTCAGTTAGGCTTTCGCTTTTCCAAATCCGAATTGCCGGGCCTCACGCTTGACACCTGCCATCAGATTTTGTACAGCCACCTTGTCCACCTTCTTCGCCGCAGAAAGCCAGTTTGCCTTGAACTGCTGCTCGTCCTTAGCAGTTTTTTGGTCTTCTTTAGGTTCCGCTTGACAATAGCCCAGTATTTCTCAATTGGGCGGAGCTCTGGCGTGTTGGGAGGATTCTTGTCCTTGGAACCACCTGCACGTTGTTGGCGGCGTACCACTCCATGGCCTTTTTACCGTAATGGCAAGATGCCAAATCCGTCCAAAACAGTACGGAACAACCGTGTTTTTTCAGGAAAGGCAGCAGACGTTTATTCAAACACTCTTTCACGTAAATTTCTTGATTGACAGTCCCGGAAGCTATGAAAATGCTGCTTTTCAAGCCACAGATACAGATGGCTTGCCAAACCAGATATTTCTTTGCGTACTTTGACTGTTTTATGTGCTTGAAAATATCTGCTACCTTTCCCCTTCCTTTTGCCGTATAAAACTCCTGTCCCGGAAGCTGCTTGTAGTCGGCTTTGATGTAGGTTTCGTCGTCCATTACCACGCAGTCAATCTTCGTCAGCATCGTCGTGTACAGCCTCCGGGATCGCGCTTTGGCCGTCGTATTTTGTTTATCATCGCGATTTGGAGTCACTACCTTCTTGTAAGTCGATACTCCGGCTCGTTTTTTGGCTCGATGCAGGGTTGTAGACGATACAGCCAGCTTATTTGCGGCATCTCGGAGAGAGAGGTTAGGGTTTTGCTTGAAACTACCGGCAACTCTCTTTGTCGTCTCAGCGGCTTCCGGTTTTCGATTTCCCCCCGATCCAGACTTCCTGGCTGTCGACAAATGTTCACCAAACACTTTAATTACATTTGTAACGGTTGATTTGGCAACTTTTAGCGATTTTGCCAGCTTTGCGTGCGAGTAGCTCGGATTTTCGCGATGCGCGAGCAAAATTTTGATACGCTGCTCTTCTTGCTTGGACGGCATTTTGACAACTGAAGAGTGAATTCCAAAATCAAAATAGGAGCAACATTCTATACACACACACCTTCAAAATGAGGGGTGTTCAGGTTTTTTAAATGCAAAATTGAAAGAAATACGTCAAGTTTATATTGACCAAATTTTGACCGTATCACCCTTTAGGCTCCGCAAGTCAAATCTGGGGATCGTTTTATAAGGAGGCTATATATAATTATAGACCGATGTGCACCAATTTTTGCATGGTTGTTAGAGACCATATACCAACACCATGTACCAAATTTAAGCAGAATCGGATGAAATTTGCTTCTCTTTGAAGCTCCGCAAGCCAAATCTGGGGATCGGCTTATATGGGGGCTATATATAATTATGGACCAATGTGGACCAATTTTCGCATGGTTGTTAGAGATTATATACCAACACCATATACCAAATTTCAGCCAGATCGGATGATCTGGGGGTCCGTTTAAATGGGGGCTATACGTAAACGTGAACCGATATGGCCCATTTGCAATACCATCCGACCTACATCAATAACAACTACTTGTGCCAAGTTTCAAGTCGATTGTTACGTCCGATATGGACCAATTTTTTTGCGAGGATTCGCAGGTAAAACTCAGGGATCGGTTTATATGGGACCTATGGACAAATTTGTACAATTTTTCTGATTCAATAATTTTTTAATTATGTCTTCAATCACAGAAATTATAGTTTCAATTAAAAGTCAATTAAAAACTTAATCGATCCAATTAAAAAATTAATTTATACTATAAATTTTTGTGATTGATTTTTGTTTCAAATAAAAAAATTGTTGAATCAATTATATTTTAATTGAATCTTTTTATACCCACCACTATAGAATATTGATGGGGGTATAATAAGTTTGTCATTCCGTTTGTAACATATCGAAGTATCGATTTCCGACTATATAAATTATATATATTCTTGATCAGAGAGAAATTGTAAGACGATATAAGCATGTCTGTCTAGCCGACTCTCTGTAGTCACGCTACAGTATTCCATAATGGCGCTATCGTCCTGAAATTTGGCACGCGCAATCATCCTTTGTCTGGACGCAGGCCAAGTTCGAAAATGGGCTATATCGGTCTAGGTTCTGATATAGCTCCCATATAAACCGATCCCCCGATTTGGGATCGGTAGGGATTCTTGGGATTCTAGAAACCGTAGTATTTATTCGATTTGCCTAAAATTGGGCTTCTAGAAACCGTAGTTTTTATCCAATTGGTCTGAAATTGGAAATCTAGAGGTATTTTAGGGCTACAAATAGGTGTGTCGAAAATGGAGCCTATCTGTCCATGTTTTGATCTCCCGGTTTTAAATCTGAGGCGTCTATAAACTGTATTCGATTTGCTTGGAATTTTAAATCCAGAAATATTTCAGGACCACAAACAGGTGTTCCGATTATGGGGTGTATCGATAAATGGTTTGCTATAGCCCCCTATCGACCGATCTCACGATTTTACTTCTTGAGTTTCTAAAAACGGTAGTTTTTTATCCAATTTGCCTTAAACCTAAAATCTGGAGTTTTTTTAGGACCATAAATAGGTCTCCCGTATATATTGTGTATAGGTAAAGATTTTGATATATCCCCCTTATAAACCCGCCCTCCGATTTGGGGTCTAGATTCTGTAGGGTCTTGAGAACCACAATTAGGTGTGTATCGGTGCATGTTTTTGGTATAGCACCCATATAGACTGATCTCCCGATTGGTTCCGTGGTCATATATAACCGTGGTAAGACTGATTTCATTTCTTGATGGGGGTTACCCCTCATTATTCAAAGCTACAGATTTTAGATTTCATATCAAGGCGTTATTTAATCTATGGCTTGCACACTTACACGAGATGTTTATAACTCCTCTAAAACTCATATAAAAATTATTCTTATTAATCCAGAATCTGATTTAGTCTTTTGTACTGCTTGAATTGGTCTGCTTGGGAGAATATCTGTCATCAAACCCCCTGAAATCCTATATATTATCAAGTAACCCGCAACGACGAAAAGTTTTCAAAGGAAACTATTATATTGGATAAAACTCAATTAAAATTATATTTGGAAAATTTTTCGTGAAATTTCTTACCAGATTTCAAACGGATCGAATGAAATTTACTTCTTTCATAGGCTCCGGAAATCAAATCTGGGGGTTTATACACCGAAAAAAGTAAATAATGGGCACAATGAACTATATCGCATGAAAATTGAACTAAATTGTACTCCACATTTTGAGATTTCCACAAATCGTTGTTAGCACCAAGTGAACTTCTCTCTTATCACTGAGTGCTGCCCGATTTCATGTTAGGCTCAATGACAAGGGACCTCCTTTTTATAGACCAGTCCGAACGGCGTTCCACATTGCGGTGAAACCATTTAGAGATGCTTTGAAAGAATGCCAGCATTACTTAGAGGGAATACTCCACCGCTGAAAAGCTTTTTGGTGTTCCGTCGAAACTGGTGTTGAACCCACGACCCTATTTATGCAAGGTGAGCATGCTAACCATTTTGGGAATCGCTCGAAAATGTTCATTTGTTTTAGTTCATAATGAACTTATGTGAACGGTCATTGAACTTAACACCCACGTTTAGTTCATAAAATGTTTGAGACATAAGAGGAAGGAGTTCAGTAGGTTGTGGAATATTTTGACAAAAATAATAAAATTTAACTACAAGCAAATAATTTGTTTGCAAGTTGAATTTGGCGTTAGTTTAACTGCGGATTTTTTTTCGGTCTAGGTGTAATATCTTGGTGTTAGGTTTATATTGGATCTATATAAAATTATGAACCGGTATATCTCTGGAGATTTGTTATAACTCGTACCAAATTTCAACAGGATCGGATGAAATATATACTTCCAATAGGCTCCGAAAGTCAAATCAGGTGGTGGTCGATAGTTTTTTTCTTTCGGATGTCTAATTTGAACAGACGGACAGACATTGCTATATCGACTCAGAACTTCACCACGACATGGAATATGTATACTTTATGGGGTCTGAGACTAATATTTCGATGTGTTATAAACAGAATGACCAAGTTGGCACAATTTTTGTGTGATTAGTACCAGATTTTAGCAAAATTAAATGAAATGTGCTTGTCCAGAAGACTCAAGAAGTAAAATCTGGGGATCGGTTTATCTATACCTATAGACCGAATGGGATAGCTGTTAAAGACCATATACTAACACAACGTAAACAATTTTATCCACATTGGATGAAATTTTCTCCTGCAAGAGGTTCAGAAAACAAAATCTAACGATCGGTATATAGGAGGGCTATATATAATTATGGAGCGATATGAACCAATTTGTACACGAATCGTAGAGATCATATATTACCACACCTATTAAATTAAAACCGGATCGGATGAATTTTGCTCCTCCAAGAGGATCCGCAAGCAAAATCTGGGATCGGTTTACATGGAGGCATCGGATGAAATTTGCTGCTTCAAGAGGATTCGCAAGTCAAATCTGGGGGTCGGTTTATAGGCAGCTATACCTAAACGTGGTCCGATACGGCCTATTTGCAATGCCATCTGACCTACATCAAAAACAACTACATGTGCCAAGTTTCAAGTCGATTGCTTGTTTCATTCGGAAATTAGCGTGATTTCAACAGACGGACGAACGGCCATCGAAAGGATCGACTCAGAATTTCACAATATATATATATACTTCATGGGGTCTTAGACCAATATTTCGCACAGAAAAAAAGGGTCTCGTAAATTTAAGAAAATTTTTACATTCATTTATTACAAGAATTGTCCAGAATGTTAGTTCATTTTTCGCATCTTCAACGAAAATTAACTACTCGGAAGGAAATTTTACAAATTCTAAGTAGCAATCGTTTAGTTCATGGCCTAAAAAATACGATGGAAATTTCCTTAAAAAAATTCTTAACTGGTAATTAAAAATTCGTTTGTCATGCTATAAAACTACTTGTGAAATGTAAAATATTTTGTAAATAATAAGTGCAATTTACTATAAGATTTTTTTTGTATGAGAAAATATTTTTTTACGAAAAATGAACTTGAAAGTGGATAGCATTTTCTTACTGACAATTCCTATAGTTAATAATTGTTGGTAAAAAATTACCCAATGAAATATTTTTAGTTCACATGTAATTAAATTTATAGACATTTTCGTCAAAAATGGTAGATAACATTTCTTGAAAATTTTGCAAATTTTAAGTTAAACGTTTCATTGATCGTAAACTGGTGTGCCTTTACGAATATTATTCTTAGAGTAAATTGTCAGCAGATGCGATGAACTAATGCATAGTACAGACATCTTTATCGGCATAGTGGAATGTGATTAATGTAAAGATGATGTTACTTGAGTTTTGTTGTGTATACATGAGCGTGGGGTTGTTTGTTATTTTTGTGCATTTAGTGGTTTGTGTGTGTGTGTGTTTGTTATTCGCGGATGGTTTATTTGGCTGGGTGAGGTGTTGTTTTCAATAAAGGCACATGTGTTTTTGTTGTTGTAGGAATGTTTTGGCTTTGCTTGGTTTTGTTTGGCATGCTTCAGTTGTATAGTTGGCGTTGGCGTGGTCTGTTGCATCTTTTGAGTAGGTATGCAACAAGGGAATATAAAGGCATGGAATATTTTGGAATTTTGAGACATATATTGGTGTTTGTTTATTAAACCTTTTAAATGAAAGTTATTAATATTTTATCGGTAGTTTAGAAAAAAGTTATAACGAATATTGAGGAAAATATGTTGAAATTGAAAGTGTATTGAAATTTGTATTATTCTGTGTAAAAAATTAATATTCAATTCCAGATGAATTTGGAAAATTTTTGTTATATCTCAGCGTATAGTTTATTCATAAATTGGTAAGTATTTTTTTAATATGACTTTCTTTTAAAAATATTTTTTATGTATATTATTATTTGTTAATTAATTTTTTTTGGAAACCAGTTTAATGTTTTTCTTTGTTGTAAAAACTATATTTAATTTCAGAGCAACTCCAGATGGATTCGAACAAATAAAAAAAAGAGAATTGGTAAGTTTTCTTTTAAAAATTGGCTTTATTTTAACTAGAATATTTACGTTTTTGTGACCTTTTTATCATCAAAATTACAGGTTTTTAATGCCTTATTTTAGTATTTCTTTAATCAAATTTTTTGGAAACCAATGTAATATTTTTAATGAAATATTTAATATTTAATATTTAATTTCAGAATAACCCCTTAAACATTTGGACAAGTTGTTAGTACTCCTTTGCCTGTAATTTAATAGTGAATTGGTAAGGATTCTTTAACTTTCTTTTAGCCCTGGACAGTCATCCTTATTTTTTGTACATTAACAGCCTTTGTCATTTTGACTACGGCTCATTTCAAGACGCTAAAATTTTCATCGTGAGCGAAAAAGTGAGCCAAACTTGAGTTTATTTTCTTATTCAATTTGGTTTTAAGTAGTATAAAACAAAAATTCATAAAACGGTCGAATTAGTATAACTTAAATTCACCTTTTCCCAATAGACTAAAATGCATTTTAAATCGAAAATTAAACTACGTGTCGTCATTTTGACAAATGATGACTGTCTAGGGTTATCAAGAATATTTGGTTTTTAATGTATATTATTTTTTTCATTAGATTTTTTGAAAACTTATTTAATAATTTTATTTAATATTTAATTTCAGAGTAACCCAAATAAATTTGGACAACTTTTTATATTTCCCCTCAGCGTACAATTTAATAGAGAATTGGTAAGTTTTATATTAAAACTTTGGCTTTCTTTCAACTAGAATATTTATTTTATTATATCCTTCACATCGATAACAACGCAGTTTTATGAGTTTATATAGAATACTTCATTATTTCTCTAATTGTTTCAGGTACAAATTTTATGAGATACGTTTTCCAAAGAAAAGTTGAATTCTTTACACCATTTGATAAAATGCCCCAAATATGGTAAGTTACAAGCTAAAATGAAGAATTAAAAATTATATTTCATTACATGGTGTTAATTTTTAACAATTTTCATTTTTGTTTCCATTTTTTCCAGCAAGATATGTGAAAAAACTACCTACGATGAATAAAAAAGGATAAGTCAAAATGTCCAAACAGCGGGTTCAAATGAACTACTATCTGTTCCACGTGGTCATCATTTTTATTCACAAAAAACATTGTATTAAGAATTTTCATCATAAGTTTTTATAGTAAAGTACTTTTGCTTAAAGAAAGTTTAATTTTAATGTATGAAAATTTTCATAATAGTAAAACGGTTTGTTGTTCCTTTAATTATTTAATTTCTCTGTACTGTGGAATGATTGATTTAAAAATAGTTTAGTCGTCGACATTTTAAAGAGACTGTTAACCACTTTCGGGTTTCCCAAAAAATAAGCAGGTAAACCAAAATAATACTGACTTTTTAACTTGGTAGGGGTATATAAATCTTATGGTGTTGTAAAAATGAACTAAACTACAATGTTATAGATGAACTAAAATTTAAGAAAATTATAAACTAGACAAGTTGAAAAAAATCTTAAGGGCTAAATCATGGTCAATATTACTACAGTTTAGTTCATTTTGCAATGGAAAAGGGTTCACTGTTTTTTTCAGTGCGATGTGTTACAAACGGAATGATAAAGTTAATGTGTCCAGCATCCTATTTTGGTGGGTATAAGAACACATGAAATTCGGATGCATGAAATCTTTTTTAGTCGATAGTGCGGTCTCAATAACTTTATTGTTACGCGTGTTTTGTAGCATATAGCACCACATGTCATGCCAGTCAGGCTTTTTCATTTTGGGGAAAAAAGTTGAATATAATCTCAAGGTAGCGCTAATCATGTACAGTTACGTTGGGATTCGCATCATCTTTGAAGAAGAACGATTCAATGATGGCACCAATCCATAAACCGTACCTAACTGTGAGATAATAGCCACAGAATCCCCCTTTACATTATTTCAATTTTCTATATCTGAATAAGGACCCATGCGGGCCATTTTAGGGATATATTCGAAGGTTATCTCTTAAAATCACCTAAAAATTGCAAGAAAATTAAGTTTTGAAGCCATTCATCTTGACGATTTAAATACGAGTGTAGTAGCTTAAAACGAAACGAATGCGAACGTTCGTATATAGCATATCAGTAAGCATTTCATCCTGCGTGCCTTTATAACATTTTCGAATATGTTTCGTTGTGAAATACTGTCACATGAATTTATTATCTGTTTGTGAAACATGCTATGGCTGAATGAAAATTTTATGAAACACTTAACAAGAGCATAAGAACCCATGTGGGGTAGAATGCATGATTATATGCGATTGCACTGTGCCATTCCAACGCCAAGACACATGCAAATAAAGCTACTGTTGTACAAAGCTACAGAAATTCCTGCAAGCAGGAGAAAAAAGGGGGGAGGCCAATGGTAAAATTTCAAGGAAGTTGGAAAATTTTGTACACGACTTAATGCAAGGAAGTGGGTTTAAAGTCAAAGTTATAATCCCCTATGTTGAATGGATAAGTTTCCGACACCCAAGGGACATAAACTGAAGCTCATATTTGGTTTTTAGTACACTTTTTT
Source organism: Haematobia irritans (assembly GCF_050003625.1). Taxonomy (NCBI): domain Eukaryota; kingdom Metazoa; phylum Arthropoda; class Insecta; order Diptera; family Muscidae; genus Haematobia; species Haematobia irritans. Next base: position 103,033,543 of record NC_134399.1, on the reverse strand, counting down.
ACTAGTTACAAATTTAAACCAAATTTTTCTAGTTTTCAACTCGTTTTCCACGGAACACATTTCTCTAGGACTCCTTCAATCACGGTTCATGTAGAATCACGCTTAGTTTCATGGCTACTTCCAAATGGTGAGATCTGTATCATGGGAAGGATGGTCACTGAAAGATGAACTGCTGCATAATTTTGAGGCTGACTTCTCCTCAAACACAAAAAAAATTTTCTGATTCAATCACGAAATTAATTGATCCAATTAATTTTTAATTGAAATGTCTTCAATCGCAGAAATGATAGTATCAATTAAAAATTAATTGAAGGTCAATTAAAAAGTTAATTGATACAATTATTTTTGTGTTTGATTTTTGTTTCAATTAAAAAATTTGGTAAATCAATTAAATTTTTAATTGAATATTTTTTAAAACTCAATTAAAATTTTAATTGGAAAAATTTTCGTGAAATCTTTTTGTGTGCACGCTGTTGCCATCAGCGTGATTCTCGACTCACGCATTAATCACGATAATTTTCGCAGGTCGCGACAATTTTATGTTACGTGCACATTTTTAATCCACTGAACTGAAAACAAAACATGCCCGGCTTCAAAAAATTTTCCTTTACATTAATTATCTTAGTATTTATACCCAGCTAAAGAAGCAGAGAATTGAAACAGGGATCAATTCTCTTTTAAATCTGTGTTTGGCGTAATTGATTCTAGGAAACAGATTTTAATAAATTAAATTGTTTTGACTTTTTTCTTCATGTGCTCTCAAAGTTTTTAACGACAATTTAAATTTAGTTTTGAAAAGTTTTAAAAAATATTCAATTAAAAATTTAATTGATTCAACCATTTTTGTAATTGAAATAAAAATTACACAAATTAATAGTATCAATTAATTTTTTAATTGGATCAATAAATTTAATAAATTTAATTTAATTGACTGTCAATTAATTTTCAATTAACAAAAATGGTTCTTAGTACTTTATTATCTTAAAACATGAAAATGCAACGTATATAACCTAGAAAATAAATTTTTATTACCACCACGGTTTTGTCAAATCTCTATAAAAATAAAATTTTGGAAAAAGTTTTATATTTCAGTTCATTTCATTTGTTTATATATTTTTTTTTTTGGGAGCCACCGTGGTTCAATGGTTAGCATGCCCGCCTTGCATAACATACCCAAGATCGTGGGTTCGATTCCCGCTTCGACTGAACACCAAAAAATTTTTCAGCGGTGGATTATCCCACCTTAGTAATGCTGGTGACATTTCTGAGACTTTCAAAGCTTCTCTAAGTGGTTTCACTGCAATGTGAAATGCCGTTCGGACTCGGCTATAACAAGAAGGTCCCTTGTCATTGAGCTTAACATGGAATCGGGCAGCACTCAGTGATAAGAGAGAAGTTCACCAATATGGTATCACAATGGACTGAATAGTCTAAGTGAGCACGATACATCGGGCTGCCACCTAACCTAACCTAACCTTATAAAATTTTGGTGAGAAATTTTTCTATAGAAATAAAATGTTTACAATAAATTCTATAGAAATAAAATTTTGAGAAAAAATTCCATAGAAATAAAATTTTGAGAAAATTTTTTATAGAAATAATATTTTGAAAAAAATTTCTATAGAAATACAATTTTGACACATTTTTTTTTTGACAAAAATTTCTATAGAAATATTTGTTTGGTAGATTTGTGGTAATCTTCAAATTTTGTTAGTTTTTTTTTTTTGCACGAGTGGTAACTGTTGTTACCACACGTTGTTAAAGATCAAGCCTTGCCGGCTTCTAATTTCCTCCTCTAGAGCCACCAAAATGTAAAAATTATTACAAATTGTGTTGAGTGAAAATGTCCTTACGTCCCTACAAGGCGCTAAATATTAGAAAAAACCTACATATAGGGAATTTCCCCTACTTCTAGCAACACTGGTTGTAGTTCATATTGCACCTACGAAGTTAGTATGCCACTAATATTGAGCCCATTATTAAACAAGTATATACGGCCGTAAGTTCGGCCAGGCCGAAGCTTATGTACCTTCCACCATGGATTGCGTAGAAACTTCTACTGAAGACTTTCATCCACAATCGGATTACTTGGGTTGCGGTAACACTTACCGATGGCAAGGTATCTTTAAACTTCCTAACCCCGTAATATATACCACATAGTCCATACGTGGTATATATTAAACTAAAAAATGCCGATTAAATACGTATATAATTAAGTTTAAAGTTTCTATAAAAATAAAATTTTGACAAAATAAAATTTTGACAAAAGTTTCTATAGAAATAAAATTTAGAAAAAATTTTCAATAGAAATAAAATTTTGACAAAATTTTCTATAGAAACAAAATTTTGACAAAATTTTCTATAAAATTTTGAAAAGGTTTCTATAGAAATAAAATTTTGACAAATTTTTCTATAGAAATAACATTTTGACAATGTTTTTTTGGCTCAAGTGGCAACCTTGACCAATTTTTGTGTGTTTGGAGATCGGCTATATATAACTATAGACCGATATGGACCAATTATGGCATGGTTATAAGCGGCCTTATACTAACACCACGTTGCAAATTTCAACCGGATCGGATGAATTTTGCTCCTCCAAGAGGCTCCGGAGATCAAATCTGGGGAACGGTTTATATGGGGGCTATATATAATTATGGACCGATATGGACCAATTCTTGCGTGTTTGTTAGAGACCTCATTCTAACACCATGTTCCAAATTTCAACCGGATCGAATGAATTTAGCTCCTCGAAGAGGCTCCGGCGGAAAAATCTGGGGATCGATTTATATGGGGGCTATATATAATTATGGACGGATATGGACCAATTCTTTCATGGTTGTTAGAGACCATATACTAACACCATGTACCAAATTTCAATCGGATCGGATGACTTTTGCTCCTCTAAGAGGCTCCGAAGGTCAAATCTGGGAATCGGTTTATATGGGGGCTATATATAATTATGGACCGATGTGGACCAATTTTTTCATGGTCATTAGAGAACACATACCAACACCATGTACCACATTTCAGCCGGATCGGATGAAATTTGGTTCTCTTAGAGGCTCCGCAAGCCAAATCGGGGGATCGGTTTATATGGGGGCTATATGTAGTTATGGACCGATATGGACCAATTTTTGCATGGTTGTTAGAGACCATATACTAACACCATGTACGAAATTTCAGCCGGATCGGATGAAATTTGGTTCTCTTAGAGGCTCCGCAAGCCAAATCGGGGGATCGGTTTATATGGGGGCTATATGTAATTATGGACCGATATGGACCAATTTTTGCATGGTTGTTAGAGACCATATACTAACACCATGTACCAAATTTCAGCCGGATCGGATGAAATTTGCTTCTCTTAGAGCAATCGCAAACCAGTCCGTTTATATGGGGGCTATACGTAAAAGTAAACCGATATGGACCAATTTTTGCATGGTTGTTAAAGACCATGTACTTACACCATATACCATACTTCAGCCGGATCGGATGAAATTTGCTTCTCTTAGAGCAATCGCAAGCCAAATTTGGGGGTCCGTTCATAAGGGGGCCATACGTAAAAGTGAACCGATATGGCCCATTTGCAATACCATCCGACCTACATCAATGACAGCTACTTGTGTCAAGTTTCAAGTCGATAGCTTGTTTCGTGCGGAAGCTTGCGTGATTTCAACAGACGGACGGACATGCTCAGATCGACTCAGAATTTCACCGCGACCCAGAATATATATACTTTATGGGGTCTTAGAGTAATATTTCGATGTGTTGCAAACGGAATGACAAAGTTAATATACACCCATCCTATGGTGGAGGGTATAAAAAGAGAAAATCGTTCAATTAGTGTGGGTAATAAATCCAAATTTGTAAAAATCGAGCAATATTCTTATGTCAGAGCTACACGTATTTATACGTAATACGATCGGCTAGTACATCAAAATTTGAAATTTGAGTAACATTGGTTAATATATAAGAGTACTATGGCCAAATTTGGGAAAATCGAGCGATGCATATATATGGAAGCTATATCTACATCTGAACCAATTTGCATAATATTTTGCGGGTTTGGTTAATACCACAAAAGGTTACCTTGTGCAAGATTTGAGTAAGATCAGTTAAGAAATGGGGCCTGTATGGTCAAACATAAGGTTATTAGGGGCGAATTTTTTAAAATCGGGAGATACATATATGGGAGCTATATGTACATCTCAACCGATTTCGATGAAATTTTGCACATATAGTTAGTACTATAGAGGACTGGATCTATCCAACTTTGAGTAAGATCGGTTAATAAATAAGGGTTCTATGGGCAAATTTGGGAAAATCGGGCTATAAATATATATGGGAGCTATATCTAAATCTGAACCGATTTCGATGATTTTTTGCACATATAGTTAGTGCTATAGAAGATTATATTTAGCCAACTTTGAGTAAGGTCGGTTGATAAAAAAGGGTTTTATGGCCAAATTTAGAAACAAAACTTTGTAGCAGAGAAATGCGTCCTTTATGCTAAGCAAAATTCGCATTTGTAGTTTAATGACATGAAATCTTTGGCCACACGACAATATTTATACCCTAAACCACATAGTGGTCAGGGTATAATAACATGGATCTGCCAAAAAATGTGCTTACAAGACATATTAATTTTAGACCCCATAAAATATATACCGATCGACTCAGAATCACCTTCTGAGTCGATCTAGCGCTTGGTGTCCGTCCGTTGTTCACAGGATTTCGGTCGCAATTATTAATCGATTTTGATGGAATTTAGTACAAGGTGTTTTTTTTTGGGCACAAGGACGAACGCTATTTAATTTGGAAGAAATCGGATCAAATTTAGATATAGCTCGCATATATATGTATCGCCCAATTTTGACAAATTGGGTCACATTGCACTTTTGTACTAACCTATCATTGTCAAATCTTTTTCGTCAAGCTTTAAGTCTGCAAAATTTCATCGAATACGGTTCAGATTTAGATATAGCTCCCATATATATGTATCGCCCGATTTTGCCAAATCTGGCCGTAAAACCCTTATTTATCAACCCATCCTACTCAAGGTTGGCTAAATAAAGGGTGGTTAAATTGTAAGGGCCGATGTTGAATATGAACCACGCCTAAACGCCAAGTTCTTTTCCGAATTTTATTTGACATTTCTCTATTTCAGACTTACTCAATTTGAACCATGGACGTCGTGAATGGGCAGAATGGTTCCAAGAAATGGCAACAGTGGATGATCAGTTTTCGAAGAAAATCATCTCAGTGATGAGGCACATTTTCACCTCAGTGGATTCGTCAATAAACAGAATTGCCGCATTTGGGCGAATGAGAATCCAAGAGTGATTGTCGAAAAACCAATGCACCCACAAAGAGTGACTGTTTTGTGTGGTTTAGGGGCTGGCGGCATCATCGGGCCGTATTTTTTTCCAAAATGACGCCGGTCAGGCAGTTACTGTGAATGGTGTTCGCTATCGTGAGATGATAACGAACTTTTTATGGCCCGAATTGGAAGATATGGGTGTGGACGATATGTGGTTTCAGCAGGACGGTGCCACTTGCCATACAGCTAACGAAACAATGGCTCTTTTGCGCAACAAATTCAATGGCCGTGTTATCTCACGTAACGGCGATGTCAATTGGCCGCCAAGATCATGTGATTTGACACCGTTGGACTTTTTTCTTTGGGGTTATTTGAAAGAAAAGGTGTACGTCGATAAGCCAGCAACAGTTCAAGAGCAAAAGGATGAGATAATTCGGCACATTAACGGCATAGAACCTCCATTATGCCTCAGCGTCATCGAAAATTTGGACCAAACAAAATCTCGCCCATTTGGCCGATATTTTGTTCCATACATAATTGAATAATACCAATATATCATAATAAAATAAAATTACAATAATTTCCTAAATAGTTTGTGTTTTATTCAAAATAAACATCGGTCCTTGAAATTTTAACCACCTTTTATTATCTTCTATAGCACTAACTGTACGTACAAAATTTCATCGAAATCGGTTCAGATTTAGATATAGCTCCCATATATATGTTCATGGCTTAGTTACTCAAATGTTAATCTTTTATGTGATGACGTGACAAAATTTTCATTTCTCACATAATATGAGAACGATGTTGAAACTACATTTCCCACAACACTAAATCTAATGTTGTGCACTGAATAAATCTTAAATGAATTTATAGCTCAACAAAATTGCATAAAATTTATTACCGCTACTGCATTTTCCGGCCATGTCTGCCAAGGGAGCATGAAATATGTTTTACCATGATAAAACTTTAATTTTTGCCATTGCCGAAAGATGCATGTATTCAACTTTGAAATTAGCACATGAGTGTGCCTGAGTGTGTGTGAAATGAAGTCAGTGAAGGGAATAATGGGTATTTATGTTTTGTATCAAAATGTTTATAAACACGTCTGTTGTCAATCAAAAATGGATAGAATAACATTCAAAAGTGAGCAAAAATCCAGCTTTCATATGTGGGACTAAATGAGTTGAAATGAATACAAGAAGTTTTTTGTGTCGAATTAAGTAATTTTTAACTATATTTCCCAAAAAAATAACTTTAGGAACTTAAGATAATTTAAAAACAAGTAAGGAAAGTCTAAAATCGGGCGGGGCCGACTATATTATACCCTGCACCACTTTGTAGATCTAAATTTTCGATTCCAAATGTGTTGGGGGCTATATATGAAGGTATGTATATACATACATTTAAATATCACTCGATCTGGACAGAATTTGATAGACTTCTACAAAATCTATAGTCTCAAAATTTAAGTCGGCTAATGCTCTAGGGTGGAACACAATGTTAGTAAAAAAATATGGGAAACGTTTAAATCTGAAGCAATTTTAAGGAAACTTCGAAAAAGTTTATTTATGATTTATCGCTCGATATATATTTATTAGAAGTTTAGGAAAATTGGAGTCATTTTTACAACTTTTCGACTAAGCAGTGGCGATTTTACAAGGAAAATGTTGGTATTTTGACCATTTTTGTCGAAATCAGAAAAACATATATATGGGAGCTATATCTAAATCTCAACCGATTTCAACCAAATTTTGGCACGCATAGCTACAATGCTAATTCTACTCCCTGTGCAAAATTTCAACTAAATCGAAGTTAAAAATTGGCGTCTGTGGTCATATGTGTGTAAATCGGGCGAAAGCTATATATGGGAGACGAATCTAAATCTAAACCGATTTCAACCAAATTTGGCACGCATAGCTACAATGCTAATTCTACTCCCTGTGCAAATTTTCAACTAAATTATATATAGCCCCATATAAACAGTTCCCCAGATGTGATCTCCGAAGCCTCTTGGAGGAGCAAAATTCATTGGATGCGGTTGAAATGTACAACGTGGTGTTAGTATATGGCCGCTAATAATAATGCCAAAATCGGTCTATAGTTATATATAGTCAATCCCCAATCACACAAAAATTCGTCCATATCGGTTCATAATCATGGTTGCCATTCGAGCCAAAAATAATCTACCAAAATTTTATTTTTATAGAAAATTTTGTCAAAATGTTGTTTCTATAGAAAATTTTGCCAAATGTTATTTCTATAGCAAATTTTGTCAAAATTTTATTTCTACAGAAAATTTTGTTGCTATAGAAATTTTTTTCCAAATTTTACTGCTATAGAAAATGTTGTCAAACTTTGTCAAATTTTGTCAAAATTTTATTTCTATAGAAAGTTTTGTTAAAATTTTATTTCTATAGAAAATTTTGTTAAAATGTTATTTCCAAAGAAAATTTGGTCAAAATTTTATTTCTATAGAAAATTTTGTTAAAATTTTGTTTCTATAAAAAATTTTTTCAAAATTGTACTGCTATAGAAAATGTTGTCCACCATAGGATGAGAGGTATATTAACTTTGTCATTCCGTTTATAACACATCAAAATATTGCTCTAAGACCCCATAAAGTATATATATTCTGGGTCGTGGTGAAATTCTGAGTCGATCTGAGCATTTCCGTCCGTCCGTCTGTTGAAATCACGCTAACTTCCGAACGAAACAAGCTATCGACTTGAAACTTGGCACAAGTAGTTGGTATCGATGTAGGTTGGATGGTATTGCAAATGGGCCATATCGGTCCACTTTTACGTATAGCCCCCATATAAACGGACCACCAGATTTGGTTTGCGGAGCCTATAAGATTAGCATATTTCATGCGATCTGGCTGAAATTTGGTACATGGTGTAAATATATGGTCTCTAATTACCATGCAAAAATTGGTCCATATCGGTCCATAATTATATATAGCCCCCATATAAACCGACCCCCAGATTTGGCTTGCAGAGCCTCTTGGAGGAGCAAAATTCATGCAATCCGGTTGAAATTTGGTATGTGGTGTTAGTATATGGCCTCTAACAACGATGCAAAAAGTGGTCCATATCGGTCTATAATTATATATAGCCCCCATATAAGCCGATCCCCAGATTTGGTTTGCGGAACCTCTTGGAGGAGCAAAATTCATCCGATTCGGTTGAAATTTGGTACGTGGTGTTATATGGTCTCTAAGAACCATGCAAAAAGTGGTCCATATCGGTCCATAATTATATATAGCCCCCATATAAACCTTTCCCCAGATTTGATTTCCGGAGCCTCTTGGAGAAGCAAAATTCATCCGATCCGGTTGAAATATGCAACGTGGTGTTAGTATATGGCCGCTAATAACCATGCCAAAATTGGTCCATATAGGTCTATAGTTATATATAGCCGATCCCCAATCACACAAAAATTGGTCCATATCGGTTCATAATCATAGTTGCCCCTCGAGTCAAAAAAAAATCTACCAAAACTTTATTTTTATAGAAAATTTTGTCAAAATGTTATTTCCATAGAAAATTTTGTCAAAATTTTATTTCTATAGAAAATTTTGTAAAAAGAGGCTTGCAGAGCCTCTTGGAGGAGCAAAATTCATCCAATCCGGTTGAAATTTGGTATGTGGTGTTAGTATATGGCCTCTAACAACGATGCAAAAAGTGGTCCATATCGGTCCATAATTATATATAGCCACCATATAAGCCGATCCCCAGATTTGGTTTGCGGAACCTCTTGGAGGAGCAAAATTCATCCGATTCGGTTGAAATTTGGTACGTGGTGTTATATGGTCTCTAAGAACCATGCAAAAAGTGGTCCATATCGGTCCATAATTGTATATAGCCCCCATATAAACCTTTCCCCAGATTTGATTTCCGGAGCCTCTTGGAGAAGCAAAATTCATCCGATCCGGTTGAAATTTGCAACGTGGTGTTAGTATATGGCCGCTAATAACCATGCCCAAATTGGTCCATATAGGTCTATAGTTATATATAGCCGATCCCCAATCACACAAAAATTGGTCCATATCGGTTCATAATCATAGTTGCCCCTCGAGTCAAAAATAATCTACCAAAATTTTATTTTTATAGAAAATTTTGTCAAAATGTTATTTCCATAGAAAATTTTGTCAAAATTTTATTTCTATAGAAATTTTTTTTTTGTCAACATATTATTTCTATAGAAAATTTTGTCAAAATTTTATTTCTATAGAAAATTTTGTCAAAATTTTATTTCTATAGAAAATTTTGTTAAAATGTTATTTCCATATAAAATTTTTTCCAAATTTTACTGCTATAGAAAATGTCAAACTTTTATTTTGTCAAAATTTGATTTCTATAGAAACTTTTGTAAAAATTGTATTTCTTTAGAAAATTTTGTCAAACTTAATTATATACGTATTTAAAACTTAATTATATACGGCCTTTTTTAGTTTAATATATACCACGTATTGACTATGTGGTATATATTACGGTGTTAGGAAGTTTTAAGATACCTTGCCATCGGCAAGTGTTACCGCAACCCAAGTAATTCGATTGTGGAAGACAGTCTTCATAGAAGTTTCTACTCAATCCATGGTAGAGGGTACATGAGCTTCGGCCTGGCCGAACTTACGGCCGTATATACTTGCTTTTATTGATTTGTTATCCTTTTTGTGCCACTTAACAATGACAATTTTATAAGTATATGGACTAGATCTCGCCAATATCTATGGTCAATTTTGGATTTTGAGACATGATTTGACCGAATCGAGCGATATGTACACAAGTCGGAGCCTTATCTAAATATGAATCGTTCTGTGGAAAGTCTGACATTATAGTGTGTAGGATTTTATAACAATATGGGAAATCATTGGAATTTTTGCCAAATTTGCCTAAACCGGAGGATCGAATTCGACACATTTAAATAGAATGTCAAATCAATCCTCTGTTTAAAATATCAAGTAAATTGGAGTAAAATCCCATTGAAAATGGGTATAAAATATGAAATATTCGACCATAATTCTCTAACTCAGGCGTGCATACATATGCGAGCTATATCAGAATATTAAGGGATATAAGCAACATTTGACACATATTGCTAAATTTTAATTCTTCCTGGGTCGAAAACCTTTATAGTTAGTAGCCTACCTTGTGTTATTATTTATATTCATAAAGTATTATGGTTATAAATATTATAAATAAACAAATAAATTTAATTCTTCGCTCAATGCAAAATTTCAAAAATTTGAAGCTTATTACTCTAGGCCGACATAAGTGTATATCGGATGAAAGATATATATGGGAGCTATATCTAAATCCGAACCGATTTTGACCAATTTTGGCACATATAAAAAATCTTTATAAAAAATACAAAATATTTTCGTTGAAATTATGAAAATTTTTCATTTTAGTTGTAAAATTACCGTTCGCGACATAAAATTGTCTCTGATAGTGTGTTTGCGCACAGACAAAAATTTCATGAAATATTTTCCAATTAAAATCTTAATTAAGTTAAAAAAAAAAATATTCAATTAAAAATTTAAGTGATTCAACAAATTTTCTAATTTCAATTAAAAATTTATTGGATCAATTAATTTCGTGATTGTGTGCGTTTATTCTTTTATTCACTTTGTCAATGCATGTCTAAGCAACTTCTCATTTGAATGATATGATGCTATGAATAATAGTGAGGCAACCAATCTAAAAATTATTCAAAAACATAAGGTATAAAGTAGTGATGACATTTTGCAAAATTGTTACTATGTTACAACCCATTGCACTTTAGACAATATTTTTTCTAACAAAACAAGGTACGAACAGTTTTCATAAAAGTAAGAATCTATTTCATAAGAAGTACGAAACTGTTTCTTTTGTTGTAAAACAATGACAAATTTCATACTTTTAACGAAAATTTTCCTTCTTTTTACAAAGAAAAATCTTTCGTTGTATAGACCATATACTTCCATCACGTACCAAATTTCAACCAGATCCTTTGAAATTTTCTCCTCGAAGAGAATCCGCAATCTAAACCTGGGGGTCAGTTTATACGACGTACATCAATAGCAAAAACTTATACGATGTTTCAAGTCGATAGCTCGTTTCGTTCGAAAGTTAGCGTGATTTCCACAGACGGATATCGCTAGATCGACTCAGAATTTCATCACGATCCAGTATATATATTTTTTGGCGTATGTGGAATGGCAAAGTCAATATACTCCCATCCGATGGTGGAGAGTAAAAAAAGAAGGAAAGACATTCCATGGTGCTGGTTCTTTAAAATTCGGCCTAACCGAACTTTTGCCCGTATATACTTGATTCTTTTCATTTGCATTTGCTGGATAACAAAAATATTTTTGTGTTTTTGCTCTTAAAAGACCAGATTTTTACAATTGAAATCGATATGTAGAGCTTACCGCATTGTGTTGAAACCCACAATTATGTATTCAAAACGTTTTGCATGTAATCACTATTCTTTGCAATTATTAGAATTGATTTAAATATGCAATGAGAAGACTGAAAAACAATTGCATGTGAATTCTACACCAACATGGCTGATGGCAATGTGCCCATTATGTTAATGTGCATTCAAAATGGCGCATATGGAATTTGAAATTGAATGTTAAGCAAAGGCTTGGAAATTGCAGCACATGGCTTCATATTTTGGTCTAAATCATTTGGTTAATGGTTCTCTAGCTCAAACAAATCAGCAAAAGAAGTCTAAAGCTAAAAAAACGAGATACTTTCTTCATGTTTCGTATTCGCATCAGTTATGTTGGTATAAAGTTGGGCATGATGGTGTTTCCACCCAAATATTTAGGAATGAAACATTGTTTTACAGAACAAGGAGACCGGAAACGAGTGTGAATCGGTTCATGTTTTGGTATAACCTCCATATGGATTGATCTCCCGATTTGACTTCTTGGTCTTTTAGAACCCTCAAGATTTTATCCGCTTTTCTATAAATGGATATCAAGAGGTGTTTTAGATCCAAACCAGTGTGTGTCAAATATCGGTCAATGGTCAATGTTTTGGTATAGACACCATATAGATCGATCTCCCGATTTGAGTTCTTGGAATTCTGAAATCTGTAGTTTATCTTCGATTTACACGAAATTGGAAATCTAGAGTTATTTTGGGACCAAAAACGGATGTGCCGATTATGGTAGTTCGCCTGAAATTGGAATCCGGGGGTGTTCTGGGATGGAATGTTTTTTCAGTCCGAGCAATTTCTTCGAAAATTTCAAATTTCATTACAAAACAAGTATATACGGCAGTAAATTCGGCCAGGCCGAAGCTTATGTACCCTCCACCATGGATTGCGTAGAAACTTCAACTGAAGACTGTCATCCACAATCGAATTACTTGGGTTGCGGTATCACTTGCCGATGGCAAGGTATCATAAAACTTCCTAACACCGTCTTCTAAATTGCAAGGTAGTCCATATGTGGTATATATTAAACTAAACAAGTATATACGGCCGTAAGTTCGGCCAGGCCGAAGCTTATGTACCCTCCACCATGGATTGCGTAGAAACTTCTTCTAAACACTGCCATCCACAATCGAATTACTTAAGTTGCGGTAACGCTTGCCGATGGCAAAGTATCTTAAAACCTCCTAATACCGTCTTCTAAATTGTATGTAAGTCCATACGTGGTATATATTAAATCAAAAAAGATCGATCAAATACGTATCTAATTCAGTTGGCAAAATTTTCTATAGACATAAAATTTTGACAAAATTTTCTATAGAAATAACATTTTGACAAAATGTTCTATAGTAATAAAATTTTGACAAAATTTTCTATAGAAATAAAATTTTAACAAAATTTTCTATAGAAATAATATTTTGGTAGATTATTTTTGGCTCGAATGGCAACCATGATTATGAACCGGTATGGACCAATTTTTGTGTGACTGGGGATCGGCTATATATAACTATAGACCCATATGGACCAATTTTGGCATGGTTATTAGCGGCCATATACTAACACCACGTTGCAAATTTCAACCGGATCGGATGAATTTTGCTTCTCCAAGAGGCTCCGGAGATCAAATCTGGGGAAAAGTTTATATGGGGGCTATATATAATTATGGACCGATATGGACCAATTTTTGCATGGCTCTTAGAGACCATATACTCATACCATGTACCAAATTTCAGCCGGATCGGATGAAATTTGCTGCTCTTAGAGGATCCGCAAACCAAATCTGGGGATCGGTTTATATGGGGGCTATATATAATTATGGACCGATATGGACCAATTCTTGCGTGTTTTGTTAGAGACCACATACTAACACCACGTTCCAAATTTCAACCGGATCGGATGAGTTTCGCTCCTCCAAGAGGCTCCGGAGGACAAATCTGGGGATCGGTTTATATGGGGGCTATATATAATTATGGACCGATATGGACCAATTCTTGCATGGTTGTTAGAGACCATATACTAACACCACGTAGCAAATTTCAACCGGATCGGATAAATTTTGCTCCTGCAATAGGCCTCGGAGTTCAAATCTGGGGATCGGTTTATAAGGGGGCTATATATAATTATGGACCGATATGGACCAATTCTTGCATTGTTGTTAGAGACCATATACTAACACCACGTAGCAAATTTCAACCGGATCGGATAAATTTTGCTCCTGCAATAGGCCCCGGAGTTCAAATCTGGGTATCGGTTTATATGGGGGCTATATATAATTATGGACCGATATGGACCAATTCTTGCGTGTTTGTTAGAGACCACATACCAAAACCACGTTCCAAATTTCAACCGGATCGGATGAGTTTCGCTCCTCCAAGAGGCTTCGGAGGACAAATCTTGGGATCAGTTTATATGGGGGCTATATATAATTATGGACCGATGTGGACCAATTTTTGCATAGTTCTTAGAGAATATATACTTACACCATGTACCAAATTTCAGCCAGATCGCATGAAATATGCTACTCTTATAGGCTCCGCAAGCCAAATCTGTGGATCCGTTTATATGGAGGCTATACGTAAAAGTGGACCGATATGGCCCATTTGCAATACCATCCGACCTACATCAATAACAACTACTTGTGCCAAGTTTGAAGTCAATAGCATGTTTCGTTCGGAAGTTAGCGTGATTTCAACAGACGGACGGACGGACGGACGCACATGCTTAGTTCGACTCAGAATTTCACCACGCCCCAGAATATATATACTTTATGGGGTTTTAGAGCAATATTTCGATGTGTTACAAACGGAATGACAAAGTCAATATACCCCCTATCCTATGGTGGAGGGTATAAAAAATTGTTTTTTGTTACAAAGTTTTTATTTCTGCAATACAAAAAAATATTTATCCATCTCTTTTATATCAAGCACTGCTCTTTTCTGACTTTAAGTCTTTAACAAAACACATTTTGGAAATTAATAATAAACATCTATATATAAAATTCAATTTATGCTTGTTTATTTGTTTGTTTGTTTGTTTGTATGTTCCGAGTTGGCTCAGAAACGGCTGAACCGATTTACTTGAAACTTTGAGAGATCGTAGGGGGCGTTCATGTGGTGAAAATAGGGTACCTCATTTTTTGACACCTGGTCGCGGAGGGGGACCTCCCCTTTGTCGGACTTTTTGAAAATTGGACCAAAGATGACCGATTTGGTTGAAATTTTCGTTGAAGATTGGGGTTGGCATCTAGACAAAGATCCGCTACTTTTTATTTCGATATTTGGTGGCGGAGGGGGCCTCTCCTTTGTTCGACTTTTTTTAAAGTACAGTGAAAAAACTAAAATTCTCTAAATTATCTGAGATTTACAGAGAACATGTGGTGAGGTTATGGAATTAGTATGGGGTACCCGATGATTTCATATGTGGATGGGGAGGGGGACCTCCCCCTTGCCCTACTTTTTGAAACTTGGAACAAAATTATGCGATTTGCTTGAAATTTTCATTGAATGTTGGGGTTGGCATGTAGACAAAAATCCGCTACATTATTTTTCGATATTTGGTCGGGGAGGGGGACCACCCCTTTGCCCATTTTTTTTTTTTTTTTTGAAAGTTGAAACAAAACTAAACTCCCCCGACTGAAATTTTACAAAAAAAATGGGTTAAATGGGTTATATCAGGTTCCTCATTTTTTAATAAAAATAAAAGGGCATAGGGAGACATCCGCTTTTCTTAAGTACATACCGAGAAACAATTAAACTTTACCGAGTTACTTGAAATTTACAGAGGACTGGGGAGAGATCGTAACCTCCGTCAACCGTAATAGTTGATACCTGATTTTGCGATATTTGGACGGAAGAGAGGCCGCCCCTTTAGGCTTATAATTTGCTTGACATTTTCTGGGACGTTTACAAAAGATACGCTTTTCGACCTTTGGTCGGGGAGGAGGTCCTCCTCTAAAACTACAAAAGAAAATTTAAAATTTCTTGAAATTTACAAAAGCAGTGGGGGAAGGTTATGAACGAAGAGGCAACCTTCCTTGCCCCACACTTGAAGGAAAGTTTCAAGAATTTTCAGGGAAGGTTAGGGGTGTCGATATTGTATCGGGGAAAGTGACGTCCCTTTAAAACAATAGAGCAAAATTTAAACATCTCCGATCTACTTGAAATTTACAGGGACGTGGCAAGAGGTGATTAAATTTATACATAATTTTTAAATTAGTATATGATTTTTCGATATCTGGTTGGGGAAGGGGAAAATTGAAATAAACTTTATCGATTTACTTCGATAGAATTTATAGGGACCATTGAGTAGTTGCGAAATTAATATAGGGTACGTGATAGTCCGATATCCGGTCGGAGTGGAGCGAAGGTGGGGAGAGGGTTCCCGTTTGTCCTTTTTTTTTTTTTTTTTTCTTAAATTGAAAGTAGAGGGTTGTCCGTAAATGGGAATTCGGTACATAATTTTATGATTTTTGTACAGGCCTCTGCCAGACTTCTTTTTAGTCTTCATTTTAGTAAAGAGAGGGTTCCCTTTTGTCCGTTTTTTTTTTTTTCTTAAGTTGAAAGTAGAGGGTTGTCCGTAAATGGGAACTCGGTACATAATTTTATGATTTTTGTACAGGCTTCGGCCAGACTTCTTTTTAGTAAAGAACTTAAATTTACATGAAATTGGCAGCCAACGTAGAAGGTGCATCATTTTCCAACATTTTAGCAAATGTTAATGTGGTAAATTTTTTTATTACTTTTTCCGATTTATTGGATGGGAAACAGTAATTCTTTGTATGTTATTATAATACAGTGCTTAATTTTCAGATATGTTGAGGAGAAGGATACCTTTCCTTGACAAACCCCACTTAAAATTCACAAGAAATATAGAAGATTGTCCAACTACTTGAATACAGAACATTATTAAAAAAATTTGGAGGAAATGGTACACCCTCTCCCGCCGTATTTGTACCTATAAACGAAAAATCAAGTAGTCCGATTTGTTTAAAAGAATTGAAATCTTTTCGAATTTGTTTTCAGCACGAAGGATATAGTTGACTAAGTTAATGCAAAATGTTCCTCCAAATACGCTTCGGAAGGCGCAGCGAAGCGGGCCGGGTTACGCTAGTTTAATATAATAGTATGTAATATCGAACATCTTTTTTGAATCTTTCGATCATGTTTCGAAGTTTTTGGTGTTCGTTCAAACACCTCGCAAGGCTGTCATGCTAACCATTGCTTCACGGTGGACAACTAGAAGTATGTTTGTCGACTCGTGGGCCACGGTTGCCACTCGACCCAAAAATAATCTACCAAAGTTTGGAGAAAATTTTTCCGAAAAAACTACCAAACAAAAAAATCAATTTTGCTAAAGTTTATTTCTATAGAAAATTTTGTGCAAATTTTGTTTTTATATAAAATTTTGTCAACATTTCATTTCTATAGATAATTTTATCAAAATTTTATTTCCATAGAAAATTTTGTCAATGTTTTATTTCTATAGAAAAATTTATCCATATTTTATTTCTATAGAAAATTTTATCAATATTTTATTTCTATATATAATTTTATCAAAATTTTATTTCTATAGAAAATGTTGTCAAATTTTTTTATCTATAGAAATGTTATCAATATTTTATTTCTATAGAAAATTTGTGAAGTACTCGTACCTCTTAGTTGGGAATAGTTTGCAAATTCTACCTAAATATCAAGAATACTACCAATCTACCAAAGAGAGAAAATCTACCATTTTTGGAAGAATTCTACCAACTGTGACAACCGTGTCGATGGCGCCGAAAACTATGCTTTATAAATATATGGTAACTGTGTAATGTTTGCTTTGATGGCTATGGCGATAATTATCTGTTGATGACAATAACAGCTACATAGCCCAGTGCATAGTGTGTTGGCTTAATGTAAAATTTACAAAATTTATAAAATCGAATAATTTCTGTTCGCTGTTTGTAAAAAACCTTGTGGAAATAGGAAAGATGCTATTAGCCAGAAATGATTTTTTTTGAGTTAGTCTTTATGAAATTGTTTTTATGCCCTGTAAAATAATCAACGTTACAAACAAACTTTCTTACAGCGAAAAGCAAATGGGAAACGATATTTATTTGTTTTTGGAGGAAAGAATTTTTTGCGTGTGGGATAGGGGAATACTAACTCTGTAATTCCACACATCGAAATACTGGACTCAGACACAATAAATTAAGATTCTGGCCGAACTTTCGTCCGTATTTACTTGTATTATTTAACTCATGTTCAAGTCGGCATTCCAATTGTTCGTTAAGGTTTCACTAGTCAATTGTCAAGTCGACAGGACTCATTTTTCTAACAATTCAAAAGTCAATTACTATAATAAAAATGGAAAACGCAATTTTTGACATTTGTATTTTGTAGTATTTTTATTTATACTTTGTTCCCTGATTCCAGCCTTTTGGAATCGGCTTTTGTTTGCAGTTTTGTTTAAATTAAATTCGGAAATCACGGAATCTATAATAAAATTTTGCTTCCACTTGACTGATCACAAATGTTCAATACCTTTCACATTTCAAAGTTTTTATCATTGGGCTTAGAGCAAAGTATAAGAAACGGGGATAATAACATTGCATTGTTAATGCAATCAAAACAATCACACTTCGTTAAATTTCCCACACTTTGTTATAAATTTTATTGATTTCATACAAGCATAGAATAAATTGCAAAAAAACAAACGAGTATATATGGAGGAAAGATTGGCCATGCCGCATCTCAAATACCTATCAAGGAACGCATACAAGAATTTTCTTCCCGAGAAAAAATTGAGAGATCTAATTTGATACAATTAGATATGAGTAGATCCGAAAAATGGTAAGATCTAATCATATCTAATTACTATGGAATTAGATCTGATCAGATCTCAAAATTGGCCTAGATCTAATGTCTTAGATGTAATTATATCTGTCCCTATATATTATTGGATCTGATGTTAGATCTGGTCATATATGAAATGATATACATTGATATCTAATTCTATCTCATCATATGTTGGTATATCTGCTTATATCTAAAGGGGCCAATTTTGAGATCTAATCATATCTGATTAGATCCCTCAATTTTTACACGGGTTTGCATATATGGCATTTTACATAAAGGGTGGTTAAATTTAAAGGGCCGAAGTTGAATGTGAACCACACCTAAACGCCAAGTTTTTTTTACGAATTTTATTTGACATTTCTCTATTTCAGACTTTCTCTATTTCAGACTGATTCCAAGAAATGGCAACAGTGGATGATCAATTTTCGAAGAAAATCATCTTCAGTGATGAGGCACATTTTCACCTCAGTGGATTCGTCAATAAACAGAATTACCGCATTTGGGCGAATGAGAATCCAAGAGTGATTGTCGAAAAACCAATGCACCCACAAAGAGTGACTGTTTGGTGCGGTTTATGGGCTGGCGGCATCATCGGGCCTTTTTTTCCAAAATGAGGCCGGTCAGGTAGTTACTGTGAATGGTGTTCGCTATCGTGAGATGATAACGAACTTTTTATGGCCCGAATTGGAAGATATGGATGTGGACGATATGTGGTTTCAGCAGGACGGTGCCACTTGCCATACAGCTAACGAAACAATGGCTCTTTTGCGCAACAAATTCAATGGCCGTTTTATCTCACGTAATGGCGATGTCAATTGGCCGCCAAGATCATGTGAGTTGACATCGTTGGACATTTTTCTTTGGGTTTATTTGAAAGAAGAAGTGTACGTCGACAAGCCAGCAACATCTCAAGAGCTAAAGTATGAGATAATTCGGCACATTAACGGCATAGAACCTCCATTATGCCTCAGCGTCATCGAAAATTTGGACCATCGGATGAAGGTGTGCCATCAAGGTCGCGTCGCCCATTTGGCCGATATTTTGTTCCATACATAATTGAGTAATGCCCTTGAAATTTTAACCACCCTTTACAATACCATATATGCATGTTTTCACTTTTTGCTATCTTTTGTCCAATTAAGATCACAAAAATTGGACCGTTGATGACTGGAAATAAGTTATATGGTCAGATAAAAAAAAATAAACCGCTTACATTATAAAACAACATTACTGGTAACGACATCAGAATATTACTACTAACTGCTAACGACAATGTCTCTAAAACCATCAAGCAAGCCGTTAAATATGGACTACCTTAATATATTGCAATCAAATTTGCCTATGATTGTTGAAGTTTGCGCCTACACGAAAAAAAAAATGAAATTTCAGACAAACAAATATCGTTTCCATTTGCTTTTCGCAATTTCATAAAGACTAACTCAAAAATTTTTTTTCTGGCATCTTCCCTCACATATTTCTAACATCTACGAGGTTTTCTAGTTCCTATCAAAAATTATAGATTTGAGGAAGATAGGAAATTGGCTTGCGTCATACGAAATGTTGCATTTACCAGATTAGTTTAATACATATTTGTAATTTTTTAGTTGTTTTTCGTTTTTATTTTTTTTTTTTATGAAAAATTTAATTTTCTTAATGAAACAATGTTAAAGTTTAGGCAACAACAAAAAAATTACATTTTCCTCTTTATGGAAATTTGTTTCGTGCACTTAATTTCTTTTTATTTGCATTTTAATGCTATGTCAATACTTGTCGTAAACTCGTTAGGTTCGAGTATTAAACTAATCTGGTAAATGGTTCGATCTCCTCAGTAGCTAATTTCCTATCTTCCTACAATTTATAATCTTTGGTTCTTATTACCTTTTTCTGTAATACAAACAATGTAGAAGAAATTATTAGATTTTATAAAATTTTTAAATTTTATTCCGAACTGCGGACAATACAATTTGTAAGCCAACATGCTATCCACTGGGCTATGTAGCTGTTATTGTGATCACCAGACAATTGTCGCTATAGCCATCAACGCATAAGCAACGCAAACAGTTAAATAGATATATTTATAAAGCATAGTTTTCGGCGCCCACGTGATGATGTAAATGAACTTTATTTGACAGAAATATAAATTAATTGACCACCGTGGAGCAATGGTTAGAATGCCCGCCTTGCATACCAAAGGTCGTGGATTCAATCCCTGCCTCGACCGAATACCAAAAAGTTGTTTGTTACATATATTTCAAATATGTTCGGTTCCACGGTGCGCGACTAAATGTATGTTTCTGTTAAATACATTTTGTTTAATCGGCTCGTGGGCGACGCAAGCTATGCTATATAAATATAACTTATATGGATAATTGTCTACTGATGGCAATAACAGCTACATAGCTCAGTGGATAGTGCATTGGATTACAAATTCCATGGTCTGCGGTTCGATTCTCAGTCGAGGAACAATTTAAAAAATTATAAAATCAAATAATTTCTTCTACATTGTATTACAGAAAAAGGTGCTAAGAAGTAAAAAACCTCGTAGAAGTGAGAAAGATGTGAGGGAAAGCGCAATTAGCCAGAAAAGATTGTTTTTTGAGTTAGTCTTTATAAAATTGTTTTTGCATCCTGGAAAAGAATAAACGTTTATCACAAAAAGTATATACTTTTCTTCCCAATAAACTTCCTTAAATCACAAAGCAAATGTGAAACGAACTTTATTTGTCTAAAATTTCGTTTGGGAGGAAAGAATTATTTTTTTGCACGGTTGCTACTCAAGCCAAAAATATTCTACCAAAATTTGGAGACAATTTTACCAAAAAACAAGTATATAAAGCAATAAATTCGGCCGGGCCGAATTTTAAATACCCACCACCATGAATCAAATATGATAGTTTACTTTGAAAACTCTTCGTCATAGTGGGTTACTTGATAATATATAGAATTGTCGGGGGTTTGATGACAAATCTTCTCCCAAGCAAGTCAGTTCCCGAAGACAAACTTTAAAGATTCTACCTATCAAGACCAGATCAGATTCTGGATTTATGAGAACCAATTTTGTTTGAGTTTTAGAGAAATTATAAACATATCGTGTATATGTTGAAATTACGCCTTGATTTAAAATCTTAAATATGTAGATTTTTTCCGGCATTATTTAAATACGATGAGTAAAATCTGGAAATCAATTTTCATGATCAGTGCGCCTGCTATACCCTGAAAGAAGTGTTTTCTTTTTTGCGAAACGTAATTTTAGACAAGCAAAGTTTTCTTTTGACCCAAATTTTAGAGACAATCGTTGAATAAACGAAAATACTTTATAAGAAAAGGAAATTTCTTTTGTCTAAAATTTCATTATAGATTACTAATTTCCATCAAATCGGTTTAAAACTACGGATTCTAGAAGCCCAAGAAATAAAGCCGGGAGATCGGTGTATATGGGGGCTACACCAAAACATTGACCGATATGAACCATTTGCTACTCACATATTTGTGATCTTAAAATACCTCCAGATTTTCAATTTCAAACAAAACGGCTAGAAAATATAGTCTCTAGACGCCCAAGAAATAAAAATCGAGAGATCAGTCTAAATGGGGCTATACCAAAAAATGGACACAATTTTCGGCACACCTTTTTATGGTCCCACAAGAACTCTAGATTTTCAATTTGAGGATAATCGGATAGAAAATATAGTTTCTAGAAGCGCAAGAAGCAAAATCGGGAGATCAGTCTTTATGGGGGCTATATCAAAACATGGACCGATGAGCACCATTTTCGGCTCACCTTTTAATGGTCCTCAAATACCTCTAGATTTCCAATTTCAGGCAAATCGGATGGTAAATATAGTTTCTAGGAGCCCTAGAAGCAAAATCGGGATATCGGTCTATATGGGGGCTATACCAAAACATGGACCGATGAGCACCATTTTCGGCACACCTTTTTATGGTCCTCAAATAACTCTATATTTCCAATTTCAGGCAAATTGGATAAAAACTCAAGACTCCAAATTGGATAAAAACCCAAGACTCCAAATCGGGAGGTTGGTTTATATGGGGGCTATATCAAAACATGGACCGATGGACACCATTTTCGACACACCTCTTTATGATCCCAAAATACCTCTAGATTTTCAATTTCATACAAATCGGACAGAAAATACTGTTTCTAGACGCGTAAGAAGCAAAATCGGGAGATCGGTCTATATGGGGGCAATACCAAAACATGGACCGATTCGGACAATTTTCGACACACTTCTTTATAGTCCCACAATACCTCTAGATTTCCAATTTCAGGCAAATCGGATGGTAAATATAGTTTCTAGACGCCCAAGAAGCAAAATCGGGAGATCGGTCTATATGGGGGCTATACCAAAACATGGACCGATTCGGACCATTTTCGACACACTTTTTTATAGTCCCACAATTCCTCTAGATTTCCAATTTCAGGCAAATCGGATGGTAAATATAGTTTCTAGACGCCCAAGAAGCAAAATCGGGAGATCGGTCTATATGGGGGCTATACCAAAACATGGACCGATACGGACCATTTTCGACACACCTCTTTATGGTCCCAAAATACCTCTAGATTTCCAATTTCAGGCAAATCTGATAAAAACTACGGTTTTTATAGGCCCAAGACCCCAAATCGGGAGGTCGGTTTATATGGGGACTATATCAAAACTTGGACCGATATAGCCCATCTTCGAACTTGACCTGCCTGCAAACAAAAAACTAATCTGTGCCAAATTTCGGGACGATAGCGCCATTATTGAAGGCTGTAGCGTGATTACAACAGACAGACAGACAGACAGACAGACAGACAGACGGACAGACGGACATGCTTATATCGTCTTAGAATTTCTCCCTGATCAAGAATATATATACTTTATATAGTCGGAAATCGATATTTCGATGTGTTACAAACGGAATGACAAACTTATTATACCCCCGTCACCATTTTATGGTGGTGGGTATAAAAACACCAAACAAAAAATCATTTTGCAAAATTTTTTTTCTATAGAAAATTTTCTTAAAATTTTATTTCTGCAGAAAATCTTGTCAAAATTTATTTTTTTTTTTTTGGAAAATTTTCTCAAAATTTTATTTCTATAGAAAATTTTTTAAAAGTTTTATTTCTATAAAAATTTTGTAAAAATTTTATTTTGATCTCAGCTTTAAAGCCATTGTGTTGACTAAACTACAAGAGTAGCTTAACCAACAGAGGAAAAGAAGCCCAAATAAATTTGACAAACATTCTTTTCCTCTCTTGGTTAAGCTACTTTTGTAGTTTAGTCAACACAATCGTTTTAAAGCTGAGATCAAAACAACAAATATGTTGGAAGTACAAACCAACAATAAAAAACAAAACAAATTTTTATTTCTATAGAAAATTTTGTAAAAAAATTATTTCTATGGAAAATTTTCTCAACATTTTATTTCTATAGAAAAATTTCTCTAAATTTTATGGCTATAGAAAATTTTGTCAAATGTTTATTTCTATAGAAAATTTTCTCACAATTTTATTTCTATAGAAAATTTTGCCAACATTTTATTTCTATGCAAAATTTTCTAAACATTTTATTTCTACAGAAAATTTTCACAAACTTTTATTTCTATAGAAAATTTTCACAAAATTTTATTTCTATAGAAAAACTCCGCAAAATTTTATTTCTATAGAAAAATTTCTCAAAAATAAATTTTTTCTCAAAAATAAATTTTAATTCTGTAGAAAAATTTGTCAAAATTTAATTTCTATAGAAAATTTTGTTAAAATTTAATTTCAATAGAAAATTTTGTCAAAATTTTATTTCTATAGAAAATTTTTCTTAAATTTTATTTCTATAGAAAATTTTGCTTAAATTTTATTTCTATAGAAAATGACTATCTAGCATTTTCTATTCAATAGCCCAGCAAAAAAAGCGTCGATAAAAAGTAATGAAAATGCTCTTTTTACATCCGGAAGGGGTGCAAAATAGACGCAGAAGCGATGAATTAACATGGGCTTGTCATTCTATAGAAAATTTTCTCAAAATTTTATTTACATAAAAAATTTTATTTCTATAGAAAATTTTGCCAACATTTTATTTCTATGCAAAATTTTCTAAACATTTTATTTCTACAGAAAATTTTCTCAAAATTTTATTTCTATAGAAAATTTTCACAAAATTTTATTTCTACAGAAAAACTCCGCAAAATTTTATTTCTATAGAAAAATTTCTCAAAAATAAATTTTTTCTCAAAAATAAATTTTTTCTCAAAAATAAATTTTAATTCTATAGAAAAATTTGTCAAAATTTAATTTCTATAGAAAATTTTGTTAAAATTTAATTTGAATAGAAAATTTTGTCAAAATTTTATTTCTATAGAAAATTTTGCTTAAATTTGATTTCTATAGAAAATTTTGCTTAAATTTTATTTCTATAGAAAATGACTATCTAGCATTTTCTATTCAATAGCCCAGCAAAAAAAGCGTCGCCAAAAAGTAATGAAAATGCTCTTTTTAGATCCGGAAGGACGCAGAAGCGATGAATTAACATGGACTTGTCATTCTATAGAAAATTTTCTCAAAATTTTATTTCTATAGAAAAATTCCGAAAAATTTTATTTCTATAGAAAAATTTCGCAAAAATATTTCTATTCAAAAAAATAGTCAAAATTTTATTTCTATAGAAAATTTTGTCAAAATTTAATTTCAATAGAAAATTTTGTCAAAATTTTATTTCTATAGAAAATTTTGCTTACATTTTATTTCTATAGAAAATTTTCTCAAAATTTTATTTCTATAAAAAAAAAAAATCTCAAAATTTTATTTCTATAAAAAAAATTTCTCAACATTTTATTTCTATAAAAAATGTTCTAAAAATTGTATTTCCATAGCAAATGGCTATCTATCATATTCTTTTCAATTGCCCAGCAAAAAAAGCGTCGCCAAAAAAGTAATGAAAATGTTCTTTTAGGATCCGGAAGTGGTGCAAAATTGACGCAGAAGCGACGAATTTAACATGGGCTTGTCATAGGACGGAAGTCCTCCATTTCAACAGCCGTTGCACTGAATTTGCATCACTTCTTTAGGTGTGATCCGAATTCAATGTTTTGGATGTAAATTAAAAAAATTCTGTGATATTTTGTCAAATAAATAATTTTTTATAATTTTTCATGGATTCTAACGCTTGTCGGAAACGTTTGACCTCAAATAGTTTCAAAAATTCACAATTTTTTCAGATTGGATTTAGCATTTTTTTTTCGAAAAAATTTAAATGATTTGTATCATTTTGTGAATTCTTACCAAGTTATAAAAAATTTAATTAAAAGAACTTCCTGTGTAGTTAAAATAAAGAACATCATTGGGAGTGCATCTTCTGCAAGTGCTTCTAAAGTTGTGCCTTTGGAAGAACTTCCATTTTTTTTTTGCTGGGAGCTTAATAATACCAATTCCTTAATCTTCATCTCCAATTAGCTCGCATTAAGAATGTAAAATAATATGTAAAGTAATTGATTTGGACGAAAAACCAGCCAGCGTTGAGATCTGGCAAAAAAAATTTGCAAAATTTTATTTCTATTAAAAAATTTTGTCAAAACTTTATTTCTATAGAAAATTTTGTCAAAATTTTATTTCTATAAAAAATGTTCTCAAAATGTTATTTCTATAGAAAATTTTCTGACAATTTTATTTCTATAGAAAATTTTCGCAAAATTTTATTTCTATTAAAAAAAATTGTCAAAATTTTATTTCTATAGAAAATTTGTGAAGTACCTACGAATGGGGGTTATTTTGCAAATCTACCAAAACATCAATAATTTTAAAAATCTACCAAGTCGTAAGAAATTTACCATTTTTGGTAGAATTCTACTGACTGTGGCAACCGTGATAGGTACCCATATTACATAGTATGCTAAGTCGACTTAATACTTTCTATGAAAATTGATTCAAAAGATTACATAATTTTAGTTGCTATTAGGTTAATTGTTTAACCAGAGCTCTGACGGAGAATTTCTTCAATATCAAATTTCTCAAAATGTTTACATATCCTTCAGTATAGGATGTGTAGCACCTCGAGCTAGTATTTCTCTTATTTGAAAATATCACTTTGTGCCACATTGAAATGGCAACAAATTCAATCGCATTGGTTTTTTTTATTAAAAAATGAGAAATTTAAACTCCATGGAGAAATTTAAACTCCATGGACAAATGGACCTATGTTATAGTCTATTAGAAAGATACATCCAATATACCTAACCTACTTTTAACTTATAGTGGAATTGACAGATGGGAAATTTTAACTTCCGACATAGCATACTTTGGCTTACTGGCATCGATATGAGAGTTAGTATTACAAAGTTCCGCACAGACAAGGGTAACTTAGCAGGATTACTATAAAAGTTGATGGTGTGGATTCATATGCTGATGTGTGTGTTTGTGTTGTGTGAGTTTTATACCTTCAGGCCAGTTTGCATTACAAGCATCAGGATAATGCATTCTGAAGTGGGATAGCATTGAAGATAAAACTCATCAGGTTTTTTTTTTTGTTAGTTACAAGGTAAACAAATTCGTTTGCTTTCACCATCTCTTTTAACGTTGAACATATCGTATGTACTTGCATGTAATTCTTCATGTTAAACGATGAGATTATTTATGATCAAACGTGTTTAGCGACACTTGTGGAAGGACTTTATAGAATGAAAGATAACGTAAGAACTTACTCGTTAGAGAGTTAGTCCGTAAAATTTTTATTTGCTAAATTTTGCAAAAATTGTAAATAATGATGGTATTTAGAATTTTATTATGCATCGACAGTAAATTATGCATGTGAAATTACTGAATGAAATGTTATGGTGTTGAGGGTGTATATATGAACGTGGAGAAACGAGACGATCGTAAAGGTGAAGACAATGCTACGGAGGAGTCCTCACGGCCTAAACTATAGACTACTGAAAGAGAGTAAGACGACCATAATTATACCCTTGAGAATTCTGAAAGCACATATAGAGTCGTTGGTAGTTTTTCGTTGAATTGTGCTAACGAACGTAGCTGCATGATGGACGTGTAGCGAGGACAATTGCACCGTGGAGCTTTTGCCATTTCATTTTATATGATTGGCTAGGAAAAGTGGAATCGCCTAGCGGAAGCGGATCGATTTCCAAAAGAAAAACCACTCCTCACCGAAAAACAAATATTAGATTTAATCAAATGCGATGATAGTTTCTTTTTATTTCGTTTGCTCTGGCATAAATTTTGCACAAAGAGTACAATTGATAGTGTGGTAATTTGGTTAAAATCGGTTAACATTTAGATATAGCTCCCATATATATCATTCGCCCGATATCCACTTATACGGCCCCAGAAGCCAGAGGCCAAAGTTGTACTCCAATTTACATGAAGTTTTGTACAGGGAGTAGAACTAATATTCCTATTATACATGCCAAATTTGGTTGACATCCGTTCAGATTTATATATAGCTCCCATATATATCTTTCGCCCGATTTTGATTCATATGACCATGGAGACCAAAGATTCACTACGTATTATTTGAAATTGTGCGCAGAGAGTACAATTAGAATTTTAGCAAAGTGTGCCAAAGTTGGTCAAAATCGGTTAAGATTGAGACAAAGCCCCCATATACTATATGTTTTTCCGTTTTCCAAAATACACACATTTTCAATTTAAAATCGCCACTGCTAAGTGCAAACATTTGGTTACACGCAAAAAAATAATTCTTTCCTCCCAAACGAAATTTTAGACAAACAAAGTTCGTTTCTCATTTGCTTTTCGATGTAAGGAAGTGTATTTGGGAGAAAAGTATATACTTTTTGTAATAAGCGTTTATTCTTTTCCAGGATGTAAAAACAATTTCATAAGGACAAACTCAAAAAAAAAAAAAAACAAGTATATACGGCCGCAAGTTCGGCCAGGCCGAATCTTATGTACCCACCACCATGGATTGCGTAGAAACTTCTACGAAAGACTGGCATCCACAATCGAATTACTTGGGTTGTGGTATCTTAAAACTTCTTATTCCTGCATGGTTGTTGGATACCATATACTAACATCACGTACCAAATTTCAACCGAATGGGAAGTATTTTGCTCTTCCAAGGGGCTCTGGAGGTCAAATCTGGGGATCGGTTTATATGGGGCCTATATAAAATTATGGACCGATATCGACCAATTTTTGCATGGGAGTTTGAGGCCATATATTAACACCACGTACCAAATTTCAACTGAATCAGATGAATTTTGGTCTTCCAAGAGGTTCCGGAGGTCAAATCTGGTGATCGGTTTATATGGGGGCTATATATAATTATGAGCCGATGTGGACCAATTTTTGCATGGTTGTTCGAGACCATATACTAACACCATGGACCAAATTTCAGCCGGATCGGATGAAATTTGCTTCTCTTAGAGGCCTCGCAAGCCAAATCGGGGGATCGGTTTATATGGGGGCTATATATAATTATGGACCGATGTGGACCAATTTTTGCATGGTTGTTAGAGACCATATACTGACATCATGTACCAAATTTGAGCCGGATCGGATGAAATTTGCTTCTCTTAGGGGCCTCGCAAGCCAAATCGGGGGATCGGTTTATATGGGGGCTATATATAATTATGGACCGATGTAGACCAATTTTTGCATGGTTGTTAGAGACCATATACCAACACCATGTACCAAATTTCAGCCGGATCGGATGAAATGTGCTTCTCTTAGGGGCCTCGCAAGCCAAATCGGGGGATCGGTTTATATGGGGGCTATATATAATTATGGACCGATGTGGACCAATTTTTGCATGGTTGTTAGAGACCCTATACTAACACCATGTACCAAATTTCAGCCGGATCGGATGAAATTTGCTTCTCTTAGAGGCCTCGCAAGCCAAATTTTGGGGTCCGTTTATATGGGGGCTATACGTAAAAGTGGACCGATATGGCCCATTTGCAATACCATCCGACCTACATCAATAACAACTACTTGTGCCAAGTTTCAAGTCGATAGCTTGTTTCGTTCGGAAGTTAGCGTGATTTCAACAGACGGACGTACGGACGGACATGCTCAGATCGACTCAGAATTTCACCACGACCCAGAATATATATACTTTATGGGGTCTTAGAGCAATATTTCGATGTGTTACAAACGGAATGACAAAGTTAATATACCCCCCATCCTATGGTGGTGGGTATAAAAAAACATTGTTTTCTTGCTAGTTGCATTTTCCCTCACATCTTTCTCACACCCACGATGTTTTTTATACCCTCCACCATAGGATGGGGGTATATTAACTTTGTCATTCCGTTTGTAACACATCGAAATATTGCTCTAAGACCCCATAAAGTATATATATTCTAGGTCGTGGTGAAATTCTGAGTCGATCTAAGCATGTCCGTCCGTCCGTCCGTCTGTCCGGCTGTCCGTCCGTCTGTGGAAATCACGCTAACTTCCAAACGAAACTAGCTATCGACTTGAAACTTGGCACAAGTAGTTGTTATTGATGTAGGTCGGATGGTATTGAAAATGGGCCATATCGGCCCACGTTTACGTATAGCCCCCATATAAACCGATCCCCAAATTTGGCTTGCGGAGCCTTCCGGAGCAGCAAAATTCATCCGATCCGGTTGAAATTTGGTACGTGGTCGAAGTATACGGTCTCTAACAACCATGCCAAAATTGGTCCATATCGGTCCATAATTATATATAGCCCCCATATAAACCGATCCCCAGATTTGACCTCCGGAGCCTCTTGGAGGGGCAAAATTCATCCGATCCGGTTGAAATTTGGTACCTGACGTTAGTATACGGTCTCTAACAACCATGCAAAAACTGGTCCATATCGGTCCATAATTATATATAGCTCCCATATAAACCGATCCCCAGATTTGACCTCCGGAGCCTCTTGGAGGGGTAAAATTCATCCGATCCGTTTAAAATTGGGTACCTGATGTTAGTATACGGTATCTAACAAGCATGCACAAATTGGTCCATATCGGTCCATAATTATATATAGCTCCCATATAAACCGATCCCCAGATTTGAACTCTGGAGCCTCTTGGATGAGCAAAATTCATCCGATCCAATTGAAATTTAGTACGTGGTGTTGGTATATGGTCTCTAACAACCATGCAAAAATTGGTCCATATCGGTCCATAATTATATATAGCTCCCATATAAACCGATCCCCAGATTTGACCTCCGGAGCCTCTTGGAGGAGCAAAAGTCATCCGATGCGGTTGAAATTTGGTACATTTCGTTAGTATATGGCCTCTAACAGCCATGTAAAAATTGTCAAATTTTATTACTATAGAAAGTTTTGTCAAAATTTCATTTCTATAGAAAGTTTTGTAAAAAGTTTATTTCTATAGCAATGTTTGTCAACATTTTATTTCCATAGAAAATTTTGTCAAAATTTTATTTCTATAGAAAATTTTGTAAAAAAAATATTTCTATAGATAATTTTGTCAACATTTTATTTCTATAGAACATTTTGTCAACATTTAATTTCTATAGAAAATTTTGTCAACATTTTATTTTTATAGAAAATTTTGTCAAAATTTTATTGCTATAGAAAATTTTGTCAATATTTTACTTCCATAGAAAATTTTGTCAACATTTTATTTCTATAGAAAATTTTGTCAAACTGAATTATATACGTATTTAATCGGCCTTTTTTTGTTTAATATATACCCCTTATGGACTAACTTACAATTTAGAAGACAGTGTTAAAAAGTTTTACGATACCTTGCCATCGGCAAGTGTTATCGCAACCCAAGTAATTCGATTGTGGATGACAGCCTTTAGTAGAAGTTCCTACGCAATCCATGGTGGAGGGTACATAAGATTCGGCCTGGCCGAACTTACGGCCGTATATACTTGTTAGTTCTTAACACCTTTTCCTGTAATACCAACAATGTAGAAGAAATTATACGATTTTATAAATTTTTAAAATTTTTTACCTTTCGCCTGGACGGAGAATCGAACCGCGGACCATGCACTTTGTAAGCCAACACACTAACCACTGAGCTATGTACCTGTTATGGTCATCAATAGATAAATATCCATATAAGTTATATTTATATAGCATAGCTTGCGGCGCCCACGAACCGAATAAATAAAGTTTATTTAACAGAAACAAACATTTAGTTTGGCACCGTGGTGCAGTGGTTGCTACGTCCGACTTGCATGCCAAGGGTCGTGGGTTCGATCCCTGCTTCGACCAAAGTTTTTTTTTTTTTTTTACATATATTCCAGATATGTTCGGAAGATTCCGAAAAAATGTTCAACATTTCATTGTAGTATATTAAATTTTGAACAGTAAAATGTGTCTTTTTAAAGACCTAAAGTCAGAAAAGAACAGTGTTTGATATAAACGAAATGGACTGTGTTGTTGTTTCAAAAATAACTTTTTTTATTGAAAAAATAAAAATTTTGTAACAAACGAATTTTTTTGGTGATAAAAGTTTAAAATTTTCGAAGCAATTCAAAAAACTCTAACAAAAGAAAAACGTTTTCGGTACACGTTTTCCAAACGTTTTTTTTCTTTGCGTGTAGGTTAGGTTAGGTGGCAGCCCGATGTATCAGGCTCACTTAGACTATTCAGTCCATTGTGATACCACAGTGGTGAACTTCTCTCTTATCACTGAGTGCTGTCCGATTCCATGTTAATCCTCTAATGCCCCAATTTTTTTGCCAGCTGATTAAATTTTCAATGTTAACGACACAAAAGCAAGAGAACTAAACAAGAAAAATTTATACGGTAAAATTCAGCATACGCTGCAAAGCCTCTTCAATAGTTTCAAATAAGTTTTCTTTTTATTTTGCGCATTTTTGTTGTCTTAAGGTGTGTTTTACTAAAAGCTTCCTTATTAAATGAAGGCCGCCTAAAGGCGGGCTTGGGCATTAGAGGTTTAAGCTCAATGACAAGGGACCTCCTTTTTATAGCCGAGTCCGAACGGCGTTCCACATTGCAGTGAAACCACTTAGAGAAGCTTTGAAACCCTCAGAAGTGTCACCAGCATTACTGAGGTGGGATAATCCACCGCTGAAAAACTTTTTGGTGTTCGGTCGAAGCAGGAATCGAACCCACGTATGCAAGGCGGGCATGCTAACCATTGCACCACGGTGGCTCCCAAGTGCAAACATTACATTACAAATTTCCCATACTTCTAATACGTGTCTAACGACCGATAAATCATAAATGCACACATAATTGTTGTTCTGAAAAACCTACAGAATCTAGACCCCAACCTCCAGATTTACAATTTCATGCAAATTGAATAAATATGTTACTTCGGTTTCTATAATCCCAAGAAGTAAAATCGGTAAATCGGTCTATATGGGGGCTTTACCAAAACATTGACCAATACTGACCATTTTCAGCACACCTCTCTATGGTTCTAAAATATGTTATCTCTAGATTTCTAATTTCAGGCAAATTGGATAAAAAATTCGGTTTCTATAAGCCTAAGACCCCAAATCGGGGGATCGGCTTATATGGGAGCTATATAAAAACCTGAACAGATATATTCCATCTTCGAACTTAACATAGCCTGTGTGCAGACAAAAGACGAATCTGTGCCAAATTTCACGGCGATAGCGTTGTTATTGAAGTCTGTAGCGTGATTACCACAGACAGACGAATATGCTTATATCGTCTTACAATTTCTTCCTTATCAAAAATATATATACGTTATTTAGGCGATAATCGATACTTCGATATGTTACAAACGGAATGGCAAACTTATTATACCCCAATTCCATTCTATGATGGTGGTTATAAAAAATAATTTTCTCTAAGAAGGAGCGGAGCGTAATTTTTTCCCGGAGCGGAGCGCAAAAATGGACCGCTCCGGATCCCTGCTTACATATATCCTTAAATGTCGAAGTTTTAAATATTTTGAGTTTGCCAGAGAATGTTGTTACTTCTACAAAAAGGGAGAGAAATGAAGTATAGTATGACGAAAGTTATTTTTTTTTAAGATATAGACTTAATATAGACTTTATAGAAAATTTCTTCAAAATTTTATTCCTATAGAAAATTTTAATTTTATAGAAAATTTTCTCAACATTTTATTTCTTTAGAACATTTTGTAAAAAATTTTCTAAAGAAATTTTCTAAAGAAATAAAGAGTTTTATTCTCTATAAAAAATTTTCTCAAAATTTTATTTTTATAAAAAATTTTCTCAAAATTTTATTCCTATAATGAATTTTCTCAAAATTTTGTTTCTATAAAGAATTTTGTCAAAATTTTATTTCTATAGATAATTTTGTCAAATTTCATTTTCTATAGAATATTTTATCAAAATTTTATTTTTATAGAAAACTTTCTCAAAATTTTATTTCTATAGAAAATTTTCTCAAAATTTTATTTTTATAAACAATTTTATTAAGATTTTATTTCTGTAGAAATTTTTTTTCAAAATTTTATTTCTATAGAAAATTTTTTTAAAATTTTATTTCTATAGAAAATTTTCACAAATTATTTTTGTGTATAAAATTTTCTTAATATAGAAAAACTATAGAAAACTTTCACAAAATTTTATTTTTATAGAAAATTTTGCAATTTTTTCTATAGAACATTTTATCAACAAATTATTTCTAAAGATTTTTTTTTCAAAATTTTATTCCTATAGAAAACTTTCACAATTTTTTTTTTCATAGAAAATTTTGTCAAAATTGTATTTCTATAGAAAACTAGCGTAACCCGTCCCGCTTCGCTGTGCCTTCCGAAGCATATTTGGAGGAATATTTTGCGTTAACTTAGTCAACAAATTCGAAAAGATTTGAATTCTTTTAAACAAATCGGACTACTTGATTTTTCGTTTATAGGTACAAATACGGCGGGAGAGGGTGTACCTTCTTCTATATTTCTTGTGAATTTTAAGTGTGGTTTGTCAAGGAAAGGTATCCTTCTCCTCAACATATCTGAAAATTAAGCACTATATTATAATAACATACAAAGAATTACTGTTTCCCATCCAATAAATCGGAAGAAGCAAAAATAGTAAAAAATTTTACCACATTAACATTTGCTAAAATGTTGGAAAATGATGCACCCTCTACGTTGGCTGCCAATTTCATGTAAATTTATGTTCGTTACTAAAAAGAAGTCTGGCAGAAGCCTGTGCAAAAATCATAAAATTATGTACCGAGTTCCCATTTACGGACAACCCTCTACTTTCAATTTAAGAAAAAAAAAAAAAAAAAACGGACAAAAGGGAACCCTCCCCCCACCTTCGCTCCACTCCGACCTGATATCGGACTATCACGTACCCTATATTAATTTCGCAACTACTCAATGGTCCCTATAAATTCTATCGAAGTAAATCGATAAAGTTTATTTCAATTTTCCCCTTCCCCTGCCAGATATCGAAAAATCATATACTAATTTAAAAATCATGTATACATTTAATCACCTCCACCCACGTTCCCTGTAAATTTCAAGTAGATCGGAGATGTTTAAATTTTGCTCTATTGTTTTAAAGGGACGTCACTTTCCCCGATACAATATCGACAAACACCGTAGTGAATAGCGCCCCTAACCTTCCCTGAAAATTCTTGAAACTTTCCTTCAAGTGTGGGGCAAGGAAGGTTGCCTCTTCGTTCATAACCTTCCCCCACTGCCTATGTAAATTTCAAGAAAACTTAAGAATTGTTGTTTTTTTTTCCATTTTTGAGGAGGACCTCCTCCCCGACTAAATACCGAAAAGTGATGTAGCGTATCTATTGTAAACGTCCCAGAAAATGTCAAGCAAATTATAAGCCTAAAAGGGCGGCCTCTCTTCCGTCCAAATATCACAAAATCTGGTATCAACTATTAATATCGTAACCTCTCCCCAGTCCTCTGTAAATTTCAAATAACTCGGTAAAAGTTTAATTGTTTCTCTGTATGTACTTAAGAGAAGCGGATGTCTCCCTATGCCCTTTTATTTTTATTAAAAAATCAGG
The DNA here is from genome assembly GCF_050003625.1 of Haematobia irritans. Classification (NCBI taxonomy): domain Eukaryota; kingdom Metazoa; phylum Arthropoda; class Insecta; order Diptera; family Muscidae; genus Haematobia; species Haematobia irritans. The sequence goes on along the minus strand of NC_134399.1, from coordinate 102,998,024 downwards.
AATCTGATATAAATTTCATAACCCATTTTTTCCGTAAAATTTCAGTCGGGGGAGTTTAGTTTTGTTTGTACTTTCAAACAAACAAATTCGGGCAAAGCGGTGGTCCCCCTCCCCGACCAAATATCGAAAAATAATGTAGCGGATTTTTATATAGATGCCAACCCCAACATTCAATGAAAATTTCAAGCAAATCGCATAATTTTGTTCCAAGTTTCAAAAAGTAGGGCAAGGGGGAGGTTCCCCTCCCCATCCACATATGAAATCATCGGGTACCCCATATTAATTCCATAACCTCACCACATGTTCTCTGTAAATCTCAGATAATTTAGAGAATGTTAGTTTTTTCACTGTACTTAAAAAAAAGTCGAACAAAGGGGAGGCCCCCTCCGCCACCAAATATCGAAATAAAAAGTAGCGGATCTTTGTCTAGATGCCAACCCCAATCTTAAATGAAAATTTCAAGCAAATCGGTCAACTTTGGTCCAATTTTCAAAAAGTCCGACGAAGGGGAGGTCCCCCTCCGCGACCAGGTGTCAAAACGATCTCTGAAAGTTTCAAGTAAATCGGTTCAGCCCTTTCGGAGCCAACTCGGAACATACAAACAAACAAACAAATAAACAAACATAGATTGAATTTTATATATATAGATTTTGTCAAATTTTTTTTCTATAGAAAATTTTGTCAACAATTTATTTCTAAAGAACATTTTTTCAAAATTTTCTTTCCATAGAAAATTTTGTTCTATAGAAAGTTTTCACAAATTATATTTGTGTATAAAATTTTGTAAAAATTTCTTTTTATAGAAAACTTTTACAATTTTTTTTTCAAATTTTTTTTCTATTGAAAATATTGCCAACAATTTATTTCTATAGAAATTGTTTTCAAAATTTAATTTCTATAGACAATTTGTTAAATTTTTGTTTCCAAAGAAAATTTTGTAAACATTTTTAGAAAATGTTCACAAAAGTTTATGTATATAGAAAATTTTTATTAATATTTTATTTCTATAGAAAATTTTGTGAAAAAAATTTTTTTTCACACAATTTTTTTTTGTGTTTCTAGAAAAAATTTGGTCAAAATTTTATTTCTATAGAAAATTTTGTCAAAATTTTATTTCTACAGAAATTTTGTCAAAATTTTATTTCTATATACAATTTTGTCAAAATTTTATTTCTATAGAAATTTTTTTTCAAATTTTATTTCTATAGAAAATTTTATCAATTTTTTTTCTATAGAACATTTTTGTCAAATTCTTTTTCTATATACAATTTTGTCAAAATTTTATTTCTGTAGAAAATGTTGTCAACATTTTATTCCATAGACAATTTTGTCATAATTGTATTTGTATGGAAAATTTTGTCAAAATTTTATTTCTGTAGAAAATTTTGTCAAAATTTTGTCAAATTTTTATTTCTGTAGAACATTTTGTCAAAATTTTAGTTTTTTAAAAAACTTTCACAAAATAGAAAATTTTGTAAAATTTTTTATTTCTATAAAAAATTGTGTCAAAATTTTATGCGTATCTTTAATACTTATTTATTCTGCCTTATGTATTTGGCATAGATTCCATATGGACTTATTTACAATTTAGATAACAATGTTAAGGAGTTTTTAGATACCTAGTCATCGGCAATTGTTCCCTCAACCCAAGGAATTCGATGGTGGATGCCACTCTTTAGTAGAAATTTTTACGCAATCCATCATAGGGCGATAAATAAGATTCGTCTTAGACGAACTATCAGTCGTATATACTTGTTGAAACTTCGATTGACGGATGATTGATAAAGGGAAGGGTAGCGTTCCCTTGTCAGCCAGAGACTAACAAATATACAACGCTATATTTGCTCTTCTCTGGATGCTGTAGTTTTTATATATATGTCAACATTTTTTTAGTAAAAAATGGCTTCCCCTTGTAGTAAGGAAGATTTAATAAATTTACACCCAAAGTCATTATGATAATTTTATTTTCCAAATTGCCCTAAGCATTTAAGAAGATTTTGATACAAACTTTGTAAAAGTATTTGTCTTTTTCCAAAGGGGCATTGAATGAAATGTAATAAATCACATAAAAATGGTTTTGTCTTTCTAAGAACTCGAACAAATTGAGCATATTGTAAATAAGTAATCTTACTAACAAATGCGTTTGTTTTCCTTTTTTTTGCTGGTGACGACAAAGCAATAGCAATGGCATAGAGGTTTCCATTGGATACTCGAAAAGGTTTCTGAAATTTCATTCTATTGCTTTGTGGTCAACCTTAAAAACAGTTACTGCTATCGTTTCAAATTTCCAATTCCTTTTTTACCTCATCCTTTGTAAAACTATATTCTTAAATAAATAAAAAAACGAAGCTTTTAGTGTAAATACTGTGAAGGAGGAGAAAAAATATGTTATCGAGAATTTTAAAAGCAGGTAAAAGTTGGTTTAAATAAGAGGCAGGACGAATGTTGAGTTTGATAATATTCATATCAATCATACTGGAAAACAAGTACATACGGCAGGAATTTTTTTAGAAAGTACAAACAAGGTATATTTTTACAAACATGAATTCGTTTTAATAGGTTTATTAACACTTTAAAAACCGAAAAAATATATTTTAATGTTTTCTCACCAGAAAAGAGGAATTACGTTATTTGCTTTTCCTGATATTATATTTTTTGGTGAAAAATCATTTTTTCATTTGAACTTTCGGTTTTGAGGAATTTTCTAAATTCTTAGTTAAAAATAAATATTTATGTATCACAACAAAACATCCATTGGAAGATTATTTTTAAGAACATCCTTTGGAAATTGCGTGTCATTTATTGTTCTAATCTTAATAGAATAATCTAGCTCCTTAGACTAGATTTCAAGGTTAAAATTGTTCATAAGTTTTAACATAAAAAGTAATAGAAAATATTTTATTCATCAACTCCTCAATTTTAAATTAAAATTTTCAGTTTTAAATTCGCTTATAAAGATTACCGTGGTATTGTAACGGTCTCCATTGTTCTAGTACGTGATCGAAAACTACTTCTCTAGAAAGTGTTTGTGTAGAAACTTAACATAGAATCGCATGCATTTACGACACAAAATATTTTTGAAATTCAAGAAAATTGTCTTCTTCACTCTGGCTGTTACAAAATGGAGATTTCCACAACTTCTATGTTTTGCCATTCCACAACTTTTCTGTGTTGCCAATTTTGTAAGAACGCAGTTTCAGTAAATACAGTAGACAGCATTTAGCAAATAAGTTTGTTAAAGACTTTCTAAAAATAATTTGTCAAAATTATTGCACCATGAAACTGTTTACACAAAACGTAACAAATCGTTCGCGACGGTACTACAGTACTGACCTGGGTGAAAAAGTATTGAAAAAAGTACGATAGTACTGCACTTGCCATCCCTTATATACAGCCATAAGTTCGACATGGCCAAATCTTAAATACCCACAACCATGAATCAAATATAATTGGTGCCTCTGTAAGCCAATCATCGTAGCGGGTTTCTTGAAAATATCTAGAATTTTCCGAAGTTCATACACCCTTAAAAAAATTCGCTTCTTTAACATATGTTCCAAACATATTTTGCAGGAAGCACATATATTATTGGATACTGCCGAAACATTAATATGCTTGTTTTATGTGAACATATTATATGTTTGGAAGCATTTTGAGCCCAAAAATATTATATGCTTGGAAGAATTTTTCCCAAAGACGATTGTGCTCATTGCATAACATACTCGTAATTTTCACTTCCACGAAATATTTTAGTTCTTGACACCTTTTTCGGTAATACAAATAATGTTGGAGAAATTATTCACTTTTATAAATTTTTTAAATTTTACCTTTCGCCTGCACGGAGAATCGAACCGAGGACCAGACAGTTTGTAAGCCAACACACTATCCACTGGGCTACGTAGCTGTTATGGTCACCAGTAGATAATTATCGTTATAAGTTACATTTATATAGCATAGTTTGCAGCGCCCACGAGCCCCTGCAAACATAATATTATTTAACAGAAACATACATTTGTTTGCCACGTGGAGCAGTGGTTAGCATGTCTGCCTTGCATGCATAGGGTCGTGGGTTCAATCCCTGCTCCGACCGAACACTTTGTTCTTTTTTTTTATTTACACATTTATATTTATACTATATAAAATTTCTATAATGAAACTTCGAAATGTGGGTTATTAAAAATTTATAGTCAGTAACAGTGCTTGATATAAACGAAATTGACTGGTTTTTGGATAAAATATTATTTTTTTATTGCAAAAATAACAATTTTGTAACAAAAAACTGTTTTTGGTACAAAACTTTAAAATTTGGAAGGAATTAAAAAACTCTAACAAAGGAAGAACGTGAAGTCGAGTATAAACATACATAAATAATTTTATAATATAAACATAAATTTATTTAAGCGTGAACAGTTTTTTACTAGCATTTAACACCATTGCTCTAAAATGCCTTTTATTTTTCTTTAATATTTCATTTTAAAGAAAATAAACTTTTTAGATTGTTTTAGCTGCAAAACTCGAACTTAATGTCCGCTTTTATATTTGAAGGTATCCGTCAACTCCTCGTGGACTACTTATTAATAAAGAAGAACTAAACTTTGTTTTTATACATTTTACTGTGTAATTTTTCACTATTTCCTCCTTATTTCATTTTACTGTCCCAACTCTAAAAGGAGTATAGCACCCTTTCGTTATTTTTATGAAGACCCCTAATTTCTTTTAATGAACCAAGAAAAAATTGTGCCCATAATGCCAAAATGATAAACAAAACACATGTCCACACATACATAAAATGTTGCTCTCAAGGCGAAAACACATGCTGTTTGTTTTTCAAATGTCTATTCTCTTGGTTCCGAATGTCCATTCTCTTTATTCAAATTAAATAATATTTAGACTTAAGCATATCAAATGTTTGGCCTTATCATAAAACAGTTTTCCGAAACAACATACAAGCGGTTTCACAGAAATTGTTCTCTTTTGATTCTTTCGCTGTGTTATGTTGATATCTTTTGTCAACTCTCCCGGTTTCCATCTCTATTTCTTTCTCTCTACTCTCTCAGTCGCTTTGAATAAAATATCACAACATATGTATGTTTAGTCGAAATTTGTAAATTTATATATGTTTGCATTCACACATATGATTTTTATGAAAAATTCATGCCCCAAACATAATATATTCTAACATATTAACATAGATGTCCCAAACATTTAGTGTTAGTTTAGGAACATTACATGTTTGCACTTAAATATATTGTGTGTTAAAATTGTGCCCGAAACACATTTTGTTTATATCGGAATATATGAAAAACATATTTTTCTAAGAGTGTAGGAAGATAATATCCGATTCTGGGTGTTCAAACCACTTTTAGAGGAATTGTAAAAGCCCCGTGTGAGATTGCAAGAAAATGATGAAATCTAGGATAAGTAACAATTGGAAATATTGCTATTGATTTCGAGCAATTTATATGACATCTTCTATCCACTCAACAAGTAAAACCGGAAGATTATATAGAGGCTTTACCAAAATATGAACCAATAAAAACGAATTTTGACATATTGGCAAGAAATCAAATAGGAAGATCGGCTATACGAAATCATGGACCTACACTCAAAAAAAATTTGCTTCCTCAAAAAAAGTGAACCCTCTATTTCACTAAAGCCAATTTAACTTTATTTTAGTTCATAGAACTATTATGTTTGGAGAAAGTTTCCTTTACTCTAATAATTTTTTTTGTGTACTTTAGTTAAACGAACTAAAAAACGGGGAAAAACATATACATAAAGGAAATATGTTTTACCCGATTAGTACTTATATGGCTCCAGAAGCCAGGGGTTTTCCCTGATGTGCTTCAAATAAAGTGTTCCAAATTTGGTTGTAATAGGTTCAGATGTAGATATAGCTTAAACATATACTCGTATGTTTTTCCTATTTGAGCAAACATGGTCAAAGTATCCACATTTTCTTTGTAAATTCACCACTTTTAAGTGGAAAACTTGTAAACAAGATTTGTAAAATTTTCCGATATTTCTAATACATATCTATTGTCCGATAAATCATAAATGCACTTTTGCGAAGTTGCCTAAAAATTTTTTTAAATTTAAATATTTCCCATATTTTTATACCCTCCACCATAAGATGGGGGTATATTAACTTTGTCATTCCGTTTGTAACACATCGAAATATTGCTCTAAGACCCATTAAAGTATATATATTCAGGATCGTGGTGAAATTCTGAGTCGATTTAAGCATGTCCGTCCGTCCGTCCGTCTGTTAAAATCAACTAACTTCCGAACGAAAAAAGCTATCGACTTCAAACTTGGCATCAGTAGTTGCTATTGATGTAGGTCGGGTGGTATTGCAAATGGGCCATATCGGACCACGTTTACGTATAGCCCCCATATAAACCGACCCCCAAATTTGGCTTGCGGAGCTTCTTAGAGAAGAAAATTTCATCCGATCTGGTTGAAATTTGGTGCGTGGTGTTAGTATATGGTCCGCAATAACCATGCACAAATTGGTCTATATCGATCAATAATTGTATATAGCCCCCATATAAACCAATCCCCAGATTTGAACTCAGGAGGCTCTTAGTGAAGCAAAATTCATCTGATCCGGTAGAAACTTGGTAAGTATATGGTCTATAACAACCATGCAAAAATTGGTCCATATCGGTCCATAATTATATATAGCCCCCATATAAACCGATCCCCAGATTTGAACTCTGGAGCCCCATGGAACAGCAAAATTTATCCGATCCAGTTGAAATTTGGTACGTGGTGTTAGTATATGGTCTCTAACAACCATGCAAAAATTGGTCCATACCGGTCCATAATTATATATACAAACCGATCCCCAAATTTGACCTCCGGAACCCGTTGGAGGAGCAAAATTCATCCGATTCGATTGAAATTTGATACATTGCGCTAGTATATTGCCGCTAACAACCATGCCAAAAGTGGTCCATATCGGGCTATAGTTATATATAGCCGATCCGCAATCGCACAAAAATTTGTCCATATCGGTTCATATTCATGATTGCCATTCGAGCCAAAAATAATCTACCAAAATTTTATATCTATAGAAATTTTTGTCAAATTTTTATTACTATAGAAAATTTTTTCAAAATTTTATTTCTATAGAAAATTTTGTCAATATTTTATTTGTATAGAAAATTTTGTCAAAATTTTATATCTATATAAAATTTTGTCAAAACTTTATTTCTATAGAAAATTTAGTCAACATTTTATTTCTATAGAAAATTTTGTCAACATTTTATTTCTATAGAAAATTTTGTCAAAATTTTATTTCTATAGAAAATTTTGTAAAAATTTTATTTCTATAAAAAAATTTGGCAAAATTTTTTTCTATAGGCAATTTTGTTAAATCTTATTTCTATAGAAAATTTTGTCAAAATTTTATTTCTATAGAAAATTTTGTCAACATTTTATTTCTATAGAAAATTACTATAGAAAATTTTTTCAAAATTTTATTTCTATTGAAAATTTTGTCAAGATTTATTTCTATTGAAAATTTTGTCAAAATTTTATTTCTATAGAAAATTTTGTCAAAATTTATTTCTATTGAAAATTTTGTCAAAATTTTAGTTCTATAGAAAATTTGGTCAAAATTTTATTTCTATAAAAAATTTTGTCAACATTTTATTTCTATAGAAAATTTTGTTAAAATTTTATTTCTATAGAAAATTTTGTCAACATTTTATTTCTATAGAAAATTACTATAGAAAATTTTTTCAAAATTTTATTTCTATTGAAAATTTTGTCAAGATTTATTTCTATTGAAAATTTTGTCAAAATTTTATTTCTATAGAAAATTTTGTCAAAATTTATTTCTATTGAAAATTTTGTCAAAATTTTAGTTCTATAGAAAATTTGGCCAAAATTTTAGTTCTATAAAAAATTTTGTCAATTTTGTCCGTCTGTTGAAATCACGCTAACTTCCGAACGAATCAAGCTATCGACTTGAAACTTGGCACAAGTAGTTGTTATTGATGTAGGTCGTATGGTATTGAAAATGGGCCATATCAGTCCACTTTTACGTATAGCCCCCCTATAAACGGACCCCCAAATTTGGCTTGCGATTGCTCTAAGAGAAGCAAATTTCATCCGATCCGGCTGAAATTTGGTACATGGTGTTATTATATGGTCTCTAATAACCGTGCAAAAATTGGTCCCCATCGGCCCATAATTATATATAACCCCCATATAAACCGATCCCCAGATTTGACCTCCGGAGCCTCTTAGAGGAGCAAAAGTCTTCCGATCTGATTGAAGTTTGGTCCGTGGTGTTAGTATATTGTCTCTAATAACCATGCAAAAATTGGTCCATATCGGTCAACTTTTACGTATAGACCCCATATAAACGGACCCCCAAATTTGGCTTACGATTGCTCTAAGAGAAGCAAATTTCATCCGATCCGGCTGAAATTTGGTACATGGTGTTAGTATATGGTCTCTAACAACCATGAAAAAATTGGTCCACATCGGTCCATAATTATATATAGCCCCCATATAAACCGATCCACCGATTTGGCTTGCGGAGCCTCTAAGAGCAGCAAATTTCATCCGATCCGGTTGAAATTTGCAACGTGGTGTTAGTATATGGTCTCCAACAACCATGCAAGAATTGGTCCATATCGGTCCATAATTATATATAGCCCCCATATAAAACGTGATGTTAGTATAAGGCCGCTAATAACCATGCCAAAATTGGTCCATATCGGTCTATAGTTATATATAGTCGATCCCCAATCACACAAAAATTGGTCGTTATCGGTTCATAACCATGGTTGCCACTCGAGCCAAAAATTTATTTTTATAGAAAACATTGTCAAAATGTTATTTTTATAGAAAATTTTGTCAAGATTTTATTTCTATAGAAAATTGTGTCAAAATTTTATTTCTATAGAACATTTTGTCAAAAATTTATTTCTATAGAAAATTTTGTCAAAATTTTATTTCTATAGAAAATTTTGTCAGAATTTTATTTCTACAGAAAATTTTATCCAAATTTTATTTCTATAGAAAATTTTTTCCAAATTTTACTTCTATAGAAAATGTTGTCAACATTTTATTTCTATAGAAACTTTAAACTTAATTATATACGTATTTAATCGGCCTTTTTTAGTTTAATATATACCATGTATGGACCATGTGGTATATATTACGATGTTAGGAAGTTTTAAGATACCTTGCCATCGGCAAGTGTTACCGCAACCCAAGTAATTCGATTGTGGATGACAGTCTTTCGTAGAAGTTTCTACGCAATCCATGGTGGAGGGTACATAAGATTCGGCCTTTCCGAACTTACGGCCGTATATACTTGTTTAGTTTAATATATACCACGTAAGAACTAGCTTACAATTTAGTTTTTGAGGCTTACAATTTAAAGTGAATTTCATAAAACTTTGTATTGGATATGAGTATATACATTTATACCATAAGTTCTATTTAAGTAGCTGATGCAGAGAAACGTAAAGTGTTGCATATGTATATTTATCTTTTAAGTTATAGAGTTAGACCTATTGCTCTATATATGTAATAAGAAAATGAAATGAAAATAAATGGTTACAAAAATGGAAATGGAAAAAAATGGCTTACAATTTAGAAGACGGTGTTAAGAAGTTTTAAGATACTTTGCCATCGGCAAATGTTACCGCACCCAAGTAATTCGATTGTGGATGACAGTCTTCAGTAGAAGTTTCTACGCAATCCATGGTGGAGGGTACATAAGATTCGGCCTGGCCGAACTTACGGCCGTATATACTTGTTTCACTTTAACTGTTTTAACTTTTTGTTGCACCCCAGGGCATTAGTCGACTTAAATTTTAAGTCTATAAATTTTGCGGAAGTCTAACTCATTTTGTCCCCATCGAGTCAGCTAACAATATATGTATATGGGAACATGATTCTTTATAGATAGAACCCAACAAATTTAAAATATTTGAGATGGTATCGAAAATGTAGATCTACAAATTGATGTAGGGTATATTATATTCGGCCTTGACCGAATTTTGGCCTTTCCTTACTTGTTTTCTGGCGTATTTTTATACCCACCACCATAGAATAGAAATCTGGATATATTTTAGGGCCACAAATAGGCGTGCCGAAAATGGTGTGAATCGGTCCATATGTTGGAATAGCCCCCTTACAGACCGATCTCCCTATTTTACTTCTTGGGCTTCTAGAAACCGTAGTTTTTATTCGATTTGTCTGAAATTCGAAATTTAGAGGTATTTTAGGACCCCAAATATGTTTGTCGAAAAAGGTAAGTATCGGTTCATGTTTTGGTATAGCCCCCATATAGATCGATCTCCCGATTTTACTTCTTGGGCTCCTAGAATACGTATTTCGGCACACCACAAATATGTGTGCCGAATATTGTGTGTACCGATCTATGGTTCGCTATAGCCTCCATATAGACCGATCTCACGATTTTACTTCTTGAGTTTCTATAAACCGTAGTTTTTATTCAATTTGCCTGAAAATTAAAATCTACAGGTTTTTTAGGACCATAAATAGGAATACCAATATATTGTGCATAGGTACAGTTTACGATATATCCCCCTTATAAACCAGCCCTCCGATTTGGGATCTACACGCAAAAAAATAATTCTTTCCTCCCAAACGAAATTTTAGACAAACAAAGTTCGTTTCTCATTTGCTTTTCGCTGTAAGGAAGTGTATTTGGGAGAAAAGTATATACTTTTTGTGATAAACGTTTATTCTTTTCCAGGATGTAAAAACAATTTCATAAGGACAAACTCAAAAACAAAACATTGTTTTCTTGCTAATTGCATTTACCCTCACATCTTTCTCACATCCACGATGTTTTTTAGTTCTTAACACCATTTCCTGTAATACCAACAATGTAGAAGAAATTATACGATTTTATAAATTTTTAAAATTTTTTACCTTTCGCCTGGACGGAGAATCGAACCGCGGACCATGCACTTTGTAAGCCAACACACTAACCACTGAGCTATGTACCTGTTGTGGTCATCAATAGATAAATATCCATATAAGTTATATTTATATAGCATAGCTTGCGGCGCCCACGAACCGAATAAACAAAGTTTATTTAACAGAAACAAACATTTAGTTTGGCACGGTGGAGCAGTGGTTGCTACGTCCGACTTGCATGCCAAGGGTCGTGGGTTCGATCCCTGCTTCGAACAAAGTTTTTTTTTTACATATATTCCACATGTGTTCGGAAGATTCCTAAAAAATGTTCAACATTACATTGTAGTATATTAAATTTTGAACTGTAAAATATGTCTTATTAAAGACCTAAAGTCTGAAAAGAACAGTGTTCGATATAAACGAAATGGACTGTGTTGGTGTTTCAAAAATAACTTTTTTATTGAAAAAATAAAAATTTTGTAACAAACAATTTTTTTTGGTGATAAAAGTTTAAAATTTTCGAAGAAATTCAAAAAACTCTAACAAAAGAAAAACGTTTTCGGTACACGTTTTCCAAACGTTTTTTTTCTTTGCGTGTAGATTCTGTAGGGTTTTTAGAACCACAATTAGGAGTGCTGAATTTGGTGTGTATCGGTGCGAATTTTTGGGCATAGCACCCAAATAGACTGATCTCCAGATTTAAGTCGTATAATAATATGTCTTTATTGAATTAAAATCAACCAAGAATAAAAATTAATTTTCTATGACAATTCAAAATGCCATAAAATAAACACAATGGTTACTAAAACACAGGATATATCACATCCTCCTTGCCAATTTGTTTGCCATCATCGGAGAGTAGCGGATAGGTTTGCGTTTAATTCTTTACGATTTCCTCAAATGTGGTATTGGATTTTCTCTACTATATACAGGATCACCAACCACTGGAGTGTGGACCTGTTGTGGAATTGGTATTGATTCTGTGTGTTCATTAAAATTATTACTGTCCCTTCCGACAATTGGAGTATTTCTCGAATTAATTGGAGAAGAGCCTACATCTTTCAACAATGGGGCAGAATACGTGTTGGTCCAACCCGGATTCTACTCACAAGCATCCATTAATAATCGAGCGGCTTGAGATACTTCGGTGAACTCTGAAGATACATTTGAACTTTTGATTTGATGTCTATGTCTTTTAATTAATGCATTATTTCCACTTCTAATCCAATTCATTACATATATAAACCGTGGTTTTTGGTAAGGACAATTTAACTTCTTGATGGCGCACTAATCATGAAAATTGCTTGCAAATGAATGTAAAATCTCCAGATTTTACTTCTCGTAACCGTTTGAATAATGGGGATAAAAATCTGCAGATTTTAGATTTCATATCAAGGCGTTATTTAATTCTTTTCTTGTACACTTACACGAGATGTTTATGACTCCTCTAAAACTCAAATAAAAATGGGAGAATATCTGACATCAAACCCCCTGAAATCCCATATATTATAAAGTAACCCGCAAAGACGAAGAGTTTTCAAAGAAAACTATTATATTTGATTCGTGGTGGTGGGTATTTAAGATTCGGGCCGGCCGAACTTACCGCTGTTGTTAATGATAAATTTTCAGCTATACTTAAATATAAATAAGAAACAAGTATATACGGCCGTAAGTTCCAGGACGAATCTTATGTACCCTGCACCATGGATTGCATAGAAACTTGTACTAAAGACTGTCATCCACAATCAAAGTAAGTAAAACTTCTTAACACCGTCTTCTCAATTGTAAGTTAGTCCATACGGGTATATATTCAAAACAATTCAGATTGACAAAATTTTCTATAGAAATAAAATTTTGACAAAAATTTTTATAGAAATAAAATTTTGACAAATTTTTCTATAGAAATAAAATTTTGACAAAATTTTCTATAGTAAAAAATCTTGACAAAATTTTGTATAGTAACAAAATTTTGACAAAAATTTTTATAGAAATAAACAATTGACAAAATTTTCTATAGAAATAAAATTTTGACAAAATTTTGTATAGTAATAAAATTTTGACAAAATTTTCTATAGTAATAAAATCTTGACAAAATTTTCTATTGTAATAAAATTTTGACAAAATTTTCTATAGAAATAAAATTTTGGTAGATTATTGTTGGGGATCGGCTATATATAACTATAGACCGATACGAACCAATTGTGGCATGGTTATTAGCGGCCATATACTAGCGCAATGTGCCAAATTTCACCACGTACCAAATTTCAACCGGATCGGATGAATTTTGCTCCTCGAAGAGCTCCGGAGGTCAAATCGGGGGATCGGTTTATATGGGGGTTATATATAATTAAGATCATACACTAACACCACGTACCAATTTTCAACCGAATCGGATGAATTTTCCATGAGGCTCCGGAGGTCAAATCTGGGAGTCGGTGGCTCCCCATGGTGGTGGCTCCCCGCCTTGCATACACAAGGTCGTGGGTACGATTCCCGCTACGACCGAACACCAAAAAGTTTTTCAGCGGTGGATTATCCCAACTCAGTAATGCTGGTGGCATTTCTGAGGGTTTCAAAGCTTCTATATGTGGTTTCACTGGAATGTGGAACGCCGTTCGGACTCGGCTATAAAAAGGAGGTCCCTTGTCATTGAGCTTAACATGGAATCGGGCAGCACTCAGTGATAAGAGAGAAGTTCACCGCTGTGGTATCACAATGGACTGAATAGTCTAAGCGAGCCTGATACGTCGGGCTGCCGCATAACCTAACCTAACCTGTATGGGGGCTATATATAATTATGGACCGATATGGACCAGTTTTTGCATGGTTGTTAGAGACCATATACTAACACCACGTACCAAATTTCAGCCGGATCGGATGAATTTTGCTCCTCCAAGAGGCTGTGCAAGCCAAATCTGAGCGTCGGTTTATATGGAGGCTATACGTAAAAGTGGTCCGATATGACCCATTTGCAATACCATCCGACCTACATCAATAAGAACTACTTGTGCCAAGTTTCAAGTCGATAGCTTGTTTCGTGCGGAAGTTAGCGTGATTTCAACAGACGGACGGACGGACATGCTTAGAACGATTCAGAATTTACCACGACCGAGAATATATATGCTTTATGGGGGTCTAAGAGCAATATTTCGATGTGTTACAAACGAAATGACAAAGTTAATTTACCCCCCAACCTATGGTGGAGGGTATAAGAAAGAAGCATATACACTCTCCTAACCCCAACAACCTGTAATAACATTTCACTAAATTAATTAATCTATTGTAGAGTTGTAAACCATTTAGTTTTCAATGTTTTTAAGTTAATTTTTACTTCCACTAAATTGATTATCTTCTCTCGCAGTTCAATTTTACTAACTGTGAGTAAAACTTTTTACCTAAACAGCTTCAGGATATTTATTGAAATTTACGACGTACAATTTTCTGAGTACGAATATTGTGCAAATACATTCATTGTAGATGAAGAATTTATTTCGATTGACTATGACATATTTTGGGCAAATCAAGGTTAATATGTCAAAAAACACCAAAAAAAGTCTCAATAGACAATAATTTTACGAGAGACTTTCACCCCGGATTTTGGGACATAACATATACCAAGGTCGTACAAAAACCCATCCGCCATCAAATAAAGCAATAACTTATTGGTTTTATGAATGTTTTATACTTCGTTTGCATAACAGAATGGTTGACGGCAAGTCGCATTGAAGAAGTGTTAACAATTCTCAAATTGACATGCCGACAAAATATTTTCATATCCATATTTCAACCTATGAAATAAACTTCAAACTTCAATTTTAAAAAGTACGTGACACACAGGAATATTTATGTTGTTGTCATGTGTTTGCTAGCTAGTAAGCTCTCTTCATATATTTGGCTTTCCAACCGTTGACATATAAATAAAATAGATATAAATAATTTATAGCTAAATTATTAAATTACTTACTCAAAGGATTCAGCAAAATATTATGAGCTTACCTAAAAAAGAGATGTATATAGTTCAAATTAATATAAGTAGCTAAAATCTATGTTTTGTATATTGCATTTACAAACAATATTTGAAACATAAACTGATTTAGAGTTTCTACTAGAACTATGGAGTCCAAATTTGCAATACTCCTCAAAATACTGCAATAAGTAGAACTCTTTATACAATGAAAGAAAAAAAACACAAGTATATACAGCCGTAAGTACGGCCAGGCCGAATCTTATGTACCCTCCACCATGGATTGCGTAGAAACTTCTACTGAAGACTGTCATCCACAATCGAATTACTTGGGTTGCGGTAACACTTGCCGATGGCAAGGTATCTTAAAACTTCCTAACACCGTAATATAATACCACATAGTCCATATGTGGTATATATTAAACTAAAAAAGGCCGATTAAATACATACATAATTAAGTTTAAAGTTTCTATAGAAATAAAATTTTGACAAAATAAAATTTTGCCATTTTCTAAAGAAGTAAAATTTGGAAAAAATTTTTCTATAGAAATAAAATTTGGATACAATTTTCTATAGAAATAAAACTTTGACAAAATGTTCTCTAGAAATAAAATTTTGACAAAATTTTCTATAGAAATAAAATTTTGACAAAAATTTTCTATAGAAATAAAATTTTGACAAAATTTTCTATAGAAATAACATTTTGGTAGATTATTTCTGGCTCGAGTGGCAACCATGATTATGAACCGATAAGGACCAATTTTTGTGTAATAGGGGATCACCTATATATAACTATAGACCGATATGGACCAATTTTGGCATGGTTATTAGCGGCCTTATACAAACACTACGTTGCAAATTTCAACCGGATCGGATGAATTTTGCTCCTCCAAGAGGCTCCGTAGATCAAATCTGGGGAACGGTTTATATGGGTCTATATATTGTAATGGTTTTGTTTCATAATCGATGTAATGAAAGATTATTTTGGACACGGTGGCATATCCGCTAGCTCGTCGTATTTGGTATGGGTACTTTTCACCGTTCATCACACGATAAGAAACCATTCACATATTTCCTCGTGTCCAGAAGAAAAAAAATAGACAAAAAAATACAAATAAAAGTCATCTGATGGCAATCGGTGACATATCCACTCTTCATTTAGAAGCCGAATTCGTCTGTGTTGGAAAAAGATGTAGAAAAATACGTAAAAAAATATATATATATATGTAGAAACATATAAAAATATATAAAATATATTGTAAGACAGCAAATGTTCATAACAAAAAAAAAAAGGTACAAAAAGAATATGTAGGCAATAGAAATAAAAATACAAACAAAAAAAAAATCACAATTAGCCTAAAATTATATATATTACAGTATTAACAGGAATATATATAAAATCCACAAATTATAAAAGAAAAATGGTAAAAAGAGATACAAACAAAAAAATGTAAATATGTAAATATCTGAGTTTTCTTCACTATTTTGTAAAAGTATATACATATATAATTGGAACTATATAGATTTTATTATTTAGATTCTGTATTAAGTAGTGAACTAGTTATAAGAATGAATTTATGTAAGAATTATGAAAAAAATAAATGTACATTAAATTTTAAAATAAAGCTCTTGTTTAGAAATGTCCTGGAAAAGAAAATGATGGAGTAGGGCATTTTCAAGATATAGGGTGTTGTATTTGAGGAGGTGTGGTGGAGCTGATTGAGACGACATATGGACAGTATTAACTAAACGGACGGACGGACGTCGAAGATAGGGTTTTTCCTCAAGCAGTATTTGAGCCCAGAGGAAAAACAATGGCTACAGGCTTGATAGGCGGTAGAAGGGGTGGGAGGCTCTGACGACGGACAGACAGACGGACAATTATACTACTAATTGTGAATGCACTTATTAGGTTGGTTTATTTTTTTTTTATTTTTTTTCTTCTGGACACGAGGAAATATGTGAATGGTTTCTTATCGTGTGATGAACGGTGAAAAGTACCCATACCAAATACGACGAGCTAGCGGATATGCCACCGTGTCCAAAATAATCTTTCATTACATCGATTATGAAACAAAACCATTACAATATGATTATGGACCGACATGGACCAATTCTTGCGTGTTTGTTGGAGACCACATTCTAACACCACGTTCCAAATTTCAACCGGATCGGATGAATTTTTCTCCTCCAAGAGGCTCCGGAGGACAAATCTGGGGATCGATTTATATGGGGGATATATATAATTATGGATCGATATGGACCAATTTTGGCATAGTTGTTAGAGACCATATACTAACACCATGTACCCAATTTCGACCGGATCGGATGAAATTTGCTTCTCTTAGAGGTTCCGCAAGCCAAATCGGGGGATCGGTTTATATGGGGGCTATATGTAATTATGGACCGATATGGACCAATTTTTGCATGGTTGTTAGAGACCATATACTAACACCATGTACCGAATTTCAGCCGGATCGGATGAAATTTGCTTCTCTTAGAGCAATCGCAAGCCAAATTTGGGGGTCCGTTTATATGGGGGCTACACGTAAAAGTGGACCGATATGGACCAATTTTTGCATGGTTGTTAGAGACCATATACTAACACCATGTACCGAATTTCAGCCGGATCGGATGAAATTTGCTTCTCTTAGAGCAATCGCAAGCCAAATTTGGGGGTCCGTTTATATGGGGGCTATACGTAAAAGTGGACCGATATGGCCCATTTGCAATACCATTCGACCTACGTCAATAAAAACTACTTGTGCCAAGTTTCAAGTCGATAGCTTGTTTCGTTCGGAAGTTAGCGTGACGGACAGACGGACAGACATGCTCAGATGGACTCAGAATTTCACCACGATCCAGAATATATATACTTTATGGGGTCTTAGAGCAATATTTCGATGTGTTACAAACGGAATGACAAAGTTAATATTCCCCCATCCTATGATGGAGGGTATAAAAAATAAATCGGAACTTTCAGTTTCTATAATGCCTTCCATTGGTTAAGTTGTTGTTTGCACTTTAATCTTTGTTTTCGTTAAAATAGAACATTTAAGAAGTAAGAAAAGTCTAAAGTCAAAAGGTTGGGCTGACAATATTATACCCTACACCACTTTGTAGGTCTAAATTTTCGATACCATATCAGATCTGTCAAATGTGTTGGGGGCTATATATAAAGGTTTGTCCCAAATTCATACATTTAAATATCACTCGATCTGGACAGAATTTGATAGACTTCTACAAAATCTATAGACTCAAAATTGAAGTCGGCTAATGCACTATGGTGGAACACAATGTTAGTAAAAAACAAGTAGCACTAAGTTCGGCTGGGCCGAATCTTAAATACCCACCACCATGAACCAAATATTAGGGTTTCCTTTGAAATTTCAGGAGGGCTTGAGTACTTGAGGACACTTCCCGAAGATAAATTTAAAGATTTCACCTATTTATGAGGACTATATCAGATTCAGGATTTATAAGAACCATTTTTGTTTGAGTTTTAGAGGAATCATTAACATCTCTTGTAAGTGTGCAAGAAAATTATAAAATTACGCCTTGATTTGAAATCTGTAGATTTTGAAATCTGTAGATTTCAAGAAGTGAAGTCGGTCTACATGGAGGCATTACCAAATGGACCGATAAAAACTTAATCCGATACACGTTTTTGTGAGCCTAAAATACCAGAATATTTATAATTTCAGGCAAATCAGATGAAAACTACGGTTTCTAGAAACCCAATGAGTTAAATCGGGAGATCGTTCTTATGGGGGCTATACTAAAATATGGACCGATACTAACCGTTTTCGGCACACCTCTTTATGACCCGAAAATACCTCTAGATTTCCAATTTCAGGCAAATAGGATAAAAACTTCGGATTCCAGAAGCCCAAGAAGTAAAATCGGGAAATCGGTCCATATGGGGGCTATACCAAAATATGGACCGATAATCACCATTTTCGGCACACCTCTTTATCGTCCTAAAATATCTCTAGATTTCCAATTTCAGGCAAATTGGATAAAAACTACGGTTTCTATAAGCCCAAGATGTTAAATCGGGAGATCGGTTTATATGGGGACCATACCAAAACATAGACCGATGTTCACCATTTTCGGCACACCTCTTTATGGTTCTAAAGTACCTCTCGATTTCCAATTGCAGGTAAATTGGATAAAAACTGCGTTTTCTATAAGCCCAAGAAGTAAAATCGGGAGATCGGTCTATATGGGGGCTATATCAAAATATGGACCGATACTCACAATTTTTGGTCCTACAATACCTCTAGATTTCCAATTTCAGGTAAATTGAATAAAAACTTCGGTTTCTATAAGCCCGAGAACTAAAATCGGGAGATCGGTCTATATGGGGGCTATATCAAAACATGGACCGATACTCACCATTTTTGGCACACCTCTTTATGGTCATAAAATACCTCTAGATTTCAAACTTCAGGCAAATTGGATAAAAACTACGATTTCTATAAGCCCAAGACCTAAAATCGGGAGGTCGGTTTATGTGGGGACTATATCAAAACCTGGACCGATATAGCCCATCTTCGAACTTGACCCGCCTGCAGACAAAAGACGAGTTTGTGCAAAATTTCAGCACGATTGCTTCATTATTGAAGACTGTAGCGTGATTACAACAGACAGACAGCCAGACAGACAGAGAGACAGACGGACGGACGGACATCGTTATATCGTCTTAGAATTTCTCCCTGATCAAGAATATATATATACTTTATATAGTCGGAAATCAATATTTCGATGTGTTACAAACGGAATGACAAACTTATTATACCCCCGTCACCATTCTATGGTGGTGGGTATAACAAGTAAGGAAAGTCTACAGTGTAACGACTCCCTCTCTAGGCTCTATCTTCCTTAACCTGTGCTACCATTTAATTCGGCCATGCTCAGTGTTGAGAGGTGTTCTTGGTTCAGAAGATAGGCCTCAGTCCATTACAAAGTTATTAAGTTGTAAGGTAGCAAAATAATAAAAACAAAAGACATAAAGCGACACTCTCAAAATTTTACGAATGAAAATCGAAATGGTATATCTAGCTATTATTGATATCCTCAGTGCGTCGATTTCCCCACCCTACCTTGCCGACACTAATGGTTTTAGTCAGCCCGAATAACATACTAACTGGAAGAATATAGGAAGAATAAACTACCTCGCACGAAAATTGAACTAAATTTTACTCCACATTTTGAGATTTTCACAAAGCGTTGTTAAAACCAGGAAAATGTAATGCCCGTTGTACTTTTTAACTGCAGTTCTCGAAATTACACCCTCTCATAGAAGAAGAAATTATCTAAAATTAAACAAGTATATACGGCCGTAAGTTCGGCCAGGCCGAAGCTTATGTACCCTCCACCATGGATTGCGTAGAAACTTCTACTGAAGACTGTCATCCACAATCAAATTACTTGGGTTGCAGTAACCCTTGCCGATTGCAAGGTATCTTAAAACGTCCTAACACCGTAATATATACCACATAGTACATACGTGGTATATATTTAACTAAAAAGGACGATTAAATACATATATAATTAAGTTTAAAGTTTCTATAGAAATAAAATTTGGAAAAAATTTTCTTAGAAATAAAATTTGGAAAAAAATTTATTAGAAATAAAATGTTGACAAAATTTTCTATAGAAATAAAATGTTGACAACATTTTCTAAAGAAATAAAATTTTGACAAAATTTTCTATAGAAATAACATTTTGACAATGTTTTCTATAAATATAAAATTTGGTAGATTATTTTTGGCTCGAGTGGCAAACACGATTATGAACCGATATGGACCAATTTTTGTGTGATTGGGGATCGGCTATATATAACTATAGACCGACATGGACCAATTTTGGCATGGTTATTAGCGGCCTTATACTAACACCACGTTGCAAATTACAACCGGATCGGATGAATTTTGCTCCTCCAAGAGGCTCCGGAGATCAAATCTGGGGATCGGTTTATATGGGGGCTATATATAATTATGAACCGATATGCACCAATTCTTGCGTGTTTGTTAAGACCACATTCTAACACCATGTTCCAAATTTCAACCGGATCGGATGAATTTTGCTCCTCCAAGAGGCTCCGGAGGACAAATCTGGGGATCCATTTATATGGGGCTATATATAATTATGGACCGATATGTACCAATTCTTGCATGGTTGTTAGAAACCATATACTTACACCACGTGACAAATTTCAACCAGATCGGATGAATTTTGCTCCTCTAAGAGGCCCCGGAAGTCAAATCTGGGGATCGGCTATATATAATTATGGACCGATATGGACCAATTTTGGCATGGTTGTTAGAGACAATATACTAACACCACGTACCAAATTTCAATCGGATCGGATGACTTTTGCTCCTCTAAGAGGCCCGGGAAGTCAAATCTGGGGATCGGCTTATATGGGGGCTATATATAATTATGGACCGATATGGACCAATTTTGGCATGGTTGTTAGAGACAATATACTAACACCACGTATCAAATTTCAATCGGATCGGATGACTTTTGCTCCTATAAGAGGCTCCGGAGGTCAAATCTGGGGATCGGTTTATATGGGTTCTATATATAATTATGGGACGATGTGGGCCATTTTTTGCATGGTCATTAGAGATCATACACTAACACCATGTACCAAATTTCAGCAAATTGCTTCTCTTACAGGCTCCGCAAGCCAAATCGGGGGGTCGGTTTATATGGGGCCTATATGTAATTATGGACCGATATGGACCAATTTTTGCGTGGTTGTTAGAGACCATATACTAACACCATGTACTAAATTTCAGCTGGATCGGATGAAATTTGCTTCTCTTAGAGCAATCGCAAGCCAAATTTGGGGGTCCGCTTATATGGGGGCTATACGTAAAAGTGGACCGATATGGCCCATTTGCAATACCGTCCGACCTACATCAATAACAACTACTTGTACTAAGTTTCAAGTCGATAGCTTGTTTCGTTCGGAAGTTAGCGTGATTTCAACAGACGGACGGACGGAAGGACGGACGGACATGCTCAGATCGACTCAGAATTTCACCACGGCCCAGAATATACATACTTTATGGGGTCTTAGACCAATATTTCGATGTGTTACAAACGGAATGACAAGGTTAATATACCCCCATCCTATGGTGGAGGGTATAAAAAGAAAATCATTGGCGCCAAATCATGACCATTTTAACCATACAGTAGTTCATTCTTACTATTTTTGGGAATCGTACGAAAATTTTCATTTGTTTTAGTTCATATTGAACTTATGTGTACGGTAATTGAACTTTATACTCACGTTTAGTTCATAAAATTTTTGAGACATACTTAAAAAAAGTAAGATTTCATTAAGCTGTGGAAAATTTCGATAAAAATAATAAAATTTAACTACAAGCAAATAATTTTTTTCCAATAAAAATAAGTTAAATTTAGCGTTAGTTAAATTGGTAGCTTTTGCTGGTAGCTCTTGCTGGTGGATCTTCACTCCAAACTTGACAATTCTGCTAATTTATGTATTCATTGGTCCAAAAATAAGCTTCGTCCCTGAACACAATTTCTTCAAAACAAAACACGAAACGTACGTCAGATGTGTAAACCAGTGTTGCTCAAAGATTAGCTGTCGAATTGACTAATAATGTATTCTTTTTATGGCCTGAAACCGAGATTTTCATCTGAGCAATGGCAAATTTTGTATATGTCCCACTTCTGTCTTCGTTACCCGACTAATGAATTCTGTGGAATCTAATCCATCCAAACATTTATTTTAATTGGAAAAGTATAAATAGTTTTCCAAAATTTGTTTTCACAGAAGTCGGAATAAAGTAAATTTTTAACACTCTAACTCCGGCTCCAGCATAATCCCCATAATCCAAATCCCAGACTCCATTTCCACAACCATAAGCAGACCACCCCCAATAATTTACGACCTTGGATCTAAATACATTTCTTCTGGATATACGCAAAGTTTATAGCCTAACTTCTAATTCCCTATATATCATTAGAGGTGTACATTCATTAAAGGAAACAAAATTTGTCACACATTTTTCTTCCATAAAAAATTCGCTTAATATTGTCCTTTTTTTTTCTTTCTATTCAGGCACAACCAAAGAAAAGCTGGCCAAACTTCATGCACTACCATAAAGTTTTGCATTACTTCTTAATTTCTCAATATGTCCCAGATGTTGCAAAAAGTTTTTTCGTTCACCATCATTGTCATTGTTCGAAGGAGGTTCCAGGGTGTCTCCGTTCGTGTTCGCTATAGCTGTGACAGCGTCACGTCTTAATTTTTGTGACAAGCTGTTTTTTTTGTGAGTTGTATCGCCAGAGTCGTCATGACAATCATGAATCAAATGTCATTGTAGCATATCAAAGTAGATAGAATTATATTATAATGATGTTTTTTTCTCTTTGTTTTTCATTTTTCTTGAGATTTTTCTTTAGTTGTTAGTTGATGATGCGGGAAAACATGTATCTCGCTCTCTCGTTGAGTCTTTATTATGCCTGATGTATGTTTGATATGTTGTTGGAAATTTTCCTAGAATTGACATAATCTCTTTTTATGAATATTAAGAGCACAATAAATTTGATTAAATTGTTTCGTTACCAAGGATATTTTCTTTAAAAGAGAAAATTATAGAAAATAAGTAAAACGGTGATGAGTTCACAAAATACATTGTATTTCTTTGGCTATAATTTAATTTTTCGGCTTGTTTGCGTTAAAAAGATATTTTTAATACTTGGAGGACCTAGCAAAAATAAAAAATTGAAATGATTCCATAAACACTTCTTTCGTATCGCATTCCAGATTGCTCTATTTTCTTTGCTAATAAGTGACAAGTACCCGTCGATTTCCGATTGCATACAGCATACACAGATTGACTTATATGTAATGAAATAAAGTAAAACGCTATAGTTTCTTTTTAATTTTTATATCCTCCACCATAGAATGGGGGTATATTAACTTTGTCATTCCGTTTGTAACACATCGAAATATTGCTCTGGGTCGTGGTGAAATTCTGAGTCGATCTGAGCATGTCCGTCTGTCTGTCTGTTGAAATCACGATAACTTCCGAACGAAACAAGCTATCGACTTGAAACTTGGCACAAGTAGTTATTTATGTAGGTCGGATGGTATTGCAAATGGGCCATATCGGTCCACTTTTACGTATAGCCCCCATAACAAACACGCAAGAATTGGTCCATATCGGTCCATAATTATATATAGCCCCCATATAAACGGTTCCCCAGATTTGATCTCCGGAGCCTCTTGGAAGAGCAAAATTCATCCGATCCGGTTGAAATTTGCAACGTGCTGTTAGTATAAGGCCGCTAATAACCATGCCAAAATTGGTCCATATCGGTCCATAGTTATATATAGCAGATCCACAATCACACAAAAATTGGTCCATATCGGTTCATAATCATGGTTGCCACTCGAGCCAAAAATAATCTACCAAAAATTTATTTTTATAGAAAACATTGTCAAAATGTTATTTCTATAGAAAATTTTGACAAAATTTTATTTCTATAGAAAATTTTGTCAACGTATTTAATCGGTCTTTATACCCTTCACCACTACTGTGGTACAGGGTATAATAAGTTTGTGCATTTGTATGTAACGCCAAGAAGGAAAAGTCTGAGACCCATCGTTTAGTATACCGATCGTCTTAGAATTAAATTCTGAGTCGATTTAGCGATGTCCGTCTGTCTGTCTGTCTGTCTGACTGTCCGTCTGTCTGTCTGTCTGTTGATGTATTTTTGTGTGCAAAGTACAGCTCGCAGTTTTAGTCCGATTGTCCTAAAATTTGGTATAGGGTCCTGTTTCGGCTCAAAGACGATCCCTATTGATTTTGGAAAAAATCGGTTCAGATTTAGATATAGCTGCCATATATATTTTTCACCGATCTGGTCATAATTGGCGTGTATATCAACCGATCTTCCTCAAAATCCGTACATCCGAATATTTTATGAGTCTCGAAAAACTTGCAAAATATCAGCCAAATCGGTTCAGATTTAGATATAGCTCCCATATATAGCTTTCGCCCGATTTACACTCATTTGCCCACAGAGGCCAAGTTTTAGCTCCGATGTAGTTGACATTCTGCACAGGGAGTAGAATTAGCATTATAGCTACGCATGCCAAATTTGGTTGAAATCGGTTCAGATTTAGATATAGCTCCCATATATAGTTTTCGCCCGATGTACACTCAAATGACAACAGAGGCCAATTTTTTGCTCCGATTTAGTTGACATTTTGCACAGGGAGTATAATTAGCATTGTAGCTATACGTGCCAAATTTGGTTGAAATCGGTTCAGATTTAGATATAGCTCCCATATATAGCTTTCGCCCGATTTACACTCATATGACCACAGAGTCCAATTGTTAACTCCGATTTAGTTGAAATTTTGCACAGGGAGTAGAATTAGCATTGTAGCTATACGTGCCAAATTTGGTTGAAATCGGTTCAGATTTAGATATAGCTCCCATATATAGCTTTGGCCCGATTTACACTCAAATGACCACAGAGTCCAATTGTTAACTCCGATTTAGTTGAAATTTTGCACAGGAAGTAGAATTAGCATTGTAGCTATACGTGCCAAATTTGGTTGAAATCGGTTCAGATTTAGATATAGCTCCCATATATAGCATTCGCCCGATTTACACTCAAATGACCACAGAGGCCAATTTTTTGCTCCGATTTAGTTGAAATTTTGCACAGGGAGTATAATTAGCATTGTAGCTATACGTGCCAAATTTGGTTGAAATCGGTTCAGATTTAGATATAGCTCCCATATATAGCTTTCGCCCGATTTACACTCATATGACCACAGAGTCCAATTGTTAACTCCGATTTAGTTGAAATTTTGCACAGGGAGTAGAATTAGCATTGTAGTTATACGTGCCAAATTTGGTTCAAATCGGTTCAGATTTAGATATATCTCCCATATATAGCTTTCGCCCGATTTACACTTATATGACCACAGAGGCCAATTTTTAACTCCGATTTAGTTGAAATTTTGCACTGGGAGTAGAATTAGCATTGTAGCTATGCGTGCCAAATTTGGTTGACATCGGTTCAGATTTAGATTTAGCTCCCATATATAAGTTTTTCTGATTTCGACCAACATTTTCCTTGTAAAATCGCCACTGCTTAGTCGAAAAGTTGTAAAAATGACTCTAATTTTCCTAAACTTCTAATACATATATATCGAGCGATAAATCATAAATAAACTTTTGCGAAGTTTCCTTAAAATTGCCTCAGATTTAAATGTTTCCCATATTTTTTTACTAACATTGTGTTCCACCCTAGTGCATTAGACGACTTAAATTTTGAGTCTATAGATTTTGTAGAAGTCTATCAAATTCTGTCCAAATCGAGTGATATTTAAATGTATGTATTTGGGACAAACCTTTATATATAGCCCCCAACACATTTGACGGATATGATATGGCATCGAAAATTTAGATCTACAAAGTGGTGCAGGGTATAATATAGTCGGCCCCGCCCGACTTTAGACTTTCCTTACTTGTTTTTAGTTTAATATATACCACGTATGGAGTATGTGGTATATATTACGGTGTTAGGAAGTTTTA
The DNA here is from genome assembly GCF_050003625.1 of Haematobia irritans. NCBI lineage: Eukaryota > Metazoa > Arthropoda > Insecta > Diptera > Muscidae > Haematobia > Haematobia irritans. The sequence goes on along the minus strand of NC_134399.1, from coordinate 102,971,540 downwards.
AGATACCTTGCTATCGGCTTCAGTAAAAGTTTCTACGCAATCCATGGTGGAGGGTACATAAGCTTCGGCCTGGCCGAACTTACGGCCGTATATACTTGTTATTTTTTATATCCTTCACCATAGGATGGGGGTTTATTAACTTTGTCATTCCGTTTGTAACACATCGAAATATTGGTCTGGGTCTTGGTAAAATTCTGAGTCGATGTAGCGATGTCCGTCCGTCCATCCGCCCATATAAACCGGTCCCCAGATTTGGATTATGGAACCACTGGAAGAAGCAAATTTCATCCGGTCCGTTCGAAACTTAGTATGTGGTGTTAGTATATGGCATTTAACAACCGATCAGAAATTGGTCCTTATCGGTTCATAATTATTATATATAGAGACCCCGTATAAACCGATCGCCAGATATTTGGCTTGCAAACACGGTTGCCACTCGAAAAATAATCTGTCAAAATTTGAAGAAAATTTTACCAAAAAGCTACCAAATAAAAAATTTTTGTTTTAACGAGTTTGATCAACTTTTGTTGGTTATTAACATATGGAAAAAATTATTCTTCAAAAGAAGTGTTTTATTATTTTATTTAGATGTTTATTTTTTGATCACTCCTAATATCGAACATTTATTTGAGTGTATAAATATCCCTTGAAACGTTAATAGTATGACCTAAAACAAAAATTAAAATTTTTATAATTATTTATAGAAAATTTAGTCAACATTTTATTTCTATAAAAAATGTTGGCAAATTTTTATTTTTATAGAAAATGTTGTCAAAATTCTTATAGAAAATTTTGTCAACATTTGATTTCTATAGAAAATTTTGTCAAAATTTTATTTTTATAAGAAATTTTGTCAAAATTTTATTTTTATAGAAAATGTCCAAATTCTTATAGAAAATTTGTCAAAATTTTATTTTTATAGAAAATGTTGTCAAAATTTTATTTTTATAGAAAATGTTATCAAAATTTTAGTTCTTGAGGAAATTTGTGAAGTAGTTCTTAGTTGGGGAAGAATATTTTGCAAAATCTATCAAAACAAACACCCTACCAATCTACCTAACAGTCAAATATCTACAGTTTTCGATAGAATTCAACCATGCTTGCGGACAATCTGGGAGGAGAAAATTTCATCAGATCGGGTTGAAACCTGGTACGTAGTATAAGTATATAGCCTTTAACAATCATGCAAAAATTGGCCCATATCGGTTCATAATTATATATAGCCCCCATATAATAGACCGATGCCCAGATTTGGTTTCAGCGTTGCCAATTTAGCTTTTTTTCCCACTAGATTTGGCTTTTTTTGAAGACGTTTAGCGGGGAAAAAATGCATTTAGCTTTTAGCTTTTTTTCTGGCTTTTTTTCATGCCCCTTTTAGCTATTTTTGGCTTTTTTTATTTTCGACATGTTCCTATTGAAATATGGATGAAACTTCGTTTTTATCTAAGCCTTGCTGCCAGAATAAGGTTTTCCACATATTTCAATTCCTTATATAAACTGTCAGTAAATTATTAGGAATATTAGCATTTGACTCGTTTATTATGATATAACTAAATTAAAATAGTAGATGTGAATTGCTTTGTACATTGAAAAAATATTGTTGTGAGGCCAAAGATTTCATTTCCTTAAAATACGAACGCGAATTTTGGTTATAATAGCATTTGTGAATTTCTCTTATATAAACTGTTTTCCTTGTCCAATAGCCGATAAATTCTTTTTGTCCTTATAGTTAAGTAATTCAACTTAAAAATGGGTATCTTTCATGAAAGAAGGCTAGGGTCAATTCTAAAAAATTCTTAAAATTAATGAAATAGTCTTTAAATTTGTGGAGTTTTTGTATCTTGACCACAAACCAAAATAGCGTTCAAAAATAGAAGAGGTTTTTCAACATTTTATTTTAAAAACGTATACTTAGAATAATTTCTACTTAAAGTCGAGTCTGAATTTGGAAATTTAAGTTGTCGTTAGCACGTTTTTAAAGCACTGTGATAGCTCATGAAGAAAAAGCTGAAAAAACGAATATTTAAATTCAAATTTGACTCGGAATCAATACCAAAATCATTAGTGTACAAAATCTTTGGAACCGAATATAGAAATAATTAAGGAAATAAAGTTTTGAATGTGGTATTATTTTTTTAACATCAAAAAATGCAATGAAAAAATTCGTAGTGATAGGATCAAAACAAATCTTGTTATATATTAATGGAATGGATTTACATTTACGAAAATTGGACAACAATAGGTTTGTATGGGAAATTTTCGAATAAAAGTTATTCAATATAAACTTGCAAGACAGTTAGAATGGGTTTTATTCTCTTGGGTAAAATTAGGAGAAGTGTTCACGTTCACGAATTTATCATTAATTCAGTTAAAACGAAATATATTGATATTTTCTAATGCAGTTCTATGTGACATTATGCAATATATCGCACGTTGGACTTGTTGATGATTAACCAGCTGGCAATTGCAAGTTTACTGGGAAAAATGTTTTTACTAGGAAATATAAACGAAGGACTTCCAGTAAAAATTTGTGATAGTAATCAAAATGTATCGAGTACGCAAACAGAGCTAATATGACTTAAATTTTCTTACAGTCACACAGAAATTGAATTAAAATGAATACAATTAAAATAATATGCATTTTAAGTGAAATAAAGCCTTTAAGTTTGTTAAATTTCAATCAAAAATGTGACTTTTGATACAAAAAATTTTAGCTTTTTTTCTAGCTATTTTTTAAAATTTTTTAGCTTTTTTTGGCTAGTTTTTTGGACAAATCTAGCGGTTTTTTGTGAAACAATTCTGGCAACGCTGTTTGGTTTGCGAAACTTCTGGAAGAAGCAAATTTCATCCTCGAGGTCAAAGCAATATGATCGCCTCAAACATGTTCCAAAAGCAAAATGTTAGTTTTGGGCAATGAACCTGGAACATTTTTGTCGGAGTTTTTTGCCAAAGAGCTCAGCTGAAAATGTATACTCTCGATTGGCCACCAGAGTTCAAGCCTCACGGATGGTATGCTGACAGTCGTAATGGCCGATAGACCCTGGGGTAAGTCGATTTTAATGATTACAAAAAGTCAACTTCGACTTTTTTTGATAAAAAGTAAATTAATCGAAAAATCGATTTTCTACTTTTGCTGCAATTTATATTCAACTTTCATGAATTATGATAATGAGGAGCTTTTCGAAATCAGAATAATTTTTGTCATCGAAAAATGTTCATTCAGAACTGGAATAAGGTATAAGCTAATAAACAAATTTTAATGAACTTTAGTTTCTTATTCACCAAAATATTCATCAATCATAAAGGAACTCTGTTATTCTTTGGTAATTGAATTATATACACAAATATTTGAATAATTTATTAGGCATGAGATTTATCAACAGATCTCTTTAATGGTCAATATTTCTATTTGATAAAAGTTTTGTACATATCTAAAATTATTAATAATTTATTATAGCCTAACTATGTATGGTATGTATTCCATTACCAGTGATTTTCGTTTATTAGCTATCCATGATTTTATTATTCGTTGTGATGAATTCGTGTGTAAATGTTATTCGTGTTCATGTCCTGCATAACAAAAAGGATCCAAAAAATTGTTGGCAACATCTGCTCTTAGCCTGATATCACACGACAATAGTGATATGAATTGCAAAAGCTGAATTTATCATAACTCAAATTGTTTTCTTTGTTTTATCGTTGCTGATATGACATTGATTATATCTACAGTACTATAATGATTTATATTGCAATGAGTAATACAATTCACAATGTAATTTGTGCACTTTATAAAGGGTGATTTTTTAAGAACAATATGATTTTTTTTTTGGTTTGTAAAAAAACCTGCATGAAATCATAAAATTTAATGTTTGAAGATTATTTCAAGTAGATTTTGATCGCGACAGCGCCTTAAATGGTCCATCCGCCTAGTCCAATTTAGAAACATTTATCTCACGAATAAATGCTTCAATGTTTTCTTAAAATGCGTCAATTGAATCGAGATTGTCTGTACATACATGAGCTTTATGATAGCCCTACAAAAATAGTCTAAAGGCGTTAAATCACACGATCTAAGCGGCCAGAACTTATATAACAATAAAATACATTACTTGGAAGAATACCAACGAATAAATTCCTCTAAGAGAGAGCAAGGGCTGCCACGAAATGGTTGGGAAAAATTAAGGGATTTCAATGCAAATTAGAGAAATTTTTCCATAACGAATTATATGCTTCATAGCATTAGGACCATGGTTGCCACTCGTGCCAAAAAAAATCTACTAAAATTTGAAAAAAAATTTACCACAATCTACCAAACTAATAACATCTTATTTTGTAGTTTTTGGTCAGATCTTTGTGGGTAGTATGGAAAACGTGTTTTTTATACCCTAAACCACATAGTGGTCAGGGTATAATAAGTTTGATCGGCCAAAAAATGTGCCTACCAGAAATATTGATTTTAGACCCCATAAAATATATACCGATCGACTCAGAATCACCTCCTGAGTCGATCTAGCGCTTGGTGTCCGTCCGTCTGTCCATGTATTTGTTGTTCACAGGATTCCGGTCGTAATTATTAACCGATTTTGATGAAATTTGGCACAGGAAGTTTTTTGGGCACAAGGACTAACGCTATTGAATTTGGAAGAAATCGGATCAAATTTAGATATAGCTCCCATATATATGTATCGCCCGATTTCGACAAATGGGGTCACGTTGCGCTTTTTTTTCAAACGGATCGTCACCAAATTTGGCAAAAGGTAATCTTTTTCATCGCCCTTTAAGTCTGCAAAATTTCATCCAAATCGGTTCAGATTTAGATATAGCTCTCGTACATATGTATCGCCCGATTTTCCCAAATTTGGCCACAAAACCTTTATTTATCAACCGATCTTACTCAAAGTTGGTCCAATGTAATCTTCTATAGCACTAACTATATGTGCAAACAATCATCGAAATCGGTTCAGATTTAGCTATAGCTTCCATATATATGTACCGCCCGATGTTTCTAAATTTGGCCATAAAACCCTTATTTATCAACCGATCTTACTTACACTAACTATATGTGCAAAAAATCATCGAAATCGGTTCAGATTTAGATATAGCTCCCATATGGAAAATCGGGCTATACATATATTTGGCCATAGAACCCTTATTTATTAACCGATCTTACTCACAGTTGGCTAGATCCAGTCCTCTATAGTATTAACTATATGTGCAAAATTTCATCGAAATCGGTTCAAATAGCTCCCATATATGTATCGCCCGATTTTGAAAAATTCGCCCTTAATAACTTTATGTTTGACCATACAGGCCTCATTTCTTAACTGGTCTTACTCAAATTTTGCACAAGGTAACCTTTTATGGTATTAATCAAACCCGCAAAGTATTATGCAAATTGGTTCAGATTTACATATAGCTTCCTTATATATGCATCGCTCGATTTTCCCAAATTTGGCCATAGTACTCTTATTTATTAACCAATGTTATTCAAATTTCAAATTTTGATGTACTAGCCGATCGTACTTATACGTACTTGTAGCTCTTACATAAGAATATTGGTCGATTTTTACAAATTTGGATTTATTACCACATTAATTGAACGATTTCCTCTTTTTATACCCTAAACCACATAGTGGTTTGGGTATAATAAGTTTGATCGGCCAAAAAATGTGCCTACCAGAAATATTGATTTTAGACCTCATAAAATATATACCGATCGACTCAGAATCACCTCCCGAGTCGATCTAGCGCTTGGTGTCCGTCCGTCTGTCCATGTATTTGTTGTTCACAGGATTCCGGTCGTAATTATTAACCGATTTTGATGAAATTTGGTACAGGAAGTTTTTTGGGCACAAGGATGAACGCTATTGAATTTGGAAGAAATCGGATCAAATTTAGATATAGCTCCCATATATATGTATCGCCCGATTTCGACAAATGGGGTCACGTTGCGCTTTTTTCAAACGGATCGTCACCAAATTTGGCAAAAGGTAATCTTTTTCATCGCCCTTTAAGTCTGCAAAATTTCATCCAAATCGGTTCAGATTTAGATATAGATCTCGTATATATGTATCGCCCTATTTTCCCAAATTTGGCCACAAAACCTTTAATTATCAACCGATCTTACTCAAAGTTGGCTACATGTAATCTACTATAGCACTAGCTATATGTGCAAAGAATCATCGAAATCGGTTCAGATTTAGCTATAGATACCATATGTACCGCCCGATTTTTCTAAATTTGGCCATAAAACCCTTATTTATCAACCGATCTTACTCAAATTAGGCTAAATGTAATCTTCTATACCACTAACTATATGTGCAAAATTTCATCGAAATCGGTTCAGATGTAGATATAGCTCCCATATATGTATCACCCGATTTTGAAAAATTGGCCCCTAATAACCTTATGTTTGACCATACAAGCCTCATTTCTTAACTGATCTTACTCAAATCTTGCACAAGGTAACCTTTTGTGGTATTATTCACACCAGCAAAATATTACACAAATTGGTTCAGATTTAGATATAGCTTCCATATATATGCATCGCTCGATTTTCCCAAATTTGGCCATAGTACTCTTATTTATTAATCAATGTTACTCAAATTTCAAATTTTGATGTGCTAGCCGATCGTACTTATACGTACTTGTAGCTCTTACATAAGAATATTGCTCGATTTTTACAAATTTGGATTTATTACCCACACTAATTGAACGATTTTCTCTTTTTTAATAATGGGCTCAATATTAGTGGCATACTAACTCCTTAGGCGCAATATCAACACAGCCAGTGTTGCTAGAAGTAGGGGAAATTCCCTATATGTAGGGTTTTTCTAATATTTAGCGTCTTGTAGGGACGTAGGGCCACAATGTACGACATTTTCACTCAACATAATTTGTAATAATTTTTACATTTTGCTGGCTCTAGAGGAGGAAATTAGAAGCCGGCAAGGCTTGATCTTTAATAATGTGTGGTAAACTTTATTCCTGTAGAAAATTTTGTCAACATTTTATTTCTATAGAACATTTTGTCAAATTTGTATTTCTATTGAATTTTTTTTTTTTCAAAATATTATTTCTATAAAAAATTTTCTCAAAATTTTATTTCTGTGCAATTTTTTCTCAAAATTTTATTTCTATAGAATTTATTGTCAAAATTTTATTTCTATAGAAAAATTTCTCACAAAAATTTGTTTATAGAAACTTTTTCCAAAATTTTATTTTTATAGAGATTTAACAAAAAAGATTACTAATTTGGGTAGAATTCTACCAACTGTGGCAACCGTGGTGGTAATACAAATTTATATTCTAAGTTATATACGTTGCATATTCATGTTTTAAGATAATAAAGTACTTACAACCATTTTTGTGTTGTAAAATTTGTTTAAATTTAACGAAAAATATAGTAGGGAAAATTGTTTATGAATGTATTGGAAAGTAGGTAACTTTTTTTGTCTTTGTAGGGTCAACCGAACATTTTCCCTGGCAACATTGACTATGAGCTATAGTAGATTGACACAAAGCACCTATAGACTTGTACCCCTTAATTTTCCTAAATATGCAACTGCTGTTTATCTCCCAGACCTATATGTTACCCAACAAATGCTTATGATTACTAATTCTGTAATGGTGGTTTAGGGTATGATATAGTCGGCCCCGCCCGACTTTCTACTTTACTCACTGGTTTAATAATGGGCTCAATATTGGTGGCATACAGCCAGTGTTGCTAGAAGTAGGGGAAATTCCCCATATATAGGGGTTTTCTAATATGTAGCGTCTAGTAAGGACGTAGGGCCACAATGTAGGTACATTTTCACTCAACACAATTTGTAATAATTTTTACATTTTGATGGAAATTAGAAGCCGGCAAGGCTTGATCTTTAACAATGTGTGGTAACAACAGTTACCACTCGTGCAAAAAAAATATAACATAATTTGAAGATTATCACAAATTATCACAAATTTACCAAACAAATATTTCTATAGAAATTTTTGTCAAAACTTTATTCCTGTAGAAAATTTTGTCAAATTTTTTCAAAATATTATTTCTATAAAAAATTTTCTCAAAATGTTATTTCTATGGAATTTTTTCTCAAAATTTTATTTCTATAGAATTTATTGTCAAAATTTTATTTCTATAGAAAAATGTCTCACAAAAATTTGTTTAAAGAAACTTTTTCCAAAATTTTATTTTTATAGAGAATACTATTTTGGGTAGAATTCTACCAACTGTGGCAACCGTGGTGGTAATACAAATTTATATTCTAAGTTATATACGTTGCATATTCATGTTTTAAGATAATAAAGTACTTACAACCATTTTTGTGTTGTAAAATTTGTTTAAATTTAACGAAAAATATTGTAGGGAAAATTGGGAATTGGGAAAGTAGGGAAGTTTTTTGTTGTCGTAGGGTAAACCGAACATTTTCTTTGGCAACACTGACTATGAGCTATAGTCAGATTGAGACAAAGCACCCATAAACACGTACCCCTTAATTGCGGTTTATCTCCCATACCTATATGAATGTTACCCCACAAATGCTTATGTTTACTAATTCAGTAAGTGTGGTTTAGGGTATGATATAGTCGGCCCTGCCCGACTTTCTACTTTACTTACTTGTTATACCCTCCACCAAAGGACTTTGTCATTCCGTTTGTCATTCCGTTTGTAACACATCGAAATATTTCTCTAAGACCCCATAAAGTATATATATTCTGGGTCGTGGTGAAATTCTGAGTCGATCTGAGCATGTCCGTCCGTCCGTCGGTCTGTCGAAATCACGCTAACCCCCGAACGAAACAAGCTATCGACTTGAAACTTGGCACAAGTAGATGTTATCGGTCGGATGGTATTGCAAATGGGCCATATCGTTCCACTTTTATGTATAGCCCCCATATAAACGGACCCCCGAAATTTGGCTTGCGATTGCGCTAAGAGAAGCAAATTTCATCCGATCCGGCTAAAATTTGGTACTTGGTGTTAGTATATGGTTTCTAACAACCATGCAAAAATTGGTCCATATCGGTCTACTTTTACGTATAGCCCCCATATAAACGTACCCCCAAATTTGGCTTGCGATCGCTCTAAAAGAAGCAAATTTCATCCGATCCGGCTGAAATTTGGTACATGGTTTTAGTATATGGTCTCTAACAACTATGCAAAAATTGGTCCATATCGGTCTATAATTACATATAGCCCCCATATAAACCGATCCCCCGATTTGGCTTACGGAGCCTCTAAGAGAACCAAATTTCATCCGATCCGGCTGAAATTTGGTACATGGTGTTAGTATATGGTCTCTAACAACTATGCAAATTTGGTCCATATCGGTCCATAATTATATATAGCCCCCATATAAACCGATCCTCCGATTTGGCTTGCGGGGCCTCAAAGAGAAGCAAATTTCATCCGATCCGGCTGAAATTTGGTACATGGTATTGGTATATGGTATCTAATGCCCATGCAAAAATTGGTCCACATCGGTCCATAATTATATATAGCCCTCATTTAAACCGATCCCCAGATTTGGCTTGCGTAGCCTCAAAGAGAAGCAAATTTCATCCGATCCGGCTGAAATTTGGAACATGGTGTTGGTATATGTTCTCTAATGCCCATGCAAAAATTGGTCCATATCGGTCCATAATTATATATAGCCCCCATATAAATCGATTCCCAGATTTGTCCTCCAGAGCCTCTTGGAGGAGCAAAATTCATCCGATCCGGTTGAAATTTGGAACATGGTGTTAGAATGTGGTCTCTAACAAACACGCAAGAAGTGTTCCATATCGGTCCATAATTATATATAGCCCCCATATAAACCGTTCCCCAGATTTGATCTCCGGAGCCTCTTGGAGGAGCAAAATTCATCCGATCCGGTTGAAATTTGCAACGTGGTGTTAGTATAAGGCCGCTAATATCCATGCCAAAATTGGTCCATATCGGTCTATAGTTATATATAGCCGATCCCCAATCACACAAAAATTGGTCCATATCGGTTAATATTCATGGTTGCCACTCGAGCCAAAAATAATTTTTTTTTTTTATATTTATGGAAAACATTGTCAAATTGTTATTTCTATAGAAAATTTTGTCAAAATGTTATTTCTATAGAAAATTTTGTCAAAATTTTATTTCTATAGAAAATTTTGTCAAAATTTTATTTCTATAGAAAATTTTTTCCAAATTGTACTTCTATAGAAAATGTTGTCAAAATTTTATTTTGCCAAAATTTTATTTCTATAGAAACTTTAAACTTAATTATATACGTATTTTATCGGCCTTTTTTAGTTTAATATATACTACGTACCATGTAATTTAGAAGACGGTGTTAGGAAGTTTTAAGATACCTTGCCATCGGCAAGTGTTACCGGAACCAAGTAATTCGATTGTGGATGACAGTCTTCAGTAGAAGTTTCTACACAGAGAATACAGATTGGTTGTGATAACCGAATTTATTGCCAACCTCCTTTTGGCAGTTGCAGCAACCTTCTGTTAGCAGTTGTGACACCCGACAAATTCGGTCGACTCAATCGAATTATGGAAAATCCAACTAATACTATATATAGAGTTGGTTGTATTAGACGATAGAATTGGTCGTTGCTCCTTTCTTTATATGGTTATATCACCCACCTTAACCGAATTGAAAATGATTTTTTCCGTCAGAATATTGTATTTTACTCATATTTTTTTGAATAACAGAAAAGTACATAAAATTACAATACATTAACAATTAAAAAATATACACCTTTGAAAGTACACCCTTCAGCATTGATTGCAGGCAATGGTAGTTAAATCTTTGGAACTCTTAGTATACAAGTATTTATAAGTGGCGTCCGAACTGAGCACATGATAAATGGGATGACATGCCAGTCTAAAAACGCAACAAATTAAATCAGAAAATTAGTGTGGAGTTTTAAAAAATAAATAAGAACATACTCGCCACCATCACTTCCCTAGGTTTTCCATAGATAAAAACAGACGTGGAGATGAATTTTCCCATTAGAGCCGCTTTAAATTTGTAACATGGTTCAATCTTTTACCTTTTAACACTATAAAATTGTTCCACATCTAAAACTCGATCCCAAACAATTGAAGATAGGAACTGTTTATATGACTCGTATCGAATATGGTGTATTTAGAACAGTTTCACACTGCGCGAGTTGTTCATGGAAATATTTGATAGGCAATCCACCAAGAGTTCAAATAAACTTAGAACCGGCTGAAAATACTCTGATTTCAGTAATTTTTATTGTTTTAAATTGAAAAGACACGTTTTCCTTCAACATTGAATAATTTTTAACAATATTAATGACATTTGAAAAATATTTTCAAAGGAATTCGGTTGTGAATATCAATTGTAAGTTCTGAATACAAAATGACAGTTATGAAGGTTTTTGAAGGTTGGTTGCGCGTATCGAATTCAATCAAAATTTTTAAAAAGAGAGACATTTAGTTCAGACAACTATTTGACTTGTATTACAAACAAAACTCTATAATAATAATCGTCAAATGGCAGTAGGAACGAATTAAGGTTGTAAATAATGTAAATTGATTGACACAACTGTGATTTCATTGTAGATGCAGAATTTTTATTACAACAATCAATTTTCAACCAATATGTTCTCTGTGTGTACGCAATCCATGGTGGAGGGTACATAAGCTTCGGTCTGGCCGAACTTACGGCCGTATATACTTGTTTTAATTTTATTTCAAAACCATACACATAGGTCGAAAATTGGCAGAAATTTTGTCAAAATTTTTTTCCTTAGAAAATTTTGTAAAATTTTTATTTCTATAGAAAATGTTGTAAAACTTTTATTACTTTAGAAAATTTTGTCAAAATTTTATTTCTATAGAAATCTTTGTCAAATTGTATTGCTATAGAAAATTTTGCAAAAATTGTATTTCTATAGAAAATTTGGTCAAAATTTTATTTCTATAGAAAATTTTCTCAAAATTTTATTTCTATAGAAAATTTTTTAAAAATTTTATTCACTATACGAAATTTTTTTCAAAATTTTCTTTCTATACATATTTTGGTCAAAATTTTATATCTATAGAAAATTTTCTCAAAATTTTATTTCTATAGAAAATTTTATCAAAATTTTATTATTATAGAAAATTTTGTCTAAATTTTATTTCTATAGAAAATTTTGTCTAAATTTTATTTCTATAGAAAATTTTGCAAAATTTTTTCAAAATTTTCTTTCACCAGATATTTTGGTCAAAAATTTTGTCAAAATTTTACATCTATGGAAAATTTTCTCAAAATTTTATTTCTATAGAAAATTTTATCAAAATTTTATTACTATAGAAAATTTTATCAAAATTTTATTACTATAGAAAATTTTGCAAAATTCTATTCACAGCCCCGCCCGACTGTGTTCAAGAGTATAATACAATGAGCCCCGTTTGACTTTGAACTTTCTATACTTGTCTACGAATACATATTCTGAAGAATGTTGGTATCAGCTCATATTGTGATGGATATTTATATCATTATTTTATTTATTAAACATAGGACCGACATTGCCTTAAATTTTGAAATATAGAATTTAATTGGCATCAAATGTGAAATTAAGATCTTTTTTGGCACACATAAAAAATTACGATAATTTATATCGATTCATTTAGGGTACTCCCCACAATAGAACTACAAATTAGTGGTATTAAAATGAGATTTAGTTATAAAGGGTGATTCTTTTGAGGTTAGGATTTTCATGCATTAGTATTTGACAGATCACGTGGGATTTCAGACATGGTGTCAAAGAGAAAGATGCTCAGTATGCTTTGACATTTCATCATGAATAGACTTACTAACGTGCCACAACGTCGAATTTTCAGTGAATGGGCCCTAGAAAAGTTGGCAGAAAATCCGCTTTTTTATCGACAAATTTTGTTCAGCGATGAGGCTCATTTCTGGTTGAATGGCTACGTAAATAAGCAAAATTGCCGCATTTGGAGTGAAGAGCAACCAGAAGCCGTTCAAGAACTGCCCATGCATCCCGAAAAATGCACTGTTTGGTGTGGTTTGTACGCTGGTGGAATCATTGGACCGTATTTTTTCAAAGATGCTGTTGGACGCAACGTTACGGTGAATGGCGATCGCTATCGTTCGATGCTAACAAACTTTTTGTTGCCAAAAATGGAAGAACTGAACTTGGTTGACATGTGGTTTCAACAAGATGGCGCTACATGCCACACAGCTCGCGATTCTATGGCCATTTTGAGGGAAAACTTCGGAGAACAATTCATCTCAAGAAATGGACCGGTAAGTTGGCCACCAAGATCATGCGATTTGACGCCTTTATACTATTTTTTGTGGGGCTACGTCAAGTCTAAAGTCTACAGAAATAAGCCAGCAACTATTCCAGCTTTGGAAGACAACATTTCCGAAGAAATTCGGGCTATTCCGGCCGAAATGCTCGAAAAAGTTGCCCAAAATTGGACTTTCCGAATGGACCACCTAAGACGCAGCCGCGGTCAACATTTAAATGAAATTATCTTCAAAAAGTAAATGTCATGGACCAATCTAACGTTTCAAATAAAGAACCGATGAGATTTTGCAAATTTTATGCGTTTTTTTTTTTAAAAAAAGTTATCAAGCTCTTAACAAATCACCCTTTATTACCCGGAGTCGACTTCGACTAAAAAATGCTGGAATCGGACAGGCCTGGTTTGAACTGAAACAAAAAGTTAAAAAAGTACAAGTTCTCATCGATTCCCAAAAATAGTTAGGCCGGAAAGAGCCAAGGAGTTGCTTCGCTTGCACAAAATCGGTTCGTCATTTATCGAAATCAGGGTTTTTCGATGAGAAGTCATTGCAATTTGAACAAAAAAAAAAATGATCTGTTTTACTTGGCAAAAAGGCCAGCTGAAAAATGGCACCTTCCATTAGCTAACATAACTCAATCGGCGCCGATGGTAATGTGCAATTAGGACATTAATCTCAATAAAAATTAAAATTATAAGCCTTTAGATTGTGGAAGCTTTACAATTTGAAACCTATTCCACCACTTGTTGGAACATCGAATATGGAAACCACACAAAATGGCAGAACATGACAAGTTCGCATGACCTTTAGCTGTAGTAGTATGCTGCCTATTAAGCACTTTAGATTTTTCTCCTAGAGGGATTTATGTTGCATGCACTCACGTGCACTCTACGTGATTTTGCCCCGTTTATTTTTTCTCTCGCCATTGTTACTCTCTTAATCCTTGTTATCCATACAATGGTTGTGAATTTTAAAGTTTTTTCCCCCCAATGCATGGAACCATTTAAATAAACGTACCATACACGTTTTATTTCCTTTTGTGTGGAATAGATGCCAACATGTTTTTCTTGCTTTCGTTTTTCTAACTATTTCCATGGTAATAAATTCAATATTTACACAATGTGTGTACATGCATTTGTTTTTATGTGATAGTAAAAACATTTATTGGAGATTGCGAGAAAAACTAAAACATTCCAAATGAATATATTGTATATATTTGATTGAATTAAAACGAGTTATAGGGACGCTAAGATGAGGCTCATACGAATATTTGGAATAATGGAATAATCTTGTTTTCGAACTTTAAAAAAATTGAGAATATACTAAAAAGGTTGTCACTCGTGCGAAAAAAATCTACCGAATTTGAAGAAAATCTTAACCAAAATCTACCAAATTACAAAAAAAAAATATTTTTTTTTTTTGAAATTTTGATCAATTTATTTTTGAAGTTTATTTCAGTGTAATATTGTATATTACTAGAGTAACCCATCCCGCTGCGCCATCCGAAGCGTATTTGTAGGAACATTTTGCGTTAACTTAGTCAACCATATCCTTCGTGCTGAAAACAAATTCGAAAAGATTTGAATTCTTTCAAACAAATCAAACTACTTGCTTTTTCGTTCATAGGTACAAATACGGCGGATATGCATATGTAAAACGGTTCGTTTTAAAAAATGTCGGGGAGAGGGTGTACCCTTTCCTCCAAATTTTTTAAATAATGTTCTGTATTCATATAATGTTCTGTAGTTGGACAATCTTCTATATTTCTTGTGAATTTTAAGTGTGGTATGTCAAGGAAAGGTATCCTTCTCCTCAACATATATGAAAACCAGTAAGGAAAGTCTAAAGTCGGGCGGGGCCGACTATATTATACCCTGCACCACTTTGTAGATCTAAATTTTCGATACCATATCACATCCGTCAAATGTGTTGGGGCTATATATAAAGGTTTGTCCCAAATACATAAATTTAAATATCACTCGATCTGGAAGAATTTGATAGACTTCTACAAAATCTATAGACTCAAAATTTAAGTCGGCTAATGCACTAGGGTGGAACACAATGTTAGTAAAAAATAAATATGGGAAACGTTTAAATCTGAAGCAATTTTAAGGAAACTTCGAAAAAGTTTATTTATGATTTATCGCTATATATATGCATTAGAAGTTTAGGAAAATTAGAGTCAATTTTACAACTTTTCGACTAAGCAGTGGCGATTTTACAAGGAAAATGTTGGTATTTTGACCATTTTTGTCGAAATCATAAAAACATATATATGGGAGCTATATCTAAATCTAAACCGATTTCAACCAAATTTGGCACGCATAGCTACAATGCTAATTCTACTCCCTGTGCAAAATTTCAACTAAATCGGAGTTAAAAATTGGCCTCTGTGGTCATATGAGTGTAAATCGGGCGAAAGCTTTATATGGGAGCTATATCTAAATCTGAACCGATTTTGCTGATATTTTGCAAGTTTTTCGAGACTCATAAAATATTCGGATGTACGGAATTTGAGGAATATCGGTTGATATACACGCCAATTATGACCAGATCGGTGAAAAATATATATGGCAGCTATATCTAAATCTGAACCGATTTTTTCCAAAAAGTAGAGAGAGAGTAGAGGATGCTGATGAGGAATGTGGTAATTCCGAAACAGCTGTACATCCAACCATCTTGCAGTCTATAGGGCTTTGCCCAAATAAATTTGACAAGTATACTTTTCCTCTGTTGGTTAAGCTACACTTGTAGTTAAGTCAATGCATGGCTTTAAGCTGAGATCAAAAACAACAATAAAAATTTTATTTCTATAGAAAATTTTTTCAAAATTTTATTTCTATAGACAATTTTGTCAAAATTTTATTTCTATAGAAAATTTTGTCAAAATTTTATTTGTATAGAAAATTTTGTCAAAGTTTTATTTCTATAGAAAATTTTTTCAAAATTTTATTTCTATAGAAAGTTTTGCCAACATTTTATTTCTGTAGCAAATTTTTTCAAAATTTTATGTCTACAGAGTTTTGTCAATATCTTTTGTCTGTAGAAAGTTTTGTCAAAATTTCATTTCTATAGAAAATTTTGTCAAAATTTTATTTCTATAGAAAATATTGTCAAAATGTTATTTCTATAAAAATTTTGTCAAAATTGTATTTCTTTGGATTTTTAATTTTGTTTGTACAGAAAATTTTGTCAAAATTTTATTTCTATAGAAAATTTTGTCAAAATTCTATTTCTATGGAAAATTTGGTCAAAATTTTATTTTTATAGAAAATTTTGTCAAAATTTTAAACGTTATTTCTAAATTTCAAAATTTTATTTCCATAGGAAATTTTGTCAAAATTTTATTTCTATAGAAAATTTTGTCAAAATTTTATTTCTATAGAAAATTTTGTCTAAATTTTATTTCTATAGAAAATTTTGTCAAAATTTTATGTCTATGGAAAATTTTGTCAAAATTTTATTTCTATGGAAAATTTTGTCAAAATGTCATTTCTATAGAAAATGTTGTCAAGATTTTATTTGTATAGAAAATGTTGTAAACATTTTATTTTTATAGAAAATTTTGTCACAATTGTATTTCTATAGAAAATTTTGTCAAAATTGTATTTCTATAGAAAATTTTGTCAAAATTTTATTTTTATAGAAAAAATTTTCAAAATTTTATTTCTATATAAAATTCTGTCAAAATTTTATTTCTATACAAATTTTTGGCAAAATTTTATTTCTATAGAATTTTTTGCTCCGATTTAGTTGGTAAATTTTGTAAAATATTCCTCTCCAACTAAAAAGAGAGACATTTTCTATAGAAATAAAATTTTGACAAAATTTTCTATAGATATAAAATGTTGACAAAATTTTATATAGAAATAAAATTTTGAAAAAATTGTTGTTGTTTCTTTTTATTTCAGCTTAAAACCATACATTGAGTAAACTACAAGTGTAGCTTAACCAACAGAGGTGTAGCTTAACCAACCGTGGTGCAATGGTAAGCATGCCCGCCTTGCATACACAAGGTCGTGGGTGCGATTCCTGCTTCGACCGAAGTGGCTTCACTGCAATGTGGAACGCCGTTCGGACTCGGCTATACAAAGGAGGTCCCTTGTCATTGAGCTTAACATGGAATCGGGCAGCACTCATAGATAAGAGAGAAGTTCACCAATGTGGTATCACAATGAACTGAATAGTCTAAGTGAGCTTGATGCATCGGGCTGCCACCTAACCTAACCTAACCTAAGAGAGGAAAAGAATGTTTGTCAAATTTATTTGGGCAAAGCCCTATAGAAATAAATTTTATTTCTATTGAATATTTCGTCAAAATTTTATTTCTATTGAAAGTTTTGTTAAAACTTTATTTCTATAGAAAAATGCTAACCTTTTAGTTAGAGAGTAGAATTCCACCAGCTGTAGCAACCGTGCATACTAACCGTTGGCACGGTGGTGCAATAGTTCATATGGCAGCCATAAATAAAAAAGGATTTATCTTCATAGTAGACTGAATATCGAAAAGCTATTAGCTTTTCTGCACTGAAAAAAAATTGCCTAGTTCCAAAGATTTAGTCTTCATATTAATGATGTTGGTATTGATACGAGTTAAAGAAGCGAAGAAATGCACTAGGGATGAATGTAAAAAAAGCAAAAAATGTCAGAAATGCTATGAACTTTTAAAATGAGTTTAGGTTTGTTCGACTTTGCAGCTAGAACGTGGCGAAATGCCGCCTTGTAACACATTGGTATTGTTTTAGTGGCAACCTTAAAATTGACATGGGCTGAAAATGCTTAAAGCTATACGATTAAAGAAGCTATGTGACCCACATTGAAAATGGGAGACCTGGAGTTTCTGAAATAAGAGAGGGGTGCAATAGAAATAACGGAGGTGGAAAACAACTACTCGCTTAGGTGACATCAAATGAGACAGAGAAACTTGAATCGTCTAATCCTGGATGTCCGATTGTTTTCCACGATCGGATGATATATCAAATATCAAACCTATTTGGCATCCACCGTGGTGCAATGGTAAGCATGCCCGCCTTGCATACACAAGGTCGTGGATTCGATTCCTGCTTCGACCGAACACCAAAAAGTTTTTCAGCGGTGGACTATGCCACCTCAGTAATGCTGGTGACATTTCTGAGGGTTTCAAAGCTTCTCTAAGTGGTTTCACTGCAATGTGGAAGGCCATTCGGACTCGGCTATACAAAGGAGGTCCCTTGTCATTGAGCTTAACATGAAATCGGGCAGCACTCAGTGATAAGAGAGAAGTTCACCAATGTGATATCACAATGGACTAAATAGTCTAAGTGAGCCTTATACATCGGGCTGCCACCTAACCTAATCTAACCTAACCTATTTGGACATTACCTTAATACCCTAAACCACAATTCGGATTCTCCCCCTAAGTCGAAATAGCTCTCAGAGTCCCTCCGTTAATATGCCCATGATTTTTTATACAGAATGATCAGGGAGATGATATAACGATGTCCGTCTGTCTATTTCTTCGCCTGTTTTCCTGTTGTAATCACGCTACAGCTTTCAATACACAGCAAAAAAATATTTTTTGTCTTTAATCACGAAATTAATTATTCAATTAATTTTGAATTTAATTTTCTTCAATCACAGAAATGATAGTATCAATCACCAAAGTCAATTAAAAAATTAATTGATCCAATTAAAAATTTAATTGATCCAATTAAAAATTTAATTGATACTATTAATTTCTATGATTGATTTTTGTTTCAATTACAAAACTTGTTGAACCCATTAAAGTTTTATTTCAATTTTTTTAGAATTCATTTAAAATTTTAATTGGAAAAATTTTGTTGATATTTTTTGTGTGTGTAATGTCGCTATCTTCCTGAAATTTGCACATATTCTTTTTTTTGCAGGCAGGTCAAGTGCATAGATGGGCTACATCGGTTCAGGTGTTGATATATCGCCCATATATAGTGGTCTCCCGATTTGACTTTTTGAGCTTCTGGAAACCTTAGTTTTTATTCGATTTTCCTGAAATGCTATCTATAGGCATTTTAAGTCTCCAAAAACCTGTGAATTTGGTTTATATCGCTTCATATTTTGGTAAAACCTCCATTTAGACCGATCTTCCGATTTGAATTCTTGGGTATCTAGATTGAAATAATTAATTTTATTTTGTAAAAAATCCATATTAAATTTTTTTCTCTTTGTGTGATTTTGAAAATTTTCCTTCACTCCACAGTAGTTTTAAAAATTTTATTTCTTTGTTTACTGGTTGTTTTTACAAGCAAATAATAGTACCACAAATATGTGTTTTGCAGAAAGCAACCTTTTTGTGCTTCACTTTTCGTTTTCCTCTCATTCAATATGACTTAAGTTTTTCTTTTTCTTTTTTTTTTTGAATTTACATGGTTTCCTTTATGCTTTCCTTATTACGATTATTACGACAACATCACTTAATGATGGAACAATGGGGTCAAAGGATTTTTCTCGGCTATTGTTATGATATTGGGGTTACACATATTTAACTATCCATGTTTGTGAATCTATGTGCATGCATGTGTGTGTGTGTGTGAAGCATAACAAATATTTATCTTTTGTGTATCCTGATGAAATAAATATTTTATTTTATGTATATTGTAATACATATTCATTGGAAAACTTGGGTTAACGAAGAGATGTGGATTTATATTTATTAGGGTAGGTTTATTGAATATAAAATTTAATTTTATTAATAGTTTTCTTTTGTATTGGAAGAGTCGATAAATATTTTGGTAGCGACTATGAAATTTGAAAAACTAGAAATTGTTAATATGTGAATATGGGAATTTCAAGACTACTGTAGTGAGTTTAACTCTATACACTGTTCTATAGCAAAATTTGAACCAAATTTTACATTTTGAGATTTTCACAAAGCGTTGTTAAAATCAGGAAAATTTAATGGCCAGTTGTATTTTTTAACTACAACTCACGAAACTACAACCTCTCATAGAAGAAAAAATGAACTAAAAGTACAGAGCATTTTTACTATTTTTGGGAATCATTTGAGTTAGTTCATATTGAACATAGTTGTTCGAACATTGAACTTTATACCCACTTTTAGTCCATAAAATGTTGGAGACATACTGAACAAAAGGAAATTTCATTGGGCTGTGGAAAACTTCGAAAAAGATAATAAAATGTAACTAACAATAATAATTTTTTTGCAAAAAAAAAAATAAGTTAAATTTAACGTTAGTCTAACTACGTATTCTTTTTTCAGTGTAGATATACAAGGTGGCTGATATGCATTGCAATAAAGTAAAGAATTATATATATATATATTTTTTTTTATTTTTTTTACTATTTTTATTGTTTGAATTAATTCATTTTACACAATAATTTAATAATTATATTTTAAGAGTTCAGTTACATAACACAACTTTTCAACTTAAACATAATTTTTAAACTTTGAATAATTTATGGTATCTAAATAACAAATGAAACGGGGAATATTAATGAAGGAAAAAACCCCGTGAAAGAATTATATATATATTTTTTTCATTTTGTTTAATTCTACATTTTAACAAGTACACGCACAGAAAAACCATGTTTGGACATGGTTGCCGCATCCATTTAATGCTTATCTAGAGCATGTAATTGCCGCGAAAACCATGTATTTTGTCTTTGTAAAAATAGTTTTCGAGCGGAGAAAAATGTATGGTGGCAATAAGCATTTGAATGGTTCTCAAATACCGCAAACATGTTCTATCATTTAAATGATAGAATTTGAGACCATTAAATGGTCGGGAAAATCATATATCTGACCATTCAATTTTTTTTTACGTTTTTACAGGGAAAAAAGTATTTTTATAGGTTAAGTATAGACATGTCTAGAACCATTACAT
Organism: Haematobia irritans; assembly: GCF_050003625.1. NCBI lineage: Eukaryota > Metazoa > Arthropoda > Insecta > Diptera > Muscidae > Haematobia > Haematobia irritans. The sequence continues at coordinate 102,950,407 of NC_134399.1, read as the reverse complement.
GACCATAAAGACCATTTACATTTTTTTCGTGACCATTTAATTTTTTAACTTGTTTGCAGCGAAAAGAATTTTATAAAAACATTGAGCAGGTACACACGATTTTCATTTTGCGCGTCAGTCGTGTGTTGATTGGTTCTTGGAATGGACGGAGAATACGGATTTACTGTGTTTTGTGTTATTTTATTTATTCAGAAGTGGCACGTGGTTTTATGTGAACACAAAAAAGGAAAGTGTAATTGTAAAAATGTACCTGTTTTTTGTTCTGCATTTTGATATATGGTATTATTTATTTTTATTTGCAGTTACATGATGTCTGCGTTTGTACATTTGATGCGCACGATGTAAATATGGAATAATTACTTATTGTTGAAATTGAAATAAAATAGAGTGTGTAAAAATATATGATGTGTGCTTGAACGGCATTATAAATACAAATAAACAATGAATTAGTTTATCAATAAATAACAAATAAATAAAGTTAATTTTGTGTTTTCTTTTCTCAAGTGGCGTCCTTTTTCGACGATGAAAAAAGTTTTTTCATAAAAATCAAAACATTTTAGGTTGTGACCATGTTCTTTTAACTAGAAGAAAAACATTTTTGACGAATAACATAACATTTTGGATCGTGACCATTGTCTTTTCATTCAAACAAAATTCTTTTTATCAATATAATAACATTTTAGACGAGGACAATTGTATTTTTCTTAGAACCATGTTCACTGAGCCAACATAGTTGCAGGTTAAAATGTTACATGGTCGCCGCAAAAATAGCTGCTATCATATTATTTTGCTCTTCGAATATGATTGTGACAATCACGTTTCTTCTCTGCGTGTATATATGGCCGTAAGTTCGGCCAGGCCGAATCTTATGTACCCTCCACGATGGATAGCGTAGGAACTTCTACAAAAGACTGTCATCCAGAATCGAATTACTTGGGTTGTGGTATCTTAAATCGTTTTTTAAATTGTGAGTTAGTCTATACGTGGTATATATTAGACAAAAAAGGTATGTGTAGGTAAGTCTACAAATAATTACGAATCGATATGGACTTTTGCACGGTACGTTGGGAGCCAGAATTGAAATATGGGGGTCGCTTATATGGGGGCTATATACAATTATGAACTTGATATGGACCAATTTTTGTGTGAATGGGGATCGATTGATCTGAGGGCTATATATAACTATAGACCGATATGGACCTAGAAAGGCATGGTTGTTAACGGCCATATACTAGCACAATATACCAAGAGGCTCCAAAACCAAATCTCGGGATCGGTTTATATGGGGGCTATATATGATTATGGACTGATGTGGACCACTTTTGGCATGATTGTTAAATATCATATACTACCACCACGTACCAAATTTCAACCAGATCGGATGAATTTTGCTTCTCCAAAAGGCACCGTAGGTCAAATCTGGTGATAGGTTTATATGGGGTTCATATCAGTCCATAATTATATATAATTATGGACTGATATGAACCAATTCCTGCATGATTGTTGGATACCATATACTAAAGGCACCGTAGGTCAAATCTGGTGATAGGTTTATATGGGGTTCATATCAGTCCATAATTATATATAATTATGGACTGATATGAACCAATTCCTGCATGATTGTTGGATACCATATACTAACATCACGTACCAAATTTCAACCGAATCGTATAAATTTTGCTCTTCCAAGGGGCTCCGGAGGTCAAATCTTGGGATCGGTTTATATGGGAGCTATATATAATTATGGACTGATTTCGACCAATTTTTGCATGGGTGTTTGAGGCCATATATTAACACCACGCACAAAATATCAACTGAATCAGATGAATTTTGGTCTTCCAAGAGGCTCCGCAAGCCAAATCTGGTGATCGGTTTATATGGGGGCTATATATAACTATGGACCGATGTGGACCAATTTTTGCATGGTTATTAGAGACCATATACTAACACCATGTACCAAATTTCAGTCGGATCGGATGAAATTTGCTTCTCTTAGAGGCTCCGCAAGCCAAATCGGGGGATCGGTTTATATGGAGGCTATATATAATTATGGACAGATGTGGACCAATTTTTGCATGGTTGTTAAAGACCATATACTAACACCACGCACCAAATTTCAGCCGGATCGGATGAAATTTGCTTCTCTTAGAGGCTCCGAAAGCGAAATCGGAGGATCGGTTTATATGGGGGCTATATATAATTATGGACCGATGTGGACCAATTTTTGCATGGTTGTTAGAGACCATATTCTAACACCATGTACCAAATTTCAGACGGATCGGATGAAATTTGCTTCTCTTTGAGGGTCTGCAAGCCAAATTTGGGGGTCCGTTTATATGGGGGCTATACGTAAAAGTGGACCGATATGGCCCATTTGCAATACCATCCGACCTACATCAATAACAACTACTTGTGCCAAGTTTCAAGTCGATAGCTTGTTTCGTTCGGAAGTTAGCGTGATTTCAACAGACGGACGGGCGGACGGACGGACATGCTCAGATCTAATCAGAATTTCACCACGACCCAGAATATATATACTTTATGGAGTCTTAGAGCAATATTTCGATGTGGAGGCTATAAAAATTTCTCTAAATTTTGAAAATCGAATATATAGATCTTATAAGGTGTAGCCAAAACAATTTGGTGTTCTTTAAAAGCAGTACTAGCTTAGTTAGAAAGCACATTCTTATACATTTATGGACAAATTAATCGACCCAGATGGAATCAAAATAAATTCTTGGCAGTTTTTGTTTTCTTCAAATTCGATTTCTGTAGGTTTCGAATTCCGATTAGAATATGTATGGTATTGTTTTTCGAACAAGTTATGTCCTATAATGGGACAAGGATTCCATTATTTCCTATATTGTAGCCCTTGATAGTGACAAATATCAGTCACATCGAAGGAAAAAAAGTATGTTCATCTGCAATACTTTCATGAAAAAATCATAACCTCTAAGGCTTGTTATCACCTAGGCGTATTTATATTTAACTTTACCTGGTTTCTAAATTAAATCTCTAAATCATAGAAAAAAGTGTCCATTTAAAATTTCTTTCGTGTATGCAAGTTTATCATTGGTTTCATTACTCCGACATGAAACCCATGGAAATGTTCCTCACAAATTAAGCTGTTGGTTGAAAAATGTGTTAGGACATAAAACATTTTCATTATACCTCTCATCTAGAAAAATAAAAACAAAAACAAACAAGTATATACGGCCGTAAGTTCGGCCAGGCCGAAGCTTATGTACCCTCCATCATGGATTACGTAGAAACTTCATCTAAACACTGCCATCCACAATGGAATTACTTAAGTTGCGGTAAAGCTTGCCGATGGCAAGGTATCTTAAAACCTCCTAACACCATCTTCTAAATTGTATGTAAGTCCTAACGTGGTATATATTAAATCAAAAAGATCGATCCAATACGTATATAATTCAGTTTGACAAAGTAGACATAAAATTTTGACAACATTTTCTACAGAAATAAAATTTTAACAAAATTTTCTACAGAAATAAAATTTTCACAAAATTTTCTATAGAAATAAAATTTTGACAATGATGAAAATTTTGTTATGAACCGAATAAAATTTTAACAAAATTTTCTCTAGAAATAAAATTTTGACAAAATTTTCTATAGAAATAAAATTTTGACAAAATTTTCTATAGAAATAAAATTTTGACAAAATTTTCTATAGAAATAACATTTTGGTAGATTATTTTTGGCTCTAGTGGCAACCATGATTATGAACCGACATGGACCAATTTTTCTGTGATTGGACCAATTTTGGTATGGTTGTTAGCGACCATATACTAACACCACGTGCCTAATTTGAACCGGATCGGATGAAGGCTCCGGAGGTCAAATCTGGAGAATGTTTTATATGGGGGCTATATATAATTATGGGCCGATATGGACCAATTCTGGCACGGTTGTTAAAGATCATATACTAACACCATGTTCCAAATTACAACCGGATCGGATGAAATTTGCTTCTCTTTGAGGCTCCGCAACCCAAAGCTGGGGATCGGTTTATATGGGCGCCATATATAATTATGGACCGATGTGGACCAATTTTTGCATGGTTGTTAGAGACCATATACCAACATCATGTACCAAATTTCAGTCGGATCGGATGAAATTTGCTTCTCTTTGAGGCTCCGCAAGCCAAATCTGGGGATAGGTTTATATGGGGGCTATATATAATTACGGACCGATGTGGACCAATTTTTGCATAATTGTTAGAGACCATATACCAACACCATGTACCAAATTTTTACCGGATCGGATAAAATATGCTTCTCTTAGGGGCTCCACAAGCCAAATCTGGGAATCGGTTTATATGGGGGCTATATATAATTATGGACCGATGCGGACCAATTTTTGCATGGTTGTTAGAGACCATATACTAACACCATGTACCAAATTTCAGCAGGATCGGATGAAATTTGCTTCTCTTTTAGGCTCCGCAAGCCAAATCTGGGGATCGGTTTATATTGGGGCTATATATAATTATGGGCCGATGTGGACCAATTTTTGCATGGTTGTTAGAGACCATATACCAACACCATATACCAAATTTTAGCCGGATCGGATGAAATATGCTTCTCTTAGAGGCTCCACAAGCCAAATCTGAGGGTCCCTTTATATGGGGGCTATACGTAAAAGTGGACCATATCGGTCCCATTTTCAATACCATCCGACCTACATCGATAACAACTACTTGTGCCAAGTTTCAAGTCGATAGCTTGTTTCGTTCGGAAGTTAGCGTGATTTCAACAGACGGACGGACGGACGAACGGACGGACATGCTTAGATCGACTCAGAATTTCACCACGACCCAGAATATATATACTTTATGGGGTCTTAGAGCAATATTTCGATGTGTTACAAACGGAATGACAAAGTTAATATACCCCCATCCTATGATGGTGGGTATAAAAAGGTTTTAGTGTTAATGTTCATGGATGCTTTTAGAGAATACAAAACGCCTCCAAGCAATGAATCCCGAAAGAAAAACCAACCAACGCCCACAATTCATTTGATGTCCTTTTTTCCAACAGCATCGCTTTGAAACGAGAGTCCAAGTAATGGAAACATAGGGACAAATTGAAACGAATGAAATGAAATATTAATGAAGCATTCTCATTTTCCATATGGTAGAGATGATATTCTAAGTGTTCGTTAAAAATTAAGCAACGGCCCAAGCAAAGCAAAAGTTTCGTATAGATTGTTGGGATGTCTGTAGAAATTTATAAGATTTAAGATCAGGGTCACGTTAAGGGCAATTGCACATCTAGATGTAAGGATTAAAGATGTTGATGTAGCAGCACATTATTTAATAGGTATAACATTTATAAACTGTCTCATTGCTGCATAAGTATGGTGTAGAAAAAGATGTTTCCGATATGCAGCGTGGTTGGTAAAATAGAGACATTTATAACTATAAACTATCTTGTTGATAGTTATGTTTATAGTTATCTTGTTGTTACGTTATGGAGGATGACACGAATCCGAACTAGCGGATTTGTGTCCACTTAGACCATAGTTGGTCCATTGCGGTTCCTCAAACTTCTATCCATCTTCGTCCTTGTGTCTGCCCTCTTCCGGCCGGAATGAGTCCATTTTATGATAATGTATCCTTCGGACGCGCCTAGGTCCTCCACCCCGAAGCCTTGATGAAGACGAGAATATTCCCCAGGCTGCATTCTCGCAAGTCCGTCATAGTCTGAAAGAAATAAGAGCCCAGTATCTTGTTTCTTCTGAAAGATAGTGCTGGACACTAGCACAGGAAGTGAAAAAAATCTTCCGTAGCCTCCGGGTCCAGACACCACCTACAAATATCATCATTCGCTAGACCGGTCCTTACCATGTGTTTTCCCAAAGTGTTGCATCCCGTTATGATGCCTATCATAGACCTCACATCCTCTCTCTGCAATGACACCAAGACTTCAGGGTTCCTACTATTATTCTCGTCCCATATCAGTTTGGTTTGTTCACAGCCAATACAAGAAATCATCATAATTGCTATTGAGGAAAAACATCCGAAATGACGTTATCCGTACCTCCTGCGCCTTCCTTAGCCAGTATACCTGCCTCTTCATTCCCAGCTATACCATAATGTCCAGGTACCCAGCACAGAGTTACATTATGCTGTTCAGTGAGAACCGTATTTAAGCTCTCTACGACAGCGGCTGACCACCTTCGACCTTATGTTCGTATTGCTCAGGGCCTTTATAGCTGCCTGACTATCGATGAAAATGCTGATATCGCATCTAAATAACGGCCTCATCGATAGAAGTTCCGCAGCTTTTACAATAGCAAATATCTCGGCCTGAAAAATGCTGCATTGTCCGTCCAACTTAAAGGACTCCTTAAGTTCCAACTCCTTGCAGTATATTCCGCTGCCTGTACCCTCGGCCATTTTTGAGCAGTCAGTATAGATGTTGAGATTCCCAAAGTGTATCCTATTTTCGTCCCAGTCCTCTACGCTCGGGATAATTGATTCCAGGTCGCTCTCAAACATATGCCGTGACGCCATATAGTCCGTTCCCATATACTCATAGATAAAATCTTATTAATGGTTTTTACGGTTAGGAAATATGAGCTCTATATATCTAATATATTTTCCGTACTCACACTGAAGAGAAGAGAGAAGAGAAGAGTTTTCTTCACCGAGCAACGAATTGTTTGATAAACCGATTTTTCGTTTGACATTGAACAAAATTTCTTTAAAATGATGGCAATACATTTGGATTTGTTTACTCTTAAAGAAAATACTTTATGACAAAGATGAATTTCTTTTGTCTAAAATTTCGTTCCGTAGGTAAGTATTTTTGTTTTGGGTTCCAGCGTTAATTTGCTCTAGGCATACAAAAGTCCAGGTCTACTTAAAATGTTTTAAAAGCCGAAAGCTCAAAAAGTCGACTTTTCTTAATTTTGTAAAGGTCGATTCTGATTCTCACTTTCTATCACATCAAGAACATTGAATGAATACCCCAGACAGAATACTTGCTACAAGGGTTGCCTTATATATTAGGGGATTTGGCAACCTTAGTGTTGCAATCTGCCAACTGACAGCTTTATCGCAAAGTTTGAGATTTTTGGGGCTATACGTACTCAGAACGTTTTGACATGCTAGCACAATTTGTGTTGTTTACAGCAACTTAAGAGATTCATCCCTCCCATAAAATTAAATTAATCGATGAACTTAATTAATTTTTTAGCGATGAAACTTCGTCACGTACCAGTGTTTTTCTATGGTATGGTGAATTCAAAACGACTTACGTGAAGGGCGTCCAAAAGCAATTGTTGTTCCGGAAAACGTAAATGCGCCAACTGATAGTGCATCATATGACCTATCGTGGGATTGAGACAACCTGGGCACTAGTGCGTTCAGCAAACATTCATTCACTATGGTCGAAATAAATGCTCCAAAAACACGATCAGGGTGCTTCAACAGTCAATTCTGCACCCTCAAAAAAATCGCTTCTGTAACATATACTCCAAAGACATTCTGCTTCAAGCATATATATATTTTCAGGATTGATCCAAACAAAATATTGTTTGTATTGTCCAAAAATATAATGTTTCACCATAGGCATACACTGGTAGAAAGAATTTTAATGAATTTTTTTATGTGTAATATTTTTAAGGCGCCAATTGGTTACTCCATCCGTTTACTTGCAGCATACTCTCTAGGTCTCTCTTTCTAAACACATATATGTTTATAGGCTATTTCTAAATTAATATATTTTTGCATCCAAGCATATTATATTTACAAAAAATTGTATGTCCCAAACATAATATGTTCTAACACATTAACATATATGTGCCAAACATGTTATGCTAGTTGTGAACATTTCACTTAAAAAAATTGTGTTAAAAAAATTTGAGTTCCAAACATATAATTTTTACACTCTAATATTGAAAAACAGTTTTTTTATTCCGTGTGTGTGGTAAACAACCATTTGATTACCAGATGTCTTCCAAAAAATCAGGAAAACCAATCGCCGAAGACGGATCTTTCTTCACAACGACAATGCGAACTTTAAAACATCGATTTGATGATCATACGCCAACATCCACCAAAATCGATCGGACAGAAATAAGAAAGTATTTTTCGACAAATTCAAGAAAATTTATCAGACATAATTATTCGTTTGTGCATAATTCCCCCCCCCCCCCTTTTTAGGAAATTTAATTAAATTATTAAAGTTAAGTAGACTTTCTCTAAACATAATTATTCCATGGACTACAATAGAATTTAATTGGTTTTAGTATCAAACGACTTTCCTTCCAAACGAAATTTTTGACAAGATTAAATTCGGGGTGTATCGAAAAGATTACAATCTCAGCGAAATACCTTAAAAAATCTAATTTTTATTTTTAATACTAGAGGGAATTGCAGGTGAATTTGTGGATACCCCCAGAAAAATTTGTATGTACTCAAAAAAAAAAAGTGAACCCTATATTTCACTAAAGCTAATTTAATTCTATTTTAGTTCATGGAATTATCACTTTTTAAGAAAGTTTCAATGGCTTCAATAATTTTTGGCGTACGTTAGTTAAAATAACTAAAACAGAGGAAATAAGTATATACGGTCGTAAGTTCGGCCAGGCCGAATCTTATGTACCCTTCACCATGGATTGCGTAGAAACTTCTACGGTCATCCACAATTAAATTACTTGAGTTGCGGCCGATGGCAAGGCATCTTAAATTTTCTTAACATCATGTTCTACATTGTAAGTTAGTCCATGCGGGATATATAGTAGACAAAAGAAAGGCCGATTAAATACGTATATATTCAGTTCTTGACCGGTATATATACGGAAGAAATAATTACGAACCAATATGAACTTTGGAGGAGGTAGCTTTGTATGGCAGATTTTTTACTAATTGGCAGAATTCTTGATATTTTGGAAGATTTTGCAAAATACTCCTCTCCAACTATGAAATGCGTCATAAATTTTCTATAGAAATAACATTTGACAAAAATTTCTACAGAAATAAAATTTTGACAAAATTTTCTATAGAAATAAAATTTTGATAAAATTTTGTAAAGACATACACATAGAAATATAAAATGTTGACATTTTCTATGGCAATAAAATTTTGATAGATTATTTTTGGTTCGAGCGGAAATCGTGATTTTTCTGTGATTAGGGATCGGTTTATTTGGGGGCTATATATAATATAGATCGATACGGACCAATTACGGTATGGTTGTTATCATATACATATACTAGCAAAATGTGCCAAATTCAACCGGATCGGATGAATTTTGCTTCTTTTAGAGGCTCCGCAAGCCAAATCTGGGGATCGGTTTATATGGGGGCTATATATAATTCTGGACCGATGTGGATCAATTTTTGCATGGTCGTTAGAGACTATATACCAACATCATGTTCCAAATTACAACCGGATCGGATGAAATTTGCTTCTCTTAGAGGCTACGCAAGACAAATCTGGGGATCGGTTCATATGGGGGCTATATATAATTATGGACCGATGTGGACCAATTTTTGCATGGTTTTTAGAGACCATTTACCAACACCATGTTCCAAATTTCAGCCGGATCGGGTGAAATTTGCTTCTCTTAGAGGCTACGCAAGCCAAATCTGGGGATCGGTTTATATGGGGCTATATATAATTATGGACCGGTAGAGATGATATACCAACACCTTGCACCAAATTTCAGCCGGATCGGATGAAATTTGCTTCTCTTTGAGGCTCCGCAAGCAAAATCTGGGGATAGGTTTATATGGGGGTTATATATAATTATGGACCGATGTGGACCAATTTTTGCATGGTTGTTAGAGACAATTTACCAACATCATGACCAAATTTCAATCAGATCGGACGAATTTTGCTTCTCGAAAAGGCACCGGAGGTCAAATTTGGGGATCGGTTTATATGGAGGCTACATATAATTATGGATCGATATGGACCACTTCCAGTATGGTTGTTAGGGATCATATACTAACACCACACACCAAATTTCAACCGAATCGGATTAATTTTGCTGTTCCACGAGGCTCCGGAGGTCAAATCTGGGGATCGGTTAATATGGGGGTTATATATAATTATGGACCGATGTGAACCAATTTTTGCATGGTTGTTAGAGACCATATACTAACACCACGTACCAAATTTCAGCCGGATCGGATGGAATTTGCATATACTGGAAAATGAAGCACGCTCTACGTTGCCTGTGAACTTCATGTAAATTTAAGTTTTTTACTTAAAAAGGTCTGACAGAAGCCTGTGGAAAAATCATACAATTATGTACCGAGGCTCCGCAAGCCAAATCGGGGGATCGGTTTTTATGGGGGCTATATATAATTATGAACCGATGTGGACCGATTTTTGCACGGTTGTTAGAGACCAACATCATGTACCAAATTTCAGCCGGATCGGATGAAATTTGCTTCTATTTGAGGCTCCGCAAGCCAAATCGGGAGATCGGTTTATATGGGGGCTATATATAATAATGAACCGATGTGGACCGATTTTTGCACGGTTGTTAGAGACCAACATCATATACCAAATTTCAGCCGGATCGGATGAAATTTGCTTCTCTTTGAGGCTCCGCAAGCCAAACCTGGGGATCGGTTTATATGGGGCTATACGTAAAAGTGAACCGATATGGCCCATTTGCAATACCATCCGACCTACATCAATAACAGCTAACTGCTTGTGCCAAGTTTCAAGTCGATAGCTTGTTTCGTTCGGAAGTTAGCGTGATTTCAATAATGTGCCCATCTTGAACTTCGTATGGCACTAAAGACATTTTTGCAATTTTGAACTCCAATTTTTTACTTCAAACTACAAACTTTTCTTTAATAAACCCAGCCAACTGCACTCAAATCGATGATTTGACGGTGGCAAAGGAAAAGAGATATGTTTGTACGAATTTATTTCGGCATAAGCCGACTATCATATAAAACCTTTTTTTGGTAGGTTCAAGTGTGGTTTACTTTTGATTTTAGTGAACTGACAGAATTTATTCTGATAATTGGTTGATAGTTTTGCTGCAAGTAGAGGATGCTGATGAGGAATGTGGTAATTCCGAAACGTGCGTGTCCGTCTAACCATCTTGCAGTCTATAAGGCTTTGCCCAAATAAATTTGACAAACATTATTTTCCTCTGTTGGTTAAGCTACACTTGTAGTTTAGTCAATGCATGGTTTTAAGCTGAAATCAAAAACAACAAGTAAGGAAAGTCTAAAGTCGGGCGGGGCCGACTATCTTATACCCTGCACCACTTTGTAGATTTAAATTTTCGACACCATATCACATCCGTCAAATGTGTTGGGGGCTATATATGAAGGTTTGTCCCAAATACATACATTTAAATATCACTCGATCTGGACAGAATTTGATAGACTTCTACAAAATCTATAGACTCAAAATTTAAGTAGGCTAATGCACTAGGGTGGAACAAAATGTTAGTAACAAAATATGGGAAACATTTAAATCTGAAGCAATTTAAGGAAACTTCGCAAAAGTTTATTTCTTATTTATCGCTCGATATATATGTATTAGAAGTTTAGGAAAATTAGAGTCATTTTTACAACTTTTCGACTAAGCAGTGGCGATTTTACAAGGAAAATGTTGGTATTTTGACCATTTTTGTCGAAATCAGAAAAACATATATATGGGAGCTAAATCTAAATCTGAACCGATTTCAACCAAATTTGGCACACATAGCGACAATGCTAATTCTACTCCCTGTGCAAAATTTCAATAAAATCGGAGTAAAAGATTGGCCACTCTGGTCATATAAGTGCAAATCGGACGAACGATATATATGGGAGCTATATCTAAATCTGAACCGATTTCAATCAAATTTACCACGCATTGGTAGACTGTCAATTCTACTCTTTATGCAAAATTTCACGTAAATCAGTAGTAAACTTTGGCATCTGTGGTCATGAGTCGAAATCGGACGAAAGATATATATGGGAGCTATATCTAAATCTGAACCGATTTCAATCAAATTTACCAAACATTGGTAGCATGTCAATTCTACTCTTTATGCAAAATTTCACGAAAATCGGTAGTAAACCTTGGCCTCTGTGGTCATATGAGTCTAAATCGGACGAAAGATATATATGGGAGCTATATCTAAATCTTAACCGATTTGGCTGATATTTTGCAAGTTTTTCGAGACTCATAAAATATTCAGATGTACTGAATTTGAAGAACATCGGTTAATAAACGCCAATTATGACCATATCGGGGATAAATATATATGGCAGCTATATCTAAATCTGAACCGATATTTTTCCAAAATCAATAGCGATTGTCTTTGTCCCAAAAAACGACCCTATGCCAAATTTGAGGACGATCGGACTTAAACTGCGACCTGTACTTTGGGCACAAAAATACATGAACAGACAGACAGACGGACGGACAGACAGACAGACGGACATCGCTAAATCGACTCAAAATTTAATTCTAAGACGATCGGTATACTAAACGATGGCTCTCAGACTTTTCCTTCTTGGCGTTACATACAAATGCACAAACTTATTATACCCTGTACCACAGTAGTGGTGAAGGGTATAAAAACAGTGAAAAATAATAATTTTGTCTAATACATTTTCTTGAATGTGTCGAAAATATTTACTTATTTTTGTGATATCGGCGTGACATCTGCGTTTCTAATACAGTTTACTTAAAATGTTCTAAAAATAATTTATTTTTTCTAAAATTAACTAAAATTTCCTTTCCTGGTGGGTTCACTGTTTTTTCAGTGTGAAGATCTTAAAAAAGTGTGTCCCTTAGTTATGCATCTAGTTCTTGATCTCCCTTAGAAAATTAAAATTTCCATGAAAATCCTCAAAAAAATCAACAATTTTAAAAGAAATACCCATTTTGCCCAGGTCTACTTAAATAGGCGACCTGGCGTGAATCGGACCACCTCCAGAAAAACACCAAAACTCCGTAAAAAATCCTCACTTATACCCATATTTTGCAAGTGTTGTGCTTCTGTTAACCATCTAGACTCAATTGTGTATAAAAATATTTGGCATTAAGGTTAATGGAAGTTTGATTTTAATAAATTTGACCTAATTTCAACTAATTGTTAAAACATAAATTTCCTCAAATAATGTACATGTTGTTGAAAATTATTCGAACAAACTTTTTAGCTTATTCAAGCATTTTTGTTGTTTACTTGCAGTTTATGTTCATGGCATTATGCTCTAGAGTATACTGGAAGGGAAAGTACTTGAAAAGGCATTGTTCAAATGCCTTCATGTCTATCATCGACACACATAACGAGGGAAATACTCTGGCGCCTATAAATGTTAACGATATATCACTCACAGATTCTCACATAAACACACACATACACACCGACAAAATTCGCAATATTTTCCTTCTCTTTGATGATGGGAGAGCAAACACATACTCTCATACACAAGAAGGCCGTATTTAGCTCATTCGCAGGGTCTTCCTTAGTGTCAGGCAGGGATGGAAAATGCAATTTTTAAGAAAGTACACAAAAGGTAGTTTTTTGAGCGAAAAAGTACTTTTCACTAAATTTCAACAAAAATTCCATTGGAAGATTATTATCAAGAGCTCCTTTAGACAGAAAATTAAAGAAAATAAAATTTTGTTTGTCAACTTCTCAATTTTAAATATTTTTTTTTAGTTTAGTATATCCGCTTACAAAGACTACCGTAGTATTGTAATCACAGTTGCCACAGTTGTACTTCAAATAAAATTTTGACAAATTTTTCTATAGAAATAAATTTTTTAAAAAAATTTCCATAGAAATAACATTTTGACAAAATTTTCTATAGAAATAAAATTTTTAAAAATTTTCTATGGAAATAAAATTTTTAAAAAATTTTCTAAAGAAATAAAATTTTTAAAAAATTTTCTATAGAAATAAAAGTTTGACAAAACATTCTATAGAAATAAAATTTTGACAAAATTTTCTACCGAAATAATATGTTGTGGACAAATTTGACTTTGTCCTTAATTTTTGAAATTAACTTCCTTTTTTTACTTTCTATTTTATTAAATGTACATCAACATTTTTTGTATCCATGAATTGAATAGAAAAGTACTTATTTTGTATGTCCAGTTTGGTAACTTTTCCCTATTGTGAATTTTGTATCTAGCTGAATAGTTATCGAATTAAACTTATTGTGAATTACTTATAAATCAAGAATTAGCAACATAGGCTTAGTGGATAGAACTTTACATGCATTTGCCCACTCTTTTTTTACCTCCATTAAGGTGAGCATCAAATCGTTGTTCTCTTCTCAATAAAACTGAATTTGTACATCACTTCTTACACTCATTCTTGGTTTTCTTTACATTTTGTCTTTGTGTTCCTCTCGAAATTAATTCAACTTATTATTCCTCATTCCTGAGAGGAATAATCTGGTGAACTAACATGTCATACAGTCCATTAATACTCATAGGGAGTTCCATGTGTTGACGTCTAGCACACTGCGCTCTCGATCTCATCACTCCCCTGCTAACGCCGATTTGGAAGAAACCCCCCTCTAACTTGTGCATGGTCCATCGAAGCCGTTCACTGAGAAGCAGTGAGGTAACACATTTTATCACCTGCGTTGTCTTAATCAGTCTATATTTTACTATCGTGTCGGTAAGTGAAACCGCAAATTTCGTTTTAAAGAGGAGACTTAACAAAACACGTGTATATTGTAGTGCGTTTTTGCTAGAAATTCGTATAAAATACGAGAGAAATAATTAGAGTTTCGTTAAAATCTCAAAAAGAAACGCTATATTTTATATGGATATATATGTGTACTTCAAATATGGTTCAAATATAATGTGTAAAAATATGCAATTAAGGAAGTTTTGAAAATAGTGAGAAACCTATTGGCGAAATTGCTATTCGTGTAATCGTATTTGTACGACACGTTAGGAATTTAGTGATTTTAACGTAGAAAGTCATAAAAAATTTAAATATGAATCCATTGGGAACGCGCCAAAGGATCAAATGATCTGTATTCGATAAAGGAAATCGCAAAAAAAATAGAAAAGCTCCAAAATTTGAAATAATCACTGTTCGACCGTGCAAATCGTATATAAAATTCCATAACATATTAATTGTCCAAATTTGGTTTTCCCACTTTGTTGAAAACCCGCTTATCCCCGCGAAAAGTTGCATAAAAAATGCTCTAACGGGTAATTTACCGTTATTTATTGTTCTATATATTTTTTTTTAACAAGTGGCAAAATTTCATTTGTTGTGCACATTTTCTGGGTTTGGCATTACATTCTTCATTGCATAACGACGAAATATTACGACCAATCGGTTGAAATGGCGTGAAGCCAAAAGAAAAAAGAAATACGTTTAATGTATGGGGAACGTCTGGAATTGAAATGGGAGAATTAAGAATGTATTATGATAATTGATGTCATAACATATTATGATAACTAATCTCAAGGCAGTAATCAACTGCTTGTAACAAATAATTCAAAAATTTTGGGAAAATACATAAATATATATTAAGAAAAAAAAAATAGGGAATATAAAAAATCCTAAATGTTGGCAATAGCTTACACGAATAGTATCAACCAAACATGTTTCTAATCCGAAAAGTTACTGGCTCTCTTGAACTCATTATGTTGAACGAAAAAATAATTGACTGAATGCGATCTTAAAAATTTTGGAGAGTTGTCAAATTATGAAAAGTGAAGGTCTATAAAAAGATATAAACTGAGTGTCAACACAGTTGAAAATATTAGTGAATAATTTTATTACGGATTTTTGAGCAATCCTGAAAAGTGGCAAGAATTTCCAGGTAAAAATTTCATTTCTTAAAACCAACAAAAATCCGACGAAATTAGAATTCGATATCATAGCATATATACGTGCATGTCAAAACTTTGGTTTAATCAACCCATCACCGCAACATTTTTTTTCCAAATTGCACTATTTTACATCATATGAAATAATGCCTGCCAGATTACGGTGTTATATATTGGAGCGTATGATATTACCAACAGAGAGTTAACAGCGAGAGAACAGAATGTATGTTAAACATATAAATATGTACGAGGAGCTGTGAGACTGTCAGAATTGTCATGAGAACAAAGGGATGAAGAAGAATATTAACATATAAAGTGTTTCGATTTCTTCATAAAATTATAAAATTTATTCGGCATAGCTCTTCTTCGTCATCATAAATCTATATAAATATACGAAAATTAGACTAGATCGCTGCTCACGCACATACAAAAGAAACCCACCGGTTTTTTACGCATATGTATGTGAATAAATAATGCATTTATAAATTGTTACTAACATATGAATTATTAGATATATTTATTTATTGCATGTGATAAATTATTTTGGAAATTGGTTCATTGGATGAGTATTCTAATCGAATTTATATTTTGTGCTGTTCACCGCTGTCATAATAAAAGTTTAAGGAGTTTGTCCAATTATTTGGATTAACGAGGGTTTATTTTGATCACGAAGATTTCTCTACTTTGTTTTCCGCGTCTTTCGCAATTATACTAAGCCATTCTCACCTACTGTAACTACGGTTGTTATTTAAGATATTCAGCTGGCCTTTAAGGCACTGGCCCTTGCATTTTGACATATTGATTCGTTCATTTGTGATTAACAATACTCAGATAAAGAGTACATGTTTAAATAGAGTTGTAAGCTTCTGTTAAAAACGAATGGAGTTACATTCAGTGAAGTATTAGGGTGCACCGACAGTGTCACTAACATACGAAAATCATGGAAATATTGTTATTAACTTCATTAATACTGGTGTTGAGTTTAATGCTCAGTGCAATTGAGCCGAATTAGTTGTGAGCCCTAATTGAAATATTATGGAGAATATTCTGTATTGTGAATGATTTCAAATATTGTTTGTCTGAACTGAAGTAAATATTTTATGGCACTGGACATCAATATTACAGCAACGTATCGAGTTCCTAAAACTACACAATTATATGGAATCCTGTGTCAAGCTTAATATCGGTGAGGTTTATCATATATTATTTTGGGAAATCCGTGTTTTTTGGGTTTTCGTTCAGAAAAAAAGAAAAAATACTCTCTTCCGGAATGAAATTTCAGACAAACAAAATTCACCTTTCTCATAAAGCGTTTTCTCTAATATAAACCCGAGTTTATGACATGCGATACCACGATTGTCTGATATTTTTGGTTTGCCTTTAAAGAAAATTTAGTTCTGTCAAAGAAAAACTTCGATTGTTTAAAATTTGAAAGAATTGAAAGAATTTTTATTACGTGAAATTTACATCTTCACTTAAATGAAAATCTCGTCTCTTTAATTGAAAGAAATTGTGAATTTTCATAACAGTTTGCATTACATTTGTATGTGGACCAGTTGTCCTCCGTTCTGCAAAGATCGATGGTTCAAGTGGAAATTTTCAAATGACTTTGATTTGATTATATATACATTTAGTTTATTTCCTTCGGAAATGCTTAATAATTGGCATTCGGAAAATTATTTTGATAATCTATTGTTGAGTCTGGCTCGGGGTTTGAATTATTACATTTTGGCAGATTCTGCATACCTGCTTACTAATTCATTTCTCCAGGGAATTTAGCCGTTTTTTTCTTCTGAGCTTCTGGCTATGATTTGAGTATGAATTATTATATTTTGGCAGTTTCTGCATACCCGCTTACTAATTCATATCTCTAAAATTTGTCTCCATATGGTTCTTTCCTCTTGAGCGTAGATTAGAATGCGTCTTTGTATTATGAAAGTTTTACAGAATTTCGGAACCGCTTACTAATTCATTTCTCTAAATACAATTTTGCACCTTATTGTAATTTTTGGATGAATTATTATATATTGGAAAATTCTGTGACCTCGATACAAATTCGGTTCTGAATCTTCGTCATTGTCATTTCTGTAACACGAATTTTGGAAAGTTCATTATTGAGCTTGTGGTTCAGTCAACATTCATCACCTAGGATTGTACAACATATCTATTCATATCCATACAACATATCTATTCATATTCATTGTGAAACGATCGGTGGAGACCACTTGTACTTTAGTCAACCTCAATTTGGTTAATTCCGTTTTGGGTGTGAGTTTGTTTTAATGCGTAGCGCATACACTTGTCTTGGAATTTATTAAGTCAACAAATTTCACTTCGACCTTTGTGACTAAATATATGAGTTTGGGATTTCAATAATAAATTCAGTTACGAGTTGTCCTCAAGTTGAGATTTTCTGACTACATTTGTCGCTTCGAAATTTGGAGGAAGCGTACATATTTATTCTAATATAAACAGTAGTACCCTCTTTTAAAGTCATTGTCCGATGGCACCTACTGTCACTCCCTCCGACTCAGGGGCGAAGGTGTCGGAGGCTGGGGGTTCAGGAAAGAACTCAGCCAAGAGCTCACCAACACAGGACAAATTTCTCTTTGACTGTGATTATTTAATCACTTTCTGTGCCTCATTCGAACAGGCAGATGTCGCGGATCAGACCGACTCTGTCCTGGAAGTAAAGTTGGAGGATTTGGAGAATCGATGGCAAAGACTGCAAGCTACGTATGAGAGCTTAATGTTATCTCCCGTTTCTACAAATTCAAAAGACTTTAAGGAAAATGCCAAAATAAACTTTAATGCGAGTTCGGAGGCATATTACACCGCAAGGGCTCAAATTCTCGACATTCTGAGAATATCTGGCGGATATACTCGTCAAAGCACTAGACACAGTCTAGTCCCCTCGTATATTCCTCAAAATCCGTATCAGCCTCAGGATTCAGCTCAAGAAGCATCGAACAGTTTTATTAAAGTTCCGCCTTGTGATACGGAGGTTTTCAAAGGAGGATATGAGGAATGGCCGTCATTCCGTGACATGTTCACGGCGGTTTATGTTAACCATCCCAAATTGACAAGAGCTCAGAAACTGTATCACCTCAGGAATAAGACAAAGGGGCCTGCGGGGGCAATCGTGAAACGTTATACCCTTTGTGACGAAAATTTCGATATCGCCTGGAATGCTCTTAAGGAACGATATGAAAACAAGCGCGTCCTAGTGGACAAACAATTGAAACTTCTTTTCGATATTCCCATGGCTTCTATTGAAAATAGCGACTCCACACAAAAAATTCATTCATCGGTTAATGATTGTCTATGTACATTGCGAACTCTTGATGTGGAAATTGAAAGCTGGGACCCTATATTAGTGTATCTAGTTTCGACAAAATTGCCCGACGAAACACTCTCTCTTTGGGAACAGTCTCTCAAATCTCATCGTGACCTTCCAACATGGAAGCAGTTAGATGAGTTTCTGGTTCAACGATTTGAAGTGGTAGAAAGAATATCTAGCATAAAGTCGACAAAAAATAAGAGTACTGTCTCTTCACAAAGGAACGATACTGTTCAAACCTACCACTCTCAAGAGAAATTGAACTCAACTTGTTCCCTTTGTGATGCCCAACATACGATAAGGGATTGTCCTGAATTTCGAAAATATGGCGTGCAGCAACGCATTGATTTTGTCTATAAAAATAGAATATGCGGTAATTGCCTCTCCCCTTCTCATCTCAAAGCGAGTTGCAAAAGTAAGCATATGTGTGTTATTTGCAATAAGCCACATCACAGCCTCCTTCATTTGAGAGCAAAGCCCGAAGGAAGGAATGGGAAAAAGGTGGTGAATCACACCCCTAAGGCAGGGAAACAAAATGTTGTTGAAACACTACCCTGTAACTCGTCTCAAATTGAAAGGCCCACCACATTAGAATCGCCAAGCTCGTCTCAAGTCCAAGCTAATTTCGCTTCAAATAGCGACATGATTTTGCTTCGGACAGCTTTAGTTCAAATCGAGACTTACGATGGTTTGGTAACCGTGCGGGCATTAATTGATCCCGGGTCTCAGAGAACTTTTATATCAGAAAAGGTTCAGAGGCGTTTGGAAATCCCTACCACTAAGGCTCGATTCGAAATTTTTGGAATTTGCGATCAGCGACAAGTGTCGGAAAAGGAATGCCATCTAGTCATTGTGTCTAAAAAACATGACATCAGATTTAAGGTGTCTGCTATTGTGGTACCGAAAATTGCTAAGCAACTTCCTTCACAGTCATTTGGAATATACAATCCTTGTGAGCTTAAGGATTTAGAATTGGCTGATCCTTATTTTAATAAATCTGCCCAAATCGACATGATTTTGGGAAACGACTCTGAGAGATTTATAAATATTGACGGCATAAAAAAGAATTTATGTGGGAACGCATCAGCATATAATACTATTTTCGGCTGGGTGTTAAGTGGTCCAATGCGAACAGAACTTGTGAACTCCTTTTCAACAAATGTTATTGAATCTGAGGACGTGCTAATCAGTGAATTATTAAGGAGGTTTTGGGAGCAGGAAGAAATTCCAAACATATCTCACGCCTCCGAATCAGATAGATTTTGTGAAGAATTTTATACGCGCACTACCACTCGAAACCCAGATGGACGTTATATGGTGCGGTTACCTTTTAAGAAAGAATTTTCCGGGACATTGTCTTTGGGGTCTTCCAGATTTCTCGCCTTGGCTCAATTCCATAGAATGGAAAAAAATCTTTCGAAAACTCCCGAGTTGCAGAGTCAATATAACTCTGTTTTAAATGAATACATTACTCTAGGCCACGCTGAGGAGACTTCCCCTCGTGAAATGAATTATGAGGGAAATTTTAATTCTTTTTATCTCCCGCACCACGCGGTAATTCGTCCAGAGCATAAGTCTACCAAAGTACGGGTAGTATTTAATGCGTCTCGTAAAAGCAAATCTGGATATTCGTTAAATGATGTCTTACACACAGGACCGACTTTACAGACGGATTTGACGTCTGTCATTCTGAATTGGCGAAAATATCAATATGTGTTTTGAGGGGACATTACGAAAATGTATAGGCAAATTTGGTTGCATCCTGGCGATAGGGCCTATCAACGAATACTTTTCCGAAATGAGTCACAAGGTCCGGTACGAGATTTTCAGTTAAACACTGTCACATTTGGCGTCAATTGTGCACCCTTTTTAGCTATCCGCACTCTTTTACAACTTGCGGCTGACTCTGAGAAATCTTTCCCTACTGTCGCAAGTATTTTAAGACGTGAAACTTACGTTGACGACGTGTTATCTGGAGGGTTTTCCATAGAGGATACGATTCGAAATAGAGATGATTTAAGAACGGTTCTCAAAAGTGCCGGTTTCCCACTCGTTAAAATTGCATCTAATGACCCTAGGCTGCTTTCTAATATCCCACAAGAGGATTTATATGACAGCGATTTTCTACGTTTTCACGAATCTAGCTCCACAAAGACTCTTGGAGTCAGGTGGAATGCTCTCACTGACACTTTCAGTTACACTCTGAATTCTATTCAAGTTTGTGAAAATACTACCAAGCGAAAAGTGCTGTCGACGGTGGCTCAGCTATTCGATCCTGCGGGATGGATAGCACCCATTGTAATCCGTTCAAAGATTTTAATGCAACAACTTTGGTTAGAAGGACTTGATTGGGATGACGTCCTAAGTTCTGATTCTCTGGCAAAGTGGAAAAATCTCGTCTCGGATTTGAATCATATTGATTCGGTTTCAATACCCAGATGGTTGCAATACTGCCCATCAGATACCATCGAAATTCACGGGTTTTGCGATGCGTCTCAGTCGGCCTTCTGCGCATGCGTTTATGTTCGTTGTAAAACATCGAAACCTGTTGTATATTCCAATCTCTTACTTGCAAAAAGTAAGGTGGCCCCCCTAAAACCCGTCTGTTTGCCACGTCTGGAGCTTAATGGAGCCTTTTTATTGGCTCGTCTGGTAAATTTTGTTCTTTCGACTTCCGATTTTAAGATAAGTGGGATTACAATGTGGACTGATTCATCAATTGTGTTGGGGTGGCTCGCCAAACCGCCGTGGACATGGGAGACGTATATAGCTAACAGAACTTCACAAATACACGATTTAGTTCCAAAAGGTGTTTGGAGACATGTTGCTACATACGATAATCCCGCAGATCTTGGAACAAGAGGTTGTAAACCTTTGGATTTGAATGGTAACTCATTATGGTTTCACGGCCCAAGTTGGTTAACCAATCCTCCTTCAAGTTGGCCCAAAAGAAATCCCCTCGAACCTCCTCACATAGGAAAGCGTAGACATGTTGATGTTTTACATGGGAGTGTTGAAGATGCCGATGAATTGGGTAGATTTTCATCATACTCTAGGGCATTGAAAGTAATGTCATACGTTTTCCGATTTTATAATAATTGTAGAAGTCGAATCCACTCAGTTCCCAGACTTTTGTCCCCGATGCTCACTCAAAAGGAGGTAAACGCAACAAAATATCGATTAATTTCTCTCGCGCAGAGGAGATTTTACTTTGACGAATTCGAACATTTGAGCGAATCAAAACCTTTGCCAGCAAAAAGTCCCTTGCAGTGTTTGAATCCTTTTATTGATTCTAATGGAGTCCTTCGTGTGAATGGAAGACTCGTTGACTCATCCTTACCATACAATGAACGTTACCCTATTATATTACCCGGAAATTCCCGTCTCTGTCACTTGTATCTCGTTCATTTGCACCACTTTCTTGCTCATGGTGAATGCATACTGATGTGTCGTATGTCTCAAACCGAATTTTATATATCTCGTCTCAAGCCCAGAATAAAGAGCATAATACATAAGTGTAAAACGTGTATAATTTTCAAAAAGAAGCAATGTGCTCAAATAATGGCTCCATTACCACCAGAGAGGTGCACAATAACACCCCCTTTTCATATCACAGGCGTCGATTTTGCAGGACCCTTTGAAATCAAAAGCTCGTGCTTACGAAAATCTCCACTTTTGAAAGGATACGTGAGCATTTTTGTATGTTTTGCCACAAAGGCAATTCATTTAGAGCCTTGTTCTGATCTATCAACGGCAGCTTTTGAGGCGGCCTTTTCTAGATTCGTTGGGAGGCGAGGCCTACCCAGAAGGGTAGTTTCAGACAACGGTAGAAATTTCCTTGGTGCAAGTCGCAAAATGCTCAAAGAATTTCGTACATTTATCATAGGGGCAGCAAGTGATATAGCTCAAAAGTACACGTCTCATGGATTTGAATGGCAATTTATACCTCCTTATGCACCACATATGGGAGGTTTGTGGGAATCGGCCGTAAAGAGCTTCAAGCATCACTTTAAAAGAATTGCAGGAGCTCATCGTTTTACATTTGAACAATTCGCAACAGTACTGGCTCGCATTGAAGGAGTTCTTAATTCAAGACCGATTTCATCAGTTTCAGAAGATCCAACAGACTTAACGGCGCTTACCCCGGGCCATTTTTTGAAAGGATCACCTATAATGGCCTTCCCAGAGCCAGTCACTCAAAACTTGTCACTTTTGAACAGATGGACGAAACTTAAAGCTATACATCGTCAGTTTGCTACGAGATGGAAGGAAGATTATTTAAAAGCTCTCCATAAGCGATACAAATGGAAAAACTTGACGAGTAACCTGAAAATTGGCGACTTAGTGGTCGTGATGGATGATTTATTACCCCCTAGCGACTGGAGATTGGGAAGAATTGTCAAAACACATCATGGATCGGATAATAACATTAGAGTTGCTGATGTCAAAATAGCAAAAGGTGTCATTACGAGACCAATTGCGAAATTGTGTTATTTGCCATTAATGGATGAAATTCCATAACACAGTTTAACAATATTTACTCATCGTTATAGGTTTCATCTCCTCTCATTTATCACGTCTATATTTTTTATTAATTTTTTTCTTTCTTTTTTCAATTTCATTGGCTAGGCTCATTATCACTCAGATCAATAACAATTTCTCTATTACAGACAATAAATTTCAAAAATGCGCATTCAAGACCTATATAAGTGCATGGTTTGCAAAAAAAGACACTCCTTGCGGTTTTGCCCAAATTTTGTGATGATGACCGTTGCTGAACGTAGATGTGTGGTCCGCAGTTATAACTATTGTCTGAATTGCTTGGCCAGGAGCCATACCGTTGATAATTGCCAGTCGTCCGATCGGTGTCGCAAATGCGGGTATGAGCATCACACTATGTTGCACCCCAGAAACGTTTATAATATTCATCGGAGGCCCAGTATCCTGCAGCGACTCGATTCAGTCCGTGTGCGAAATACTGCCAGTCAACATAAACGCCAAATGACGTCCAACACTAGAACTAAATGGATTCGCTCAACTAAACGACGGGCTGCAAGGCGTCCAGTTGCACGACCAAGAAAACACACATCGAATCCAACGACTAGAACACACAATGCCCCACAGCCAAATCCCAGAATATTGTCTGAAGCAATTAAATCCTTGGCCACGGTGTTATGCGTATCGGCGCACAGTGCGCACGGCGGGCGGCATGGACAAATTTGAATTTGTCCTTAATTTTTGAAATTAACTTCCTTTTTTTACTTTCTATTTTATTAAATGTACATCAACATTTTTTGTATCCATGAATTGAATAGAAAAGTACTTATTTTGTATGTCCAGTTTGGTAACTTTTCCCTATTGTGAATTTTGTATCTAGCTGAATAGTTATCGAATTAAACTTATTGTGAATTACTTATAAATCAAGAATTAGCAACATAGGCTTAGTGGATAGAACTTTACATGCATTTGCCCACTCTTTTTTTACCTCCATTAAGGTGAGCATCAAATCGTTGTTCTCTTCTCAATAAAACTGAATTTGTACATCACTTCTTACACTCATTCTTGGTTTTCTTTATATTTTGTCTTTGTGTTCCTCTCGAAATTAATTCAACTTATTATTCCTCATTCCTGAGAGGAATAATCTGGTGAACTAACTTGTCATACAGTCCACTAATACTCATAGGGAGTTCCATGTGTTGACGTCTAGCACACTGCGCTCTCGATCTCATCACTCCCCTGCTAACGCCGATTTGGAAGAAACCCCCCTCTAACTTGTGCAGTTGACAAAATTTTCTACCGAAATAAAATTTTGACAAAATTTTCTACCGAAATAAAATTTTGACACAATTTTCTTCTTTTCCTCTGATGGGTAAGCTACACTTGTAGTTTAGTCAATGTATGGTTTTAAGCTGCAATACAAAACAACAACAAATAAAATTTTGACAAAATTTTCTATAGAAATAAAATTTTGACAAAATTTTCTATAGAAATAAAATTTTAACAAAATTTTGTATAGAAATAAAATTTTGACAAAATTTTCTATAAAATAAATTTTTAAAAAATTTGCTATAGAAATAAAAGTTCTTTTTGGAAATAAAATTTTGAAAAAATTTTCTATAGTAATAAAAGTTTGACAAAATATTCTATTGAAATAAAAGTTTGACAAAATATTCTATAGAAATAAAATTTTGACAAAATTTTCTATAAAAATAAAATTTTGACAAAATTTTCTACCGAAATAATATGTTGACAAAATTTTCTACCGAAGTAAAATTTTGACAAATTTTTCTATAGAAATAAAATTTTAACAAAATTTTCTATAGAAATAAAATGTTTATAAAATTTTCTATAGAAATAAAAGTTTGACAAAATATTCTATAGAAATAAAATTTTAACAAAATTTTGTATAGAAATAAAATGTTCACTAAATTTTCTATAAAAATAAAATTTTGACTAAATTTTCTATAAAAATAAAATTTTGACAAAATTTTCTATAAAAATAAAATTTTGACAAAATTTTCCATAGAAATAAAATTTTGACAAAATTTTCTATAGAAATAAAATTTTAACAAAATTTTCTATAGAAATAAAATTAAAAAAAAAATCTAAGAAATAAAATTTTAAAAAATTTTCTATAAAAATAAAAGTTTCACAAGATATTCTATAGAAATAAAGATTTGACAAAATATTGTATAGAAATAAAATTTTTACAAAATTTTCTATCAAAATACAATTTTGAAAAAATTTTCTACAGAAATAATATGTTGACAAAATTTTCTATAGAAATAAAATTTTAACAAAATTTTCTATAGAAATAAAAGATTGACAAAATATTCTATAGAAATAAAATTTTGACAAAATATTCTATAAAAATAAAATTCTTACAAAATTTTCTATAAAAATAAAATTTTGACAAAATTTTCTATAAAAATAAAATTTTGAAAAAAAAAATAAAATTTTTAAATTATTTGCTGAAGAAATAAAATTTTGACAAAATTTTCTATAAAAATAAAATTTTGATCAAATTTTCGTTAGAAATTTTTAATAGAAATTTTCTATAGAAATTAAATTGTGGCAAAAATTTCTATGGAAATAAAATTTTGACAAACAATAAAATAAAATTTTGACAAATTTTTCCAAAAGACAAAAAAATTACAAAATTTTCTGCAGAAAAAAATTTTGACAAAATTTTCTATGGAAATAAAATTTTGACAAAATTTTCTATAAAAATAAAATTTTAACAAAATTATCTATAGAAATAAAATTTTAACAAAATTTTTTATAGAAATAGAAAGTGTAGTTCACGTTGGGTTGAGTGAATTACCCGAATTTATTCTGATAATTGGTTGATAGTTTTGCTGCAAGTAGAGGATGCTGATGAGGAATGTGGTAATTCCGAAACAGCTGTACATCCAACCATCTTGCAGTCTATAGGGCTTTGCCCAAATAAATTTGACAAGCATACTTTTCCTCTGTTGGTTAAGCTACAATTGTAGTTTAGTCAATGCATGGCTTTAAGCTGAGATCAAAAAAAACAAAAAAACAACAATAACGATTGAAGAGAAGCCAACAATAACAAACAAAACGAATGAAGATAGAGGAAGCACGCTCAAAAACAAACCCAGCCAAATACATACAAATCGATGATTTGAGTTTGGCAAAGGAAAAGAGATATGCTGGCAAATTTGTTTAGGCAGTAGTCGACTATCAAACCCTTTTTCGGGAGGTTCAAGTGTAGTTCACGTTGGGTTGAGTGAATTACCCGAATTTATTCTGATAATTGGTTGATAGTTTTGCTGCAAGTAGAGGATGCTGATGAGGAATGTGGTAATTCCGAAACAGCTGTACATCCAACCATCTTGCAGTCTATAGGGCTTTGCCCAAATAAATTTGACAAGCATACTTTTCCTCTGTTGGTTAAGCTACAATTGTAGTTTAGTCAATGCATGGCTTTAAGCTGAGATCAAAAAAAACAAAAAAAACAACAATAACGATTGAAGAGAAGCCAACAATAACAAACAAAACGAATGAAGATAGAGGAAGCACGCTCAAAAACAAACCCAGCCAAATACATACAAATCGATGATTTGAGTTTGGCAAAGGAAAAGAGATATGCTGGCAAATTTGTTTAGGCAGTAGTCGACTATCAAACCCTTTTTCGGGAGGTTCAAGTGTAGTTCACGTTGGGTTGAGTGAATTACCCGAATTTATTCTGATAATTGGTTGATAGTTTTGCTGCAAGTAGAGGATGCTGATGAGGAATGTGGTAATTCCGAAACAGCTGTACATCCAACCATCTTGCAGTCTATAGGGCTTTGCCCAAATAAATTTGACAAGCATACTTTTCCTCTGTTGGTTAAGCTACAATTGTAGTTTAGTCAATGCATGGCTTTAAGCTGAGATCAAAAAAAACAAAAAAACAACAATAACGATTGAAGAGAAGCCAACAATAACAAACAAAACGAATGAAGATAGAGGAAGCACGCTCAAAAACAAACCCAGCCAAATACATACAAATCGATGATTTGAGTTTGGCAAAGGAAAAGAGATATGCTGGCAAATTTGTTTAGGCAGTAGTCGACTATCAAACCCTTTTTCGGGAGGTTCAAGTGTAGTTCACGTTGGGTTGAGTGAATTACCCGAATTTATTCTGATAATTGGTTGATAGTTTTGCTGCAAGTAGAGGATGCTGATGAGGAATGTGGTAATTCCGAAACAGCTGTACATCCAACCATCTTGCAGTCTATAGGGCTTTGCCCAAATAAATTTGACAAGCATACTTTTCCTCTGTTGGTTAAGCTACAATTGTAGTTTAGTCAATGCATGGCTTTAAGCTGAGATCAAAAAAAACAAAAAAACAACAATAACGATTGAAGAGAAGCCAACAATAACAAACAAAACGAATGAAGATAGAGGAAGCACGCTCAAAAACAAACCCAGCCAAATACATACAAATCGATGATTTGAGTTTGGCAAAGGAAAAGAGATATGCTGGCAAATTTGTTTAGGCAGTAGTCGACTATCAAACCCTTTTTCGGGAGGTTCAAGTGTAGTTCACGTTGGGTTGAGTGAATTACCCGAATTTATTCTGATAATTGGTTGATAGTTTTGCTGCAAGTAGAGGATGCTGATGAGGAATGTGGTAATTCCGAAACAGCTGTACATCCAACCATCTTGCAGTCTATAGGGCTTTGCCCAAATAAATTTGACAAGCATACTTTTCCTCTGTTGGTTAAGCTACAATTGTAGTTTAGTCAATGCATGGCTTTAAGCTGAGATCAAAAAAAAACAAAAAAACAACAATAACGATTGAAGAGAAGCCAACAATAACAAACAAAACGAATGAAGATAGAGGAAGCACGCTCAAAAACAAACCCAGCCAAATACATACAAATCGATGATTTGAGTTTGGCAAAGGAAAAGAGATATGCTGGCAAATTTGTTTAGGCAGTAGTCGACTATCAAACCCTTTTTCGGGAGGTTCAAGTGTAGTTCACGTTGGGTTGAGTGAATTACCCGAATTTATTCTGATAATTGGTTGATAGTTTTGCTGCAAGTAGAGGATGCTGATGAGGAATGTGGTAATTCCGAAACAGCTGTACATCCAACCATCTTGCAGTCTATAGGGCTTTGCCCAAATAAATTTGACAAGCATACTTTTCCTCTGTTGGTTAAGCTACAATTGTAGTTTAGTCAATGCATGGCTTTAAGCTGAGATCAAAAAAAACAAAAAAATAGAATTTTGACAAGAATTTCTATGGAAATAAAATTTTGATAACATTTTCTATAAAAATAAAATTTTGCCAAAATTTGCTATAGAAATATTTTGACAAAATTTTCTATAAAAATAAAAATTTTTAAAAATTTTGGATAGAAATAAAATTTTTACAACATTTTCTACCGAAATAAAATTTTGACACATTTTTCTATAGAAATAAAATTTTAACAAAATTTTATTCAGGAATAAAATTTTAAAAAAAAATTCTATAGAAATAAAAGTTTGACAAAATATTCTATAGAAATAAAGGTTTCAAAAAAATATTCTGTAGAAATAAAATTTTGACAAAATTTTCTATAAAAATACAATTTTGACAACATTTTCTACCGAAATAATATGTTGAAAAAATTTTCTATAGAAATAAAATTTTAACAACATTTTTATAGAAATTTAATTAAATTTTCTATATAAATAAAAGATTGATAAAATATTCTATAGAAATAAAATTTTGACAAAATTTTCTTTAAAGATAAAATTTCTACAAAATTTTCTACCGAAATAAAATTTTAACAAAATTTTCTATAAAAATAAAATTTTAACAAAATTTTCTATAAAAATAAAATTTTGCCAAAATTTTCTATAGAAATAAAATTTTAACAAAAAAAAATAAATTTCTTAAAAAGTTTGCTATAGAAATAAAAATTTGACAAAATATTCTATAGAAATAAAATTTTGACAAAATTTTCTATAGATATAAAATTTTGACAAAATTTTCTATAGATATAAAATTTTGACAAAGTTTTCTATAAAAATAAAATTTTGAACAAAATTTCTTTCGAAATTTTTCTATAGAAATTAATTTTCTATAGAAATAAAATTTTAACAAAATTTTGTATAGAAATAAAATTTTAACAAAATTTTCTATAGAAATATTTTTTTTTAAATTTCTTTAGAAATAAAAGATTGAGAAAATATTCTATAAAAATAAAATTTTTACAAAATTGTCTACCGAAATAAAATTTTGACAAAAATTTCTACCGAAATAAAATGTTGACAAAAACTTTCTATAAAAATAAAGTTTTAGTATGCGACCGATAACTTCTCATCTAGAAAGTGTTTGTGTGGTAGTGTAATATAGAAACGCGTGCTTTTGTCGCCTAAACCCTTCTTGATATTCAATAAAAGCGTTTTTTTGACTATGGCATTTACAACAACGAGATTTTCAGCCCGCATGAACTTGCCTGTTTCGCCAAATTTAAACAAGACTATTAGCAAATAAGTTTGTGAAAGACTTTCTCAAAATATTAAAATATTTTGTCAAAACTATTGTACCATAAATCTGAAATCGGCTCAAAAACGTCTGCACAAAAGGTACTAAATCATTCGAGGGGGTACTACGGTACTGACCAACAACAAAATTGAAAAAGTCCAATAGTACAGCATTTTCCATCCCTGGTGTCAGGATTTACATATTTTTAAAAAAATTCAAAATAGACATTTTGTCCCTTTTTTCCTCTGCCATCCTCTTATTCTTCTCCTCCCTCATCTTTACTTAGAGATTTCATGGTTTAACGCTTTGAAAAATGAATTACCACAAGGCCGAAAATACGAAAAACATAAACCGAAAACAATAACTATCAGGAATGGGGAATGCCTTGTGCCTAGAGGAGTCTTGAGATGAATGACTACCACATGTATTTATTATTTCATTTACATTTGGGACAAAATTTATTCACACCCCTAGGAATTATCTTTGAGAGCGAGTTTGGAGCTATTATGGATTAGGCAGTGGGATAGAACGAAGTATGAATACTCAAATAGGCTGGTTTTTCTATGCAAACTTTTCTTTGATTTTGTACGGTCGCAATGTTTGCAATATTTAGAAAAGTTTTATTTTTTCTGTACAAACCTACCCCAAGATACTATGGCTGAGAGCTCCATCATTGGTAAATTGTCTTAGATGACCGTTTGGTGGAGAATTTATGTGGTTGTCGTAGACACTTAAATTTCACGCCACGTAAATTTTATCTACAATACAATGCGTGATCATTTTTTGCTTCTTATTAATAATTGTGAAAAATACAAAAGAAAATATTATACACCAGAGTAGAAATTTGTAAAATGTGAACTTCATGTAAATGGAAATTATTACAATAATCTCTAAAATATGGTCTACTACTATACTAAACAAAACCATAAATAAACAAGTAAGGAAAGTCTAGAGTCGGACGGGGACGGCTATATTATACTCTGCACCACTTTAGAGATCTATATTTTTGATACCAACTAGCGTAACCCGGCCCGCTTCGCCTACCGAAGCATATTTTCGATATCTTAGTCAACCATATCCTTTGATCTGAAAACAAATTCGATTAATCACTCCATACATTCACAACACGTGTCCCGTACATTAAAAAAATCGGACTACTCGCTTTTTCGTTTATATACAGAAATAGGGCGGTTATGCAGATGTAAAACGGACCGGCTTAACAAACGTCGGGTAGGGGGTATTCCCTTTCACCCCATTGTTTTTTTTAATTGCTCTATATTCAAATCGTTGGACACTCTTCTACATTTCCTGTGAATTTCAAGCGTGGTTTGTCAAGGGGAGGTATACTTCTCCTCAACATACCGTCCAATAAATCGAAAAGAGTAAAAGTACTTCAAAATTTACCATATTAACTTTTGTTAAAGTGTTGGACACGGAGAACATGCCTTTCCCAGACATATACCGGAAAATGAAGCACCCTCTACGTTGCTTGTGAACTTCATGTAATTTTAAGTTTTTTTACTTAAAAAAGCCTGACAGAAGCCTGTGGAAAAATCATAAAATTATGTTCGGAATTCCCATTTATCGATAAACCTCTACTTTCTATTTTTAAAAAATCGGGCAATAGGGAATCCCCTCCTTCGCTCCTCCCCGACCAGATATCGTCAATTAACGTGCCCTATATTCATTTCACAAACTACCCAACTTCATTAATCCCAGACATCGAAAAATCATGTACCCTGTACAAATTTAATCATCTCTCCCAATTTCAAGTAAATCGGAGAAGGTTAGATTTTGCTCTATTTTTTGTAAAGGGGCGTCATTTTCTCTGCAAATTCCAAGAAAATCTCTAAACTTTCATTCAAGTTTCATAGTGTGGGACAAGGGGAACGTTCCCGTCCAAATACACAAAAATCATGTACACCATATTGATTTCATAACCTTCCCCTACGGCCTTTGTAAATTTCAAGTAAACTTGACAATTCTAGGTTTTTTTTAAGTTTTAGAGGAGGTCTTCCTCCCCATCCCAATATCAAAAAATGATATAGCAAATATTGTGTAGACGTCCCAGAAAATCTCAATCAAATTATAAGCCCAATTTTTAAACAGCAGGGCAAGGGGAGGCCCCTCTTCCCTTCCGAATATCACAAAATCAAATATCCATTATAATAATATAACCTTCCCCACATCCTCTGTAAATTTCAAGTAAATTGGAAAAATTTTATTGTTTCACAGTATGTTCTTGAGGAGAAGAAATGAGGTCTCCCGGTGCCCTTTTTTCCCCCCGACCAAATATTAAAAAATCATATCTAATATATAAAAAAATAAGTCGGGTTTTCCTTCCTGACGCTTTAACTCCAGAACGCAGGAACCGATTTCCACGGTTTTGCATTCGTTGGAAAGGTCTCGGGCTCCTTAAGGTTTATAGCAAAGAAAATTCAAGAAAAGTTTCAACAGAAAGGGGATAAAATTTAGATATAGCTCCCATATATATGTATCGCCCGATTTCGACAAATGGGGGTTACGGTGCGCTTTTTTTACTAACCGATTATCGTCAAATTTGGCACAAAGTGATCTTTTTCATCGCCCTTAAAGTGTGCAAAATTTCATCGAAATCGATTCAGATTTAGATATAGCTCCCATATAAAGGGTGATTCTTTTGAGGTTAGGATTTTCATGCATTAGTATTTGACAGATCACGTGGGATTTCAGACATGGTGTCAAAGAGAAAGATGCTCAGTATGCTTTGACATTTCATCATGAATAGACTTACTAACGAGCAACGCTTGCAAATCATTGAATTTTATTACCAAAATCAGTGTTCGGTTCGAAATGTGTTTCGCGCTTTACGTCCGATTTATGGTCTACATAATCGACCAAGTAAATAAGCAAAATTGCCGCATTTGGAGTGAAGAGCAACCAGAAGCCGTTCAAGAACTGCCCATGCATCCCGAAAAATGCACTGTTTGGTGTGGTTTGTACGCTGGTGGAATCATTGGACCGTATTTTTTCAAAGATGCTGTTGGACGCAACGTTACGGTGAATGGCGATCGCTATCGTTCGATGCTAACAAACTTTTTGTTGCCAAAAATGGAAGAACTGAACTTGGTTGACATGTGGTTTCAACAAGATGGCGCTACATGCCACACAGCTCGCGATTCTATGGCCATTTTGAGGGAAAACTTCGGAGAACAATTCATCTCAAGAAATGGACCGGTAAGTTGGCCACCAAGATCATGCGATTTGACGCCTTTAGACTATTTTTTGTGGGGTACGTCAAGTCTAAAGTCTACAAAAATAAGCCAGCAACTATTCCAGCTTTGGAAGACAACATTTCCGGCCGAAATGCTCGAAAAAGTTGCCCAAAATTGGACATTCCGAATGGACCACCTAAGACGCAGCCGCGGTCAACATTTAAATGAAATTATCTTCAAAAAGTAAATGTCATGGACCAATCTAACGTTTCAAATAAAGAACCGATGAGATTTTGCAAATTTTATGCGTTTTTTTTTTTTAAAAAGTTATCAAGCTCTTAACAAATCACCCTTTATATAGATTGGCTACCTCGCCATCGAACTTAAAATCGTTCAGAACTGAAGAAAGATTCTGTTACAAAGACATGCTGCAGCATCTGCAGCATTTCCTTTCAGTTTTTAATTTCTGTTGGTGTTTTGGGTACATTGGCTTTGTTTCTGCCGCTAAAATCGAATGACATATATAATCATGTAAGGCGCGCACTTTTAGACAAACTTTTTCCAAGAGAACACGAGCACAGGTAAATTTTTGGACGTTAACGGAAAATTGTGATACCCTAAACCGGAAAATTGTTATACCCTAAACCTTTAATCTGTCACAAAATGTGCCTATCAGAAATATTGATTTTAGACCTTCTAAAATATATACCGACTCAGAATCACCTCTTGAGTCGATCTTTCGCTTGGTGTCCGTCCGTCTGTCCATGTATTTGTTGCTCGCAGGATTCCGGTCGCAATGATTAACCGATTTGAAATGAAATTTCGTACAGGGTGTTTATTGGGTACAAAGACGAACGCTATTGAATTTTGAAGAAATCGGATCAAATTTAGATATAGCTCCCATATATATGTATCGCCCGATTTCGACAAATGGGATTATGGTGCGCTCAAATTTGGCACAAAGTGATCTTTTTCATCACCCTTCAAGTGTGCAAAATTTCATCGAAATCGGTTCAGATTTAGATATAGCTCCCATATATATGTATCGCGCGATTTTCCCAAATTTGGCCACAAAACCTTTATTTATTACCCGATCTTACTCAAATTTAGCAAAAGATAACCTTCTATGGTATCAACCACACCTACCAAACATCATCCAAATCGGTTCAGATTTAGATATAGCTCCCATATGTATATATCGCCCGATTTTCACAAATCTGATCATAAAACCATTATTTATTACCCGATCTTACTCAAAGTTAGCAAAAGGTAACCCTCTGTATCATCAACCAAACCTGCCAAATATCATCTACATCGGTTCAGATTTATATATATATCTCACATATATATGTATCGCTCGATTTTCAAAAATTTGCCCTAATAGCTCTATATTCATTAGCTGATCTTACTAAAATTTAGCACTAGAGCACTAGATAACCTTCTATTGCATCAATCAAACCTGCTAAATAATATCAAAATCGGTCCAGATTTAGATACAGCTCCCATATATATGCATCGCTTGGTTTGTACATAACAGGTCGGCTGATAAGTCCCCGGTCTAACAAGGAAAAACTCATTTTTTTGTCAAAATTCGTTTTTAATATTCAACATAGTTCCCTTCAAGAGCGATACAACGATTATAACGACCTTCCAATTTTGTTTTATACCATTTTGGTAGTACTCCTTCGGTTTTGCCTTAAAATATGCCTCAGTTTCGGCGATCACCTCTTCATTGCAGCCAAATTTTTTCCCTGCGAGCATCCTTTTGAGGTCTGTGAACAAGAAAAAGTCGCTCGGGGCCAGATCTGGAGAATACGGTGGGTGGGGAAGCACTTCGAAGCCCAATTCATGAATTTTTTTCATCGTTCTCAATGACTTGTGGCACGGTGCGTTGTCTTGGTGGAACAACACTTTTTTCTTCTTCATATGGGGCAGTTTTGCCGCGATTTCGACCTTCAAACACTCCAATAACGCCATATAACAGTCACTGTTGATGGTTTTTCCCTTCTCAAGATAATCGATAAAAATTATTCCATGCGCATTCCAAAAAACAGAGGCCATTACTTTGCCAGCGGACTTTTGTGTCTTTCCACGCTTCGGAGACGGTTCACCGGTCGCTGTCCACTCAGCCGACTGTCGATTGGACTCAGGAGTGTAGTGATGAGCCATGTTTCATCCATTGTCACATATCGACGGAAAAACTCGGGTGTATTACGAGTTAACAGCTGCAAACACCGCTCAAAATCATCAACACGTTGTTGTTTTTGGTCAAATGTGAGCTCGCGCGGCACCCATTTTGCACAGAGCTTCTGCATATCCAAATATTGATGAATGAAATGACCAACACGTTCCTTTGATATCTTTAAGGCCTCTGCTATCTCGATCAACTTCATTTTACGGTCATTCAAAATCTTTTTGTGGATTTTTTTGATGTTTTCGTCGGTAACCACCTCTTTCGGGCGTCCACTGCGTTCGCCGTCCTCCGTGCTCATTTCACCACGCTTGAATTTTGCATACCAATCAATTATTGTTGATTTTCCTGGGGCAGAGTCCGGGAACTCATTATCAAGCCAAGTTTTTGCTTCCACCGTAGTTTTTCCCTTCAGAAGACAGTATTTTATCAAAGCACGAAATTTCTTTTTTTTCCATTTTTTTCAAAATAACAAAAGTTGCTTCACCAAAGACACTCTATCTCACAAACTAATTGACTTACAGACGTCAAATTTTGACACGAATCATTTGAAGGTTGGTACTATATAAAAATAATATGCATTTAATACTAGCGACGCCATCTATGTGTCAGACTGGGGACTTATCAGCCAAACTGTTAAATATATTGGCCGAGTTGCACAAATTTGGATTTATTACCCAAACTAATTGAGCAATTTCCTCTTTTCTTTAATAATGGAAGCAATATTAGTGGCATACAAACTCTGTAGGTTCAGAAATGCTGGTTATTTCCCAATCCTATACCACTCATACCCCACAAACAATGTCTACTAATTCAGTAGGGGTGGTTTAGGATATGATATAGTTTCTTGCACTCTTACAAGAGATGTTAATGATTCCTCTAAAGCTCAAACAAAAATGGTTGTTATAAATACAGAATCTGATATAGTCTTCACAGGTAAAATCTCTAAATGTATCTTCGGGAAGTGTACTGTTTGAATTGCTCTGTTTGGGAGAATATCTGTCATCCAATCTCCCTGAAATTTCAATAGAAACTATAATATTTGATTCATGGTGGTGGGTATTTAAGACTCGGCCCGGCCGAACTTACTCCTGTATATACTTGTATATATTCTTTTTTTTTGGGAAATTTATCAGAAATACCGACTCTAAAATTAGGACAAACAATAAAGATTAAAGTCAATCTGCCTACAATTTATGTGCTTCAAGTCTCGCCATAATGGCTTAGTGTCAGTTTATTTTTGTGACATACATTTCGTTGGCATACAGTGTACATACGTGTAATAACAAACTCACGCACACACACATATATACATACTTTTGCGAAAGACTATACAAACTTTTGCTAACCCTTACACCCAAACATACACACGTAAAAATCATCCATTTACTCATACACATGGCTCAACTTGGCTTTATACAAAAAAAAAAAAAACAGAAACGACAACAACAACAACACAAACATTTCTTTGTAAAATCTGCTAACGGCTTTCCTTCTGTAAATGTAAACAAAGCCAACAGCATCAGAATCAAAACCAACAGCATCAACTGACTACAACAATAACAAAAGTAATGCTGACGAACTTACCCCAACTTTATGCGGCTTGTCTGGGGACTTCCGCCGGAACTTCGTATTGTCTCGATGTTCTCGTTCTAAGCAAGAACAGCAATAGGAGCCCAAAATACAAAAGTCGTAAAATACCTTCAGTTTGTGTGTCCGTATATGGGCGTCTGAGTGTGTGCGTGTGTGTGTGGGTGCGTGTTTGTTGAGTTCTTGTGTAAGGTGTGAGTAGACAAACGTAATATACGTGTCGTTGCCTTTAATTCGCCTAAATGTGTTGCACTTGTAGTTGTAAATCCAATTTATTTTGTGTTGCTTATTTCGATGACTGGCCTTCTGTTTTCTTGTCCAGTGATTCAATTGACTGACTGATTTGCTGTTTGGAACACTACACAAATCAGTGTGGCTAACATAATTAAGACTTCACTAATTTCGTTTTCTTAACACTTGTTTCTTGATTGAATTTCACCAATTTAATTTGTTGATAATTTTGAAATAATTCCAACGAAATGTGAAACACTTTTTTTAGATTATAGTAGTGTTGGGAAAGTAACGAGTATTTGATTACAAGTACTCGTTACTGACTAATTTTTTGAGTACTCGTTACTAGTAAAAGAGTACTCAATATCTTCAATGCCAGTTTTTTTCTTCTGACGGTAAGTAAGTTGGCGGTTTGGAAGTAAAATTCTTGACTTCTTGGAAAATATTAATTGAAGTTTTCGAAAATCGTTTTATCAGTTAAAATAACACGAAAAGGATATATGGCTTCACCTTTGAACAAAGTGAAAAATTTATCTGATTTCTTAAAACGTTTGCATTTGAAAAAATTTGCATTGGGTGTAGGTGGGAGCTATAATTTAAAGCATCACATGGATCACGTCTCATGCGAATAGTATGAATAATAATGTCGTTGATTTCAGCTGGTTCAATCCAATTGTTTTCAGAGAAGGTACCCAAGCTTATTCAAAAACCCTTGGAAAATTTCAACATTGGGTCTCACGATAAAAATGATCGCTAAATATTTTCATCCACTGTCAATGGTGGATTTAAAAAGTTTGCAAATTGCAAGCATCAGTAATACACAATGCCATTTAGATATACCCTGACGAAAAAATACCAAATAGTGAATACGAAATTGGCTCTAAAAATTTGAATGATTGGTGAAAATCTTTTTCTAACGAGACCCATATATCTACAACACCACATTTTAGAACACTAGAATAAAACTGGATAATGTAATTTGCTTTTCTATACTGTTTTTAAATTTAAAAAAGAGGAAGATATTATTAAAAAGTGCCCACAATGTCTTTTTTAATTTTTTTTTACAAAAGTAACGAGTAGTAACGAGTACTCAATTGAAAAGTAACGAGTAGTAACGAGTAGTCAAAAGTAATCAAAATTTACAACACTAGATTATAGTTTACTAATAAAGCAACACACATACAATGATAAACACCCACTAATTTCTTTGATTTAACTTTTAAAACACATACCTTATAAAATATTTTTCAGTATATTTTAACACTAACACTAAAAGTTATTGGTATTTTTTCACTTTTTTTTAATAACTCAATATTTTTTATTTATTTTTTTTATAGCTCCACTATGTGCATTTATTTCATTAAAAATATTTTTATTTAGTTATTCAAAACCTTTTATATTTATTTCATCCGTTTTGTTATTCCGTTATAAGGACAGCTACATATTCACCCAGAAACGACAAAAGTAGAACTGAAACTTTCACTTTCATTTGAAGCACTCGGATGCTGTATGATGTCCTGCCAGCAATGTTCTCTTAAATTTGTTTCTGTTTTTGTTTGAGTATGTCTGCAAAAAGAGAAATAAGGAGTAAGAGAGAATTGCAAAATAAAACATAGGCTACAGACAATAGGCCGTAATGAAAAAGAAAATTACAATTCTAATACGAGCATGAAGATTAAGAAATTGGTATTACTAAGTCATTGAAAAGAAAATACCAGATACCAATCTCAAAAGCGTGACATATATATGTTTCATTGTTCTCTAATACAAAATTCAACAAGTATATACGGCCGTAAGTTCGGCCAGGCCGAAGCTTTTGTACCCTCCACCATGGATTGCGTAGAAACTTCTACTGAAGACTGTCATCCACAATCGAATTACTTGGGTTGCAGTAACACTTGCCGATGGCAACGTATCTTAAAACTTCCTAACACCGTAATATATACCACATAGTCCATACGTGGTATATATTTAACTAAAAAGGCCGATTAAATACATATATAATTAAGTTTAAAGTTTCTATAGAAATAAAATTTGGAAAAAATTTTCTTAGAAATAAAATGTTGACAACATTTTCTAAAGAAATAAAATGTTGACAACATTTTCTAAAGAAATAAAATTTTGACAAAATTTTCTATAGAAATAAAATTTTGACAAAATTTTCTATAGAAATAACATTTTGACAATGTTTTCTATAAAAATAAAATGTTGGTAGATTATTTTTGGCTCGAGTGGCAAACACGATTATGAACCGATATGGACCAATTTTTGTGTGATTGGGGATCGGCTATATATAACTATAGACCGATATGGACCAATTTTGGCATTGTTATTAGCGGCCTTATACTAACACCACGTTGCAAATTACAACCCGATCGGATGAATTTTGCTCCTCCAAGAGGCTCCGGAGATCAAATCTGGGGATCGGTTTATATGGGGGCTATATATAATTATGAACCGATATGGACCAATTCTTGCGTGTTTGTTAAGACCACATTCTAACACCATGTTCCAAATTTCAACCGGATCGGATGAATTTTGCTCCTCCAAGAGGCTCCGGAGGACAAATCTGGGTATCCATTTATATGGGGCTATATATAATTATGGACCGATATCTACCAATTCTTGCATGGTTGTTAGAAACCATATACTTACACCACGTGCCAAATTTCAACCTGATCGGATGAATTTTGCTCCTCTAAGAGGCCCCGGAAGTCAAATCTGGGGATCGGCTATATATAATTATGGACCGATATGGACCAATTTTGGCATGGTTGTTAGAGACAATATACTAACACCACGTACCAAATTTCAATCGGATCGGATGACTTTTGCTCCTCTAAGAGGCCCGGGAAGTCAAATCTGGGGATCGGCTTATATGGGGGCTATATATAATTATGGACCGATATGGACCAATTTTGGCATGGTTGTTAGAGACAATATACTAACACCACGTATCAAATTTCAATCGGATCGGATGACTTTTGCTCCTATAAGAGGTTCCGGAGGTCAAATCTGGGGATCGGTTTATATGGGGTCTATATATAATTATGGGACGATGTGGGCCATTTTTTGCTTGGTCATTAGAGATCATACACTAACACCATGTACCAAATTTCAGCCGGATCGGATGAAATTTGCTTCTCTTACAGGCTCCGCAAGCCAAATCGGGGGGTCGGTTTATATGGGGCCTATATGTAATTATGGACCGATATGGACCAATTTTTGCGTGGTTGTTAGAGACCATATACTAACACCATGTACTAAATTTCAGCTGGATCGGATGAAATTTGCTTCTCTTAGAGCAATCGCAAGCCAAATTTGGGGGTCCGTTTATATGGGGGCTATACGTAAAAGTGGACCGATATGGCCCATTTGCAATACCGTCCGACCTACATCAATAACAACTACTTGTACCAAGTTTCAAGTCGATAGCTTGTTTCGTTCGGAAGTTAGCGTGATTTCATCAGACGGACGGACGGACGGACGGACATGCTCAGATCGACTCAGAATTTCACCACGACCCACAATATATATACTTTATGGGGTCTTAGACTAATATTTCGATGTGTTACAAAAGGAATGACAAAGTTAATATACCCCCATCCTATGGTGGAGGGTATAATAATCTTAAGTAAGATCTTGCCGGGTGAGATGATTCAATTTGGGCCTTATAAGTTAATTGATTATGAAAATTACATACGAGAATAATTTTTCTCAAATTGAACCATCTTTTCAAGACCACTGTCGAACCAGCAACAAGTATATACAGCAGTAAGTTCGGCCGGCTGAATCTTAAATACCCACCACCATGAATCAAATATAATATTTATATACTGCGCAACACTGTGGAACAGGGTATTATAAGTTAGTGCATATGTTTGCAACGCCCAGAAGGAGACGAGATAGACACATATTGTCCTTGGCAAAAATGCTCAGGGTGGGCTCCTGAGTCGATATAGCCATGCCCGTCTGTCCCTCTGTCCGTGAACGCATTTTTGTAAACAAAGTCTAGGTCGCAGTTTTAGTCCAATCGACTTCAAATTTGGCACAAGTATGTGTTTTGGCTCAGAATAGAACCCTATTGATTTTGGAAGAAATCGGTTAGGTTAGGTTAGGGGGCAGCCCGATGTATCAGGCTCACTTAGACTATTCAGTCCATTGTGATACCACATTGGTGAACTTCTCTCTTATCACTGAGTGCTGCCCGATTCCATGTTAAGCTCAATGACAAGGGACCTCCTTTTTATAGCCGAGTCCGAACGGCGTTCCACATTGGAGTGAAACCACTTAGAGAAGCTTTGAAACCCTCAGAAATGTCACCAGCATTACTGAGGTGGAATAATCCACCGCTGAAAAACGTTTTGGTGTTCGGTCGAAGCAGGAATCGAACCCACGACCTTGTGTATGCAAGGCATGCTAACCATTCTACCATTGAAGACTAGATCAGATTCTAGATTTCAACAAACATTTTTGTTTGAGTTTTAGAGGAATCATAATCATCTCATGTAAGTGTGCAAGAAAATATCAAATAACGCCTTGATTTGAAATCTAGATTTTTATCCCCATTATTTATATGATTAGAAGAAGTAAAATCTGTAAATTTTACTTTCAGTTTCAAGCAATTTTTATGATTAGTACGCCTTTAGTACCATCAAGAAATGAAATCGCCCTACGACTGAGGACTTAAATCGGGAGATCAGTCTATATGAGTGCTATGCCAAAAACATGCAACGATACACACCTCATTGAGGTTCTGAAAACCCTACAGAATCTTGTCCCCAATTCGGAGGGCCGGTTATACACAATATATTCGGAACTCCTATTTATGGTCCTAAAAACTTCTAGATTTTTTATTTGAGGCAAATTCGATAAAAAATAAGTTTTCTAGAAACTCAAGAAGTAAAATCGTGAGATCGGTCTATATGGGGGCTATAGCAAACAATAGATCGATACATGCCATTTTCGTCAAACCTATTTGTGGTCCTAAAATTCCTATAAATTTCAAATTTCAAGCAAATCGGATAGAAAATACAGTTTCTAGACGCCCAAGAAGTAAAATCGTGAGATCGGTCTATATGGGGGCTATAGCAAAACATTGAACGATAGGCTCCATTTTCGGCACACCTATTTGTGATCCTAAAATACCTCTAGATTTTATATATCGGACAAATCGGATAAAAACTACGCATTGTAGAAGTCCAAGAAGTAAAATCGGGAGATCGGTCTATATGGGGGCTATACCAAAACATGGATCGATACACACCATTTTCGACACACTTATTTGAGGTCCAAGAAATAAAATCGGGAGATCGGTCTATATGGGGCTATATCAAAACATGGATCGATACACACCATTTCCGACACACCTATTTGAGGTCCTTATATACCTCTAGATTTCCAATTTTTAGCAAATCGAATAAAAACTACGGTTTCTAGAAGCCGAAGGCACCAAATCGGGTGATCGGTTTATATGGGAGCTATATCAAAACTAGGACCGATATAGCCCATCTACGAAGTTGGCCTGCGTGCAGACAAAAGACGAATATGTGCCAAATTTCAGGACGATAGAGCCATTATTGAAGCGTGATTACAATGGACAGACAGACGGCCAGATGGACATGCTTATATCGTCTTACAATTTCTCCCTGATAAAGAATATATATACTTTATATAGTAGGACATCGATATTTCGATGTGTTACAAACGGAATGAGAAATTTGTTATACCCCCATCACCATTCTATGGTGGTGGGTATAAAAAATTTAGGGATACCTGCAAAATTCAGGGTCGAAAGGACACCAGGGCATTAAATCAGTGTTTATCGATGATATGATGAATACAACCGAGGTCGTAGTTCTCTCCAAAACGAATTTCGTGAAGGTCGTCCAAAATCAGTTGTTCTTCCGAAAACCTTTGATGCTGTTCGCCAACTGATATTGCAAGATCGTACTGTGACCTATCGTAAGATTGGGAAAACCTTAGGCATTACAGGGATCCGTATACATCCAATATTGAATCGCTCAAAAAAGGCTCGTGTAGATTGGTCGAAAACAATGTATGCAAAAATATAATCGCGGTGCTATGAAACACGTCTATGACATCGCAACAAGTGATGAATTGTGGATTTATACGTATCAGCCTGAAAGAAGACAGCAGTCGACTGTATGATTGTTTCCAAATGAGCAAAATCCAACAAAAGTTGCTTGCGCTCGAAGAACCTCCAAGCAAATGATCGCCTGTTTTTTTTTTCGAAAAAAGTGGACATGTAATCGTACCACTAGAACCAAGCAGAACAGCCATTTCTGAATGAATCATAACCATTCGTTTACCAGTTGTCTTCCTAGAAATCGGGAAAACCAACCACCGAAGACGTATTCACCACGACAGTGAGCACTCTCCCACATCGGCTCAAACAACTGAATTTTTACCACTCAGAACTTCGATTTGATGGGTAATCCGCCGTATAGTCCTGACTTGGCACCGAATGACCTCTTTTTTTCTCGTACGTAAAAAATAAAATAAGAGGTCAACGTTTTTCGACAACTGAAGAAGCGGTTAATGCTTTCAGAATGCATGTTATGGAGAAACAATTGTTTCAAACGCATACAATAACAGGTTGGCTGATAAGTCCCCGGTCTAAAACAAAAAAACACATTTTTTGGTCAAAATTTGTTTTTATTATTCAACATAGTTCCCTTCCAGAGCGATACAACGATTATAACGACCTTCCAATGTTTTGATACCATTTTGGTAGTACTCCTTCGGTTTTGCCTCAAAATAGTCCTCAGTTTCGGCGATCACCTCTTCATTGCAGCCACATTTTTTCCCT
This sequence comes from Haematobia irritans, assembly GCF_050003625.1. NCBI lineage: Eukaryota > Metazoa > Arthropoda > Insecta > Diptera > Muscidae > Haematobia > Haematobia irritans. Next base: position 102,906,239 of record NC_134399.1, on the reverse strand, counting down.
GCGAGCATCCATTTGAGGTCTGAGAACAAGAAAAAGTCGCTGGGGGCCAGATCTGAGAATACGGTGGGTGGGGAAGCAATTCGAAGCCCAATTCATGATTTTTTGCCATCGTACTCAATGACTGGTGGCAAGGTGCGTTGTCTTGGTGGAACAACACTTTTTTCTTCTTCATATGGGGCCGTTTTGCCGCGATTTCGACCTTCAAACGCTCCAATAACGCCACATAATAGTCACTGTTGATGGTTTTTCCCTTCTCAAGATAATCGATAAAAATTATTCCATGCGCATACCAAAAAACAGAGGTCATTACGTTGCCAGCGGACTTTTGAGTCTTTCCACGCTTCGGAGACGGTTCACCGGGCGCCGACTGTCGATTGGACAAAGTGTAGTGATGGAGCCATGTTTCATCCATTGTCACATATCGACGGAAAAACTCGGGGTGTATTACGAGTTAACAGCTGCAAACACCGCTCAGAATCATCAACACATTGTTGTTTTTGGTCAAATGTGCGGTCGCGCGGCACCCATTTTGCACAGAGCTTCCGCATATCCAAATATTGATGAATGATATGACCAACACGTTCCTTTGATATATTTAAGGTCTCTGCTATCTCGATCAACTTCATTTTACGGTCATTCAAAATCATTTTGTGGATTTTTTTGATGTTTTCGTCGGTAACCACCTCTTTCGGGCGTCCACTGCGTTCACCGTCCTCCGTACTCATTTCACCACGCTTGAATTTTGCATACCAATCAATAATTGTTGATTTCCCTGGGCCAGAGTCCGGAAACTCATTATCAAGCCAAGTTTTTGCTTCCACTGTATTCTTTCCCTTCAAAAAACAGTATTTTATCAAAACACGAAATTCCTTTTTTCCATTTTTTCACAATAACAAAAGTTGCTTCACAAAAGACGCTCTATCTCACAAACTAATTGACTTACAGCAGTCAAATTTTGACACGAATCATTTGAAGGTTGGTACTATATAAAAATAATATGCATTTACTACTAGCGATGCCATCTATGTGTCAGACCGGGGACTTATCAGCCAACCTGTTAGTTAATGAGGAATATTTTGATAAACAATAATGCGATTTTCGAAGATTAATGTTTTTTTTGTTTCTCTAATCCCGAAATATAGAAGGTAACCCTCGTAATATTTTTGTGAGGTCTATATTGTCATAGTTAAAACCTTTATAGAGTTACTCATATATTTTCTGCAATGTACATATGTATGTTCCCTTAAGGACCTCTCTCTTTATGTAGCATAGACTCTTTACAACATCTCCTTAATGAATTTGTATGTACTTCAAGAGAAACTCGTACTCTGAAATACTTTATTATGGCAAAAACAGCAACCATTACCCGGTTTTTCTTTTAACAATGCTATAGTAAGCAGCAGGTTTGTACTACAATAAAGAAGACTTTACACCAAATTATAAGTGATTGTGTTAGAGAGAGAGTATGATGTACGTATTCATATCAAAGGTAGAAGAGAATGTTGTATGGTAATGGGATGTTGGTGGCTACCACTATAAAAGAGAAGGAAAGAGAGTGTGGGAGTATGTGTGCACTTTTTTGTATTGAATCGAGTGTTGGCGAATTTTACGAGTTAAATCATTTATGAAAGATGTTAGTGGCTGCAAGCCGATATGATTTCCCTTATCTTCACAAACCCCACCAGATGGCGAAATTCTGTAGCACAAAATGAAAAGCATCAATGACGTTGACATTGTGTCGTCAATAAATTCCAACAACAGAGCCAACAATGCCAACACTCAAAACGTGACTATGGATAAATGAATACGAAAACAATTACATCAATCATTATTTGCATCGTAAAACAGAATATTTAAGTGCCAACTGTATTTAATTTACATCTCAATAAATATTCGTAGAACAACAATAAGATAATTCCTTTTGAGTGGCAATCGGAAGCTCTCAAGTGATAGAAGCAATTGTGATTTATATTTTTGTGTAATAACATCTGAATTGGTTTGGCTTTTTAATACGCTACTCCAGGTTTTTGATTTGCATCAAAATGTGCTAATAAATCGTGAATCATATATTATAAGCTCATAGACTTTGAGTTACATTCTATATTGATTTAAGTTGGGTATTAGGGGTCTCATAGAAAAAATTGAACTAAGGCATAGGAAAGATTAACTATCTCGTGCGACAATTTAACTAAATTGTATTCAAAATTTTGAAATTATTTACATTAATGAAATTGTACGGACAGTTGGTAGAATTCTACCAAAATGGTCGATTTATTTACCGTTTAGTATATTGGTGGAATTCTTGATTGTTACATTTAGCAAAAAATTCCTCTCCACCTAAAAAATTTTCTATTGAAATAAAATTTTGACAAATATTTTCTGTAGACATAAATTTTTGACAAAATTTTCTGTAGAAATAAATTTTTATTCTGATTATTAGCATAAAAGATCTGTCTCCTGACAAGAGAATGAATTTCAAAAAAGACATGGAAGAATGCACGAAAATGTATCGACACATCATAAACAAGCATCGACACAAACGAAGCTTAGTACACTAACACACGTTAGTTATTTTCAATAAATTATATCTCAAATACTATTTGTGATTTGTGAACATTAAATGTAATTTAATTTTTGTATTTTATATAGATACAAAATCCCTGAAGATGGTTAGTGGCACTAACCGAAATATTGGAAATGAATATGAAAACAAATCAATAATCGATTGTTTCTATGACCTCAAGCAGAACAAAACTAATAATCAGAATAAACATAAAATAGGTCAACAACACTCAAAAATACATAATAAATTTTTGACATTTTCTGTAGAAATAAAATTTGGCAAAATTTTCTATAAAAATGAAATTTTGACAAAAATTTGCTGTAGAAGTAAATATTTGACAAAATTTTCTATAGATATAAAAGTTTGAAAAAAAATTTTCTATAGAAATAAAATTTTGCAAAATTTTCTATACAAATAAAATGTTGACAAAATTTTCTATAGAAATAAACTTTTGACACAATTTTCTATACAAATGAAATTTTGACTAAATTTTCTATAAAAATGAAATTTTGACAAAATGTTCTATAAAATTAAATATTTGACAACAATTTCAATAGAAAAAAAAATACGCCAAAATTCCTTACAAAAAAAATTGGAAACATTTTCTATAGAAATAAAATTTTGACAAAATTTTCTATAGAAATAATATTTTGACACAATTTTCTATAGAAATAAAATTTTGACGAAATTTTCTATAGAAGTAAATATTTGACATAATTTTCTATAGAAATAAAATTTTGACAAAATTTTCTATAAAAATTAAATTTTGACAAAGTTTTCTATAGAAATAAATATTTGACAAAATTTTCAACAAAATTTTCAATAGAAAACAAATACGCCAAAAATCCCTATAAAAATAAAATTTTGGCAAAACATTCTATAGAAATAAAATCTTGACGAAATTTTCTGTAGAATTAAATAGTGACAAAATTTTCTATAGAAATAAAATTTGGACAAATTTTTTTATAGAAATAAATATTTGACAAATTTTTTTATAGAAATAAATATTTGACAAAATTTTCTGTAGAAATAAAATTTTTGACAAAATTGTCTATAGAAATAACATTTTGACAAAATTTTTTTATAGAATTAAATATTTGACAAATATTTCAATAGAAAAAAAATAAGCCAAAATTCCCTACAAAAATAAAATTTTGACAAAATTTTTTATAGAAATAAATATTTGACAAAATTTTTAATAGAAATAAAAAATTGCCAAAATTTTCTATAGAAATAAATCTTTAAAAAAATGTTTCTAGAGCAATAAAATGTTAACAAAATTTTCTACAGAAATAAAATTTTAGCAAAATTTTCTGTAGAAGTAAACTCTTTGAAAAATTGTCTATAGAAATAAAATTTTGACAAAATTTTTAATAGAAATAAAATTTTTAATAGAAATAAAATTTTAATAACATTTTCTATGAAAATAAAATTTTAACAAAATTTTCTATAGATATAAAAGTTTGACAAAATTTTCTATAGAAATAAAATTTTGACAAAACTTTCTATAGAAATAAAATTTTGACAAAATTTTTTTATACAAATATTTTGGGAAAATTTTCTATAAGCATAAAATTTTTACAAAATTTTCTATAGAAATACAATGTTGACAAAATTTTCTATAGAAATAAAATTTTGACAAAATTTTCTATAGAAATGAAATTTTGACAAATTTTTTTCTAGAAATAAAATTTTGACAAAATTTGCCGTAGGAATCAAACTTTGACAAACTTTTGCTTAAGAATAAAATTGTGACAAAACTTTTTGTAGAAATAAAATATTGACAAAATTTTCTATAGAAATAAAACTTTGAAAAATTTTTTTATAGAAATAAATATTTGACAATTTTTTCTATAGAAATAAAATTTTTGAGAAAATTGTCTATGGAAATAAAATATTGAGAAAATTTTTTATAGAAATAAAAATTTAATAACATTTTCTATGAAAATTAAATTTTGACAAAATTTTTTATAGAATTAAATATTTGACAAATATCTCAATAAAAAAAATACGCCAAAATTCCCTTCCAAAATAAAATGTTGACAAAATTTTTTATAGAAATAAAAAATTGACAAAATTTTCTATTGAAATAAATCTTTGAAAAAATTTTGCTATAGCAATAAAATTTTAACAAAATTTTCTACAGAAATAAAATTTTGTAAAATTTTCTGTAGAAGTAAATTTTTTGACAAAATTGTCTAAAGAAATAAAATTTTGACAAAATTTTTTACAGAAATAAAATTTGAATAACATTTTCTATGAAAATAAAATTTTAATGAAAGTTTCTATAGATATAAAAGTTTGACAAATTTTTCTATACAAATACAATTTTGACCAAACTTTCTATAGAAATAAAATTTTGACAAATTTTTTTATACAAATACTATTTTGGGAAAATTTTCTATAAGCATAAAATTTTTACAAAATTTTTTAAAGAAATAAAATTTTGACAAAATTTTCTATAGAATTAAAATTTTGACAAAATTTTCTATAGAATTAAAAGTTTGACAAATTTTTTTCTAGAAATAAAATTTTGACAAAATTTGCCGCAGGAATCAAACTTTGACAAACCTTTTCAAAGAATAAAATTGTGACAAAACTTTTTGTAGAAATAAAATTTTGACAAAAAATTTCTATAGAACACAATTTTGACAAAATTTTCTATAGAAATAACATTTTGACAAATTTTTTATAGAAATAAATATTTGAGAAAATTTTCAATAGAAATAAAAAATTGACAAAATTTTCTATAGAAATACAATTTTGACAAAATTTTCTATAGAAATAAAATTTTGTCAAAATTTTCGATGGAAATAAAATTGTGACAAAATTTTCGATAGAAATAACATTTTGACAAAATTTTCGTTAGAAATAAAATTTTTACAAAATTTTCGATAGAAGTAAAATTTTGACAAAATTTTCGATAGAAATAAAATTTTAACAAAATTTTCTATAGAAATAACATTTTGACAAAAATTTTTATAGAAATAAAATTTTAATAACATTTTCTACGAAAATAAAATTTTAACAAAATTTTTTATACTTATAAAAGTTTGACAAAATTTTCAATAGAAATACAATTTTGACCAACCTTTATATAGAAATAAAATTTTGACAACATTTTTTAAAAAATAATATTTTGGGAAAATTTTCTACAAGCATAAAAGTTTTACAAAATTTTCTATAGAAATAAAATTTAGACAAATTTTTTTCTAGAAATAAAATTTTGGCAAAATTTTCCATAGAAATAAAATTTTGACAAAATTTTCTATAGAAATAAAATTTTGACAACATGTTTTATAAAATAATATTTTGGGAAAATTTTCTGCAAGCATAAAATTTTCTATAGAAATAAAATTTTGACAAATTTTTTCTAGAAACAAAATTTTGGCAAAATTTGCCATAGAAATAAAATTTTGACAAAATTTTCTATAGAAATAACATTTTGACAAAATTTTCTTTAGAAATAAAATTTTGACAAAATTTTCTATAGAAATAAAATTTTAGTAAAATTTTCTGTAGAAATAAAATTGTTGACAAAATTGTCTATAGAAATAAAATTTTTCTATAGCGATAAAATTTTGACAATATTTTCTATAGAAATAAAATGTTGACAAAATTTTTTATAGAAATAAAATTTTGATAACATTTTCTATGAAAATAAAATGTTAACAAAATTTTCTATAGATATAAAAGTTTGACAAAATTTTCTATAGAAGTACATTTTTTAACAAAATTTTCTATAGAAATAAATTTATTAACCAAAATTTTTTATAGAAATAAAATTTTAACAACATTTTCTATAAAAATAAAATTTTGAGAAAATTTTCTACAAATAAAATTTTGAAAAAATTTTCGATAGGAATAAAATTTTAAAAAATTTTCTATAGAAATAAAATTTTGACAAAAGTTTGACAAATTTTAATAATATTTTATATAGAAATAAAATGTTGATAATTTTTCCCATAAAAATGAAATTTTGACAAAATTTTCTATAGAAATAAATTTTTTAACAAAATTTTCTATAGATGTAAATTTTTTAACAAAATCTTCTATATAAATAAATTTTTTAACAAAATTTTTTATAGAAATAAAATTTTGAAAATTTTCTGCAAGCATAAAATTTTCTATAGAAATAAAATTTTGACAAATTTTTTCTAGAAATAAAATTTTGGCAAAATTTGCCATAGAAATAAAATTTTGACAAAATTTTCTATAGAAATAAAATTTTGACAAAATTTTCTTTAGAAATAAAATTTTGACAAAATTTTCTATAGAAATAAAATTTTAGTAAAATTTTCTGTAGAAATAAAATTGTTGACAAAATTGTCTATAGAAATAAAATTTTTCTATAGCAATAAAATTTTGACAACATTTTCTATAGAAATAAAATTTTGACAAAATTTTTTATAGAAATAAAATTTTGATAACATTTTCTATGAAAATAAAATGTTAACAAAATTTTCTATAGATATAAAAGTGTGACAAAATTTTCCATAGAAGTACATTTTTTAACATAATTTTCTATAGAAATAAATTTTTTATCCAAAATTTTTTATAGAAATAAAATTTTAACAACATTTTCTATAAAAATAAAATTTTGAGAAAATTTTCTATAGAAATAAATTTTCGATAGGAATAAAATTTTTGAAAAAATTTTCTATAGAAATAAAATTTTTACAAAAGTTTGACAAATTTTAATAATATTTTATATAGAAATAAAATGTTGATAATTGTTCCCATAAAAATGAAATTTTGACAAAATTTTCTATAGAAATAAATTTTTTAACAAAATTTTCTATAGATGTAAATTTTTTAACAAAATCTTCTATAGAAATAAATTTTTTAACAAAATTTTTTATAGAAATAAAATTTTGACAAAATTTTCTATAAAAATAAAATTTTGAAAAAAATTTTCTATAGAAATAAAATTAAAAAAAAAAATTCGATAGGAATAAAATTTTAACAAAATTTTCCATAGAAATCAAATTTTGACAAAAGTAAAAAAATCACAAAATTAAAAAACAAAAATTAGAAATAAAATTTTTAAATTGAAATTTTCCTTAGGAATAAGAGTTTGACAAAAAAAATCTATAACGTCCATATTAAATCAACATAATAAAATAATAAATCATTACTTTCGAAGAAACTTTGTTCATCAAACCATAAAACTTTGATAAAAAACTGCACAATTATATTTGTTTTATTTGGTAGTTTTTTGGTAAAATGTTCTTCAAATTTTGGTAGATTTTTTTTTGCTCGAATGGCAAGCGTGGCGGGCAGCCGGACGGAAGGACGGACATCGCTAGATCGAATCAGAATTTCACCACAACCTAAAAGCTATATACATTCTGCACTGAAAAAAAAGCATACTCGGTTCCAAAGATTTTGTCTTTACTTTAAAAAATTTGGTATTGATTCCGAGCCAAAGAAGCGGAGAATACAAGTAAGGATACTTTTAAGACACAATTCACTTTTAAATTTAAGTTTTGTGTACTTGCAAATTTTAATTTTTCGCTTTCTCAGCTTTTTTTCTTCATATGCTATCAAAGTCCTTTAAAAACGAGTTAACTGCAACTTTATTTTCCAAACTAGGACTCGACTTCCAGTAGAAATTATGCTACGTTTGAAGTAAAAAACTTCTTTAAAATAAAGTTTTGAAAAACATGTCCTATATTTGAACGATTTTTTGCTTTGTAGTCAAGATGCAAAAAGACAACAAATTTAAAGACAATTTCATTAAATTTAAAGAATTTTTCTGAATTATTAAAGTCAAGTTGACCTTAGCCTATAATTTTTTTTCTTTCATTTTAAGATACCCATTTTTAAGTCAAATCACTTAATTATAAGGACAATACGACTTCATTGAAAAGTTTATCGACTTTTGGACAAGGAAAATAACTTTATTTTAGAGAAATGCGTCTTCTATGCTAAGCAAAATTTGTATTCGTATTTTAAAGACATGAAATCTTTGACCTCACGACAATATTTTTTTCAGTGTGGGGTCTGAGACCAATATGTCGGCGGAGGGTATAATAAACTGGCGACATAAACTGGTATAGGTTCCTACAGAGAATGAAAAAGTGTGAAGCTGATTTTACACACACCGAAATGAATGGCACTTGCGGACCAACGAAGATATTTTTTCTTGTCTCCTTAAGGGCAAATAAATCTTTATTTTCGGTACTCGTTGACACGTTTGACTCCAACAAACTATGTTTGGTCTGACAGAAACAAATTCAACAACAAAAGAAATCTTCGTTGATTCACAAATTTCGTTGCGTTGCTACACTGTTAATATTTTGTTGTTTTCCATTTTCTGAATAGATTTCATTCTACTCGTTGAGTGAAGAATATACATATTTTGTTTAGTTTCTTCCCATTTCAAAATTTTCTTGATGACAAATTAATACATTTTTACTAAACTTGCCTTATGCTATATCCATTTAAATGTGCTATTAATGTTTGAAATAAATGGAAAACAAAGTTTGTAAGGTAGAATATATGTTTGTGATGATGTTGATGTCAAAACACGAGCACCCGAATCCTATACACATGCAAGATTAATGAAGCGGAAATTATATTTCTTCATGACTTCAAGAGAAAACTTATTTGTAGGTTTTGAAATCACACCGTACTCGTGCTGACAAAAAATCCTGATATATGAGTGCATATCAGCATACGCCTCAGTTGCAGAAAACAAATGAGACGAGTAAGACTATCACAAGACAAAGTTGTACTTGCATCTGCTATTTTTTGATCTTCTTCACACTTGAAGAGGAGCAAAAATAAAGTTCCGTTGTTGGGGATTAAAGGAGTCAAAAAGAACCTCAACAAATGCTAGGTTGCAAGGGAAACTAAATAGCGACAGTTATTAAACTTTAAATACAATTTGTGTTGATGTGATTTGGTAATATTTGAACTTTGGAATGAACGAGGATTTAAATGTTTGTATGAAATAGTGAAAGATAAGTATCGAAATAATCTTTTCGGTTTACTGGAAAAACTCAATTGATTTGTAGAAATGACTGAGTTGACTAATGGAACTTTAATGCTTTTAGAAATCGTTTTTAATTAAAGTAGTAGGTATAAATTGGTCCTTCCTGAGTAAACAAATAACAACAAGTGTATAAGGCCGTAAGTTCGGCCAGGCCGAAGCTTATGTACCCTCCACCATGCATTGCGTAGAAACTTCTACTGAAGACTGTCACCCACAATGGAATTACTTGGGTTGCGGTAACTTTTGCCGATGACAAGGTATCTTAAAAAAACGTAATATATACCACGTAGTCCATACGTGGTATATATTAAACTTAAAATGGCCGATTAAATACGTATATAATTAAGTTTGACAAAATTTTCTATAGAAATGAAATGTTGACAACATTTTCTATAGAAGTAAAATGTGGACAAAATTTTCTATAGAAATACGATTTTAACAAAATTTTCTATAGAAATAAAATTTTTTCAAAATTTCCAAAAGATTTAAAATTTTGACATATTCTACAGAAATAAAATTTTGCCAAAATTTTCTATAGAAATAAAATTTGACAAATTTTCTATAGGAATAAAATTTCGACAAAATTTTCTATAGAAATAAAATGTTGACAAAATTTTCTATAGAAATAAAATTTTGCTAGATTATTTTTGCTCGAGTGGCAAGCATAATTATGAACCGATATGGACCAATTTTTGTGTGATTTGGGGATCGGCTATATACAACTATGGACCGATATGGGCCAATTTTGGCATGGTTATTAGCGGCCATATATGAACACCACGTTGCAAATTTCAACCGGATCGGATGAATTTTGCTCGTCCAAGTGGCTCCGGAGTTCAAATCTGGGGATCGGTTTATATGGGGGCTATATATAATTATGGACCGATGTGGACCAATTTTTGCATGGATGTTAGAGACCATATACCAACACCATGTACCAAATTTCAGCCTGATCGGATTAAATTTGCTTCTTTTAGAGCAATCCCAAGCCAAATTTGGGGGTCCGTTTATATGGGGGCTATACGTAAAAGTGGACCGATATGGCCCATTTGCAATACCATCCGGCCTACGTCAATAACAACTACTTGTGCTAAGTTTCAAGTCGATAGCTTGTTTCGTTCGGAAGTTAGCGTGATTTCAACAGACGGACGGACGGACGGACCTGCTCAGATCGACTCAGAATTTCATCACGACCCAGAATATATATACTTTATGGGGTCTTAGAGCAATATTTCCATGTGTTATAAACGGAATGACAAAGTTAATATACCCCCATCCTATGGTGGAGGGTATAAAAACGAGACGGTTTTTTTGTTTTTGCAAAACCTAAACAAATATGGAGGAAAAGGATTTGCAAATAATATAGCGAAGAAAAGTAACTGTGAAAATTTGTGATTTTCACCTTTGCAACACGGCCTTTCAAAAGAAGACCAATCGAACTTTGATATTGGCGAAAAACGACTACTCGGGCAAACACTATTGACGGTGTGTTTAGACGTCATCTGATAGTGTGACACATCCGTATTGTCTCGGGATAATGCGACACGTTTTTACACGTCTTTACATTTCTGCATCGAAATTTCGAAACAGAGTGGGAAAGTGGGCAGTGCATTATTTTGGCTCTTGTCCCTCAGTTTTGACAACATTTTATGAAAAACAAGTATATATGGCCATAAGCCGAATTCTAGTTGCCCCCTTCCATTGGTCATATAACATAGTTTCCTTCAACAAACCTTTCGTAGTAGCACGTTGCGTGATTATATATATAGAATTTGAGGTGAATTTGATGAAACATAAATTTAAATTTTATAAATTAAATATAAATTAAATTTAAATTTATTTGAAAAACTTATTTTACTTTCACCTTCTAAACAGTTCCATTTGAGTCCTCATATCTACTAATCTATTCGTACACCGAAAAAATATCAACAAAATATTTCCGATTAAAAAACTGATTGGAGTTGAAACCATTTTCAATTAATAAATTAATTGATACAATTAACTTTTTAATCAAGATAGAAACATTAAGTTAATTAAGCCAATGATTGCAAACGTTTCAATTTTTAATTAAAAATTTAATTGATACAGTTAACTTTATAATCAATCTCGGAAGACTAAACTAAACAAGTATATACGACCGTAAGTTCGGCCGGTCCGAATCTTATGTACCCTCCACCATGGATTGGATAGAAACTTTTACTAAAGACTGTCATCCACAATCGAATTACTTGGGTTGCGGTAACACTTGCCGATAGCAAGGTATCATAAAACTTCTTAACACCGTGTTCTCAATTGTAAATTAGTCCATATGGGGTATATATTAAACACAAAAAGGTCGATTAAATATGTAAATAATTCAGTTAGAAAAAAAATTCTATAGAAATAAAATTGTGACAAAACTTTCTATAGAAATAAAATTTTGACAAAATTTTCTATAGAAATAAAATTTTGACAAAATTTTCTATAGTAATAAAATGTTGACAAAATTTTCTATAGTAATAAAATTTGACCAATTTTTCTATAGAAATAAAATTTTGACAAAATTTGTTATAGAAATAAAATTTTGCCAAAATTTTCTATAGAAATAAAATATTGACAAAATTTTGTATAGTAATAAAATTTTGACAAAATATTCTATAGAAATAAAATTTTGGTAGATTATTTTTGGGGATCGGCTATATATAACTATAGACTGATATGGACCAATTTTGGCATGGTTGTTAGCGGCCATACACTAGCGCAATGTACCAAATTTCACCACGTACCAAATTTCAATCGGGGCGGATGAATTTTGCTCCCCCAATAGCTCCGGAGGTCAAATCAGGGGATCGGTTTAAATAGGGGTTATATAATTAAGACCGGTATGGACCAATTTTTGCATGGTTGTTAGATGCTATATACTAACACCACGCACCAAATTTCAACCGGATCGGGTGAATTTTGCTCTTCCAAGGGGCTCAGGAGGTCAAATCTGGGGATCGGCTTATATGGGGGCTACATATAATTATGGACCGATATGGACCAATTCCTGCACGGTTTTCATAGACCATATACTAACACCACGTACCAAATTTCAACCGCATAGGATGAATTTTGCTCATCCATGAGGCTCCGGAGGTCAAATCAGGGGATCGGTTTATATGGGGGCTATATATAATTATGGACCGATGTGGACCAATTTTAGCATGGTTTTTGGAGACCATATACCACCACCATGTACCAAATTTCAGCAAGATCGGATGAAATTTGCTTCTCTGTGAGGCTCCGCAAGCCAAATCTGGGGATCGGTTTATATGGGGGCTATATATAATTATGGACCGATGTGGACCAATTTTTGCATGGTTGTTACAGACCATATGCCAACACCATGTACAAAATTTCAGCCGGATCGGATGAAATATGCTTCTCTTAGACTCTCCGCAAGCCAAATCTGAGGGTCCATTTATATGGGGGCTATACGTAAAAGTGGACCGATATGGCCCATTTGCAGTACCATCCGACCTACATCAATAACAACTATTTGTGCCAAGTTTGAAGTCGATAGCTTGTTTCGTTCGGAAGTTAGCGAGATTTCAACAGACGGACGGACGGACATGCTTAGATCGACTCAGAATTTCACCACGACCCAGAATATTTATACATTATGGGGTCTTAGAACAATATTTCGATGTGTTACAAACGGAATGACAAAGTTAATATATCCCCCATCCTATAGTGGAGGATATAAAAAAAATGTTATGTATAGTAGAACGAAAAGGGAACGAACGAAAAATTCACACGCAACAAATCAAAGTCCATCTGAATCCATAAAAAATCTAAATTTTTTTATGGAAAATTTATTTATCTCATATCTGAAAGAGATTAATTTGTGATCACCCCCCAAAAAGGAGCTTAATTCGTTATCAGTCGCCAACAATCGGAAATTCCGAAATATCATAAATTTTTAATAAAAAAAAACTTATTTGGTTATATACACTGAAAAAACATTGAACCCACCAGGAAGAAAACTTTTGATTAATTTTAGAAAATTTTGAATATTTTTAGAAATTTTTAACTAAACAGTATTACAAGCGCTGGCATCACGCCGATATCACAAAAATAAGTAAATATTTTTCGACAAATTCAAGAAAATTTATTAGACATAAATAATTTTTTTCACTTTTTAAAGAAAATTGTGTAGTTTGAAGGAAAAAATTGGAGTTCAAAATTGCAAAAATGTCTTTAGTGACATACGAAGTTCATGATGGACGCTTTTGTAGTAAAATTTACAAATTTGAAGAAATAATGAACTATTTTATGACAAATACGAATTTAGTAAATCTCTATCCTTAACTTGTGTATAATTTTTTCCCGTTTTTTAGTTCATTTAACTAACGTACGCAAAATTTTTTTAGAGTAAATGAAACTTTCACCAAATATAATACGTTCATGAACTAAAATATAGTTAAATTGGCTTTAGTGAAATAGTGAGTTCACTTTTTTTTGAGTGTATTCTAAGGAAGTCACCGTGGTGCAATTTAACATGGGCTTGTCATACGACGGATATCCACCATTTCAACAGCAGTTGCCCTGAATTTGCATTAATTTTTATGATGTGATTGGAATTCAGTGTTTTCACTGAAAAAAATATTTACGTGATATTAAAGATTACACAACCTAAATTGTAGGATGCAAAATTTACAAAATATTATGGACAAATTTCTTTAAAATAATGAAATTTTAATTAAAATAAATTTTATAATCTTTTTTCATTCAATTTAGGACACAAATTTTGTAAATTTGCGTCCCTCCGTTAAAGTCCCATGTCTTTGAATTAAGGCTAATTTTATTTAAAGTAAAGAAACACATTGTATATATAAAGAAATTGTCCTTAAATAAACTGAAATATTGAAACTTTAGATTTAAGATAAAAACGCCAAATATAGACTTAAACTTATTATGAGGATTTAGCGTCTTTGGTTTAAAGTTTTTTTTTTGGAATTAAAGAAACATTTTTTATTTTGAAGTATTTGTTATTATTTGGATTTTTAAACTGGCATTTGTTTATACGTGAGTACCTTTATTATTAAACCGCCAAAAAGAATGAAAATTTGATAAATGAGATCTGTTGCCTAATTTTAATTTTATTGGTCCTAGATTTAAAGCCAGATAGGTCGCTAAAAAATTTCTTTTTTTTAAGGAAGCCGCATCTTTGGCTCGGAATCAATACCAAAATCTTTGAGGGAAGGTTAAAAGCGTTGGATCCAAGTAAACCTTTTTTGAGTGTATAATCATTCATACTCGGTCAATATGTTTCAGTGTAATAACCTTCCTTCTTCTTTTATACAAATATTTGAAAAATATAAACTTAAATGTTTGCAAATTCGATTGTGAACATATGCCAAATAAATCGATATGCTGTAAGGGCAAATGAAACAGATTTGTACATTGAAGTACAAATCCGTTTCCCTTCTATGGAACTTCAGTGTAGGCTTCCCACAGGAATAGTAACAAAAATCGATTATACAATTGTCATGAGTATTCACCTTCCTGCTTTGATTTTCTTCATCCGTATCTTCTATTTTATTTCTATGCCAAAAGAGATTTCCCATAAAAACCCAGCTATATTATACGGACTATTATTCACATTGCCGAGGAGGCAAAGGCAAATCGAACTTATCTTTATGTTTATGTGAAAGTAAAAACCATTTGTTCATTCATTCATTTTTTTGCCAAAGAAGCAATAGGCAAAAAGCCCTTCCTTTTCCATATTGGTTTCTTTTAAAAGATACTAACTTCATTAGCTTTAAGCAAATCACATATGGAAGGATTTTTCCCATTTCCTCGTTGAAAGAAAGTTTTTCCCTTTCCAGTCTTCTATTGAAAATAGTTTTTCGCCAATTTGACTTTGACTGTGACATGTTTTTTTTTTTTTTTTGGGAAGGTTTCTTTTAATCTTTGACATCTTCTAGGGTCATTACTACACGTAAACAGAAAAAAAAGTCATCATGCTAGTTTTTATACCCTCCATCATAGGACAGACGGACATCGCTAAAGCGACTCAGAATTCCACCATAAGAGAGAAGTTCACCAATGTGGACTGAATAGTCTAAGTGAGCCTGATACATCGGGCTGCCACCTAATATAACCTAACATACTTTATGGGATCTGAGATCAACACAGATACCCCTTAATATTCTTAAATATGAAAATGCGGTATATCTCTCAAACCTATACCAATGACACCCAACAAATGCTTATGTTTACTAATTCGGTAAGGGTGGTTTAGGGTATTTCTGTAAACAATTTTGTCAAAATTTTATTTCCATAGAAAATTTTGTCAAAATTTTATTTCCATAGAAGATTTTGTCAAAATTTTCTTTCTATAGAAAATTTTGTCAAAATTTTATTTCTATAGAAAATTTTGTCAAAATTTTATTTCTATAGAAAATTTTGTCTAAATTTTATTTCTATAGAAAATTTTGTCAAAATTTTATTTCTATAGAAAATTTTGTCAAAATTTTATTTCTATAGAAAAAAATTAACATTTTAATTCTTTAAAAAATGTTGAAAAAATTATATTCCTATAGAAACGTTTGTCTGTAGAAAATTTTGATAAAATTATATTCCTAAAGAAAAGTTAGTCAAAAATTTATTCATATAGAAAATTTAGTCAAAATTTTATTTCGGTAGAAAATTTTGACAAAATTTTAGTTCTACGGAAAATCTTGACAAAATTATATTCCCATAGAAAAGTTTGTCTGTAGAACATTTTGATAAAATTTTATTTCTTTAGCAAATTTTGACAAACTTTTATTTCTTTAGAAAATTTTGTCAAAATTATATTCCTATAAAATATTTTGTCAAACTTTTATTTCTGTAAAATTTTTGTCAAAATGTTATTTCCATAGAAAATTTTGTCAACATTTTATTTCTATAGAAGATTTTGTCAAAATTTTATTTCTATAGAAAATTTTGTCAAAATTTTATTTCTGTAGAAAATTTTGTCAAAATTTTATTTCTGTAGAAAATGTTGACAAAATTTTATTTCTATTTGTCAAAATTTTATTTCCAGAGAAAATTTTGTCAAAATTTTATTTCTATAGAAAATTTTGTCAAAATTTTATTTCTATAAAAAATTTTGTCAAAATTTTAACGCTATAGCAAATTTTGACAATGTTTTATTTCTATAGAAATTTTTTGAAAAAAATTTAATTCTATAAAAAATTTTGCCAAAATTTCTATTCTATAAAAAATGTTGACAAAATTATATTCCTATAGAAAAGTTTGTCAGTAGAAAATTTTGATAAAATTATATTCCTATAGAAAAGTTTGTCAAAATTTTATTCAAAATTTTATTACTGTAGAAAATTTTGACAAATTTTTATTCCTTTAGAAAATTTTGTCAAAATTTTATTCATATAGAAAATTTTATTTCTATAGAAAATGTTGTCAAAATTTTATTTCTGTAGAAAATTTTGTCAAAATTTTATTTCTATACAAAATTTTGTCAAAATTTTAATTCTATAAAAAATTTTGTCAAAATTTTAATTCTATAGAAAATTTTGTCAAAATCTTAATTCTATAAAAATTTTTGTCAAAATTTTATTACTATAGAAAATTTTGTCAAAATTTTATTTATATACAAGATTTTGTCAAAATTTAATTTCTATAGAAAATT
Source organism: Haematobia irritans (assembly GCF_050003625.1). Classification (NCBI taxonomy): domain Eukaryota; kingdom Metazoa; phylum Arthropoda; class Insecta; order Diptera; family Muscidae; genus Haematobia; species Haematobia irritans. The sequence goes on along the minus strand of NC_134399.1, from coordinate 102,889,016 downwards.
TTGTCAAAATTTTATTTCTGTAGAAAATTCTGTCAAAATTTTAATTATATAGAAAATTTTGACAAAATTTTATTTCTATAGAAAATTTTCACAAAATTTTAATTCTATAGAAAATTTTCACAAAATTTTAATTCTATAGAAAATGTTGACAATATTTTATTTCTATAGAAAATTTTGTTAAAATTTTATTTCTGTAGAAAAATTGGACAAATTTTTATTTCTTTAGAAAATTTTGTCAAAGTTATATTCCTATAGAGAAGTTTGTCAAAATTTTATTCATATAGAAAAGTTTGTCAAAATTTTATTCGGTAGAAAATTTTGACAAAATTTTATTTCTGGAGAAAAAATGACAGAATGTTGTTTCGGTAGAAAATTTTGTAAAAATTTTAATTCTATAGAAATTTTTGACATATTTTATTTCTGTAGAACATTTTGTCAAAATTTTAATTTTATACACAATTGTGTCAAAATGTTGTTTCTATCGAAATTTTTGCCACAATTTTATTTTTTTACAGTTTTTTTCTATTGAAAATTTGGTTTTTATTTCTATAAAAACTTAATTGGAGGGGAATATTTTGTAAAATCTACCAAAACATCAAGAATTTTACCAATCTACCAAACAGTAAAAAAGCTACAATTTTTGATAGAATTCTAACAATTGTGGAAACCGTATATAGGCCCCGCCCGACTCTCTACATTACTTTCTTGTTTTAAGTATGTCTCAAACATGTTAAGAACTAAACGTGGATAGTTTAATTTTTCCTAAAAAAAGCAATTGACTTTTTTTCTGTGTATAGATTTAAATGTCATTATCTCTTATTGTGGAACTCATAATTTTTGCTCAGAGGTCGACTGCCATAACAAATTAAAATGTCAATTTGGCTTCTTTATCATTTGCCTAAAATTGTTCAAATAGTCGATAGCTTTTGTAATTGACAGTTCGAGCAATTTATTTGATGGATGAAGGTGTTGAGATGTATACATTTTTGTTGATGTTCCAATGGTGTAGATTGGTTACAATCCATTCAATTGTAATCTGGGATGCGATGAAAGTGCATTATTGTTATTGTTTTGGTTGAATTGACTGTCTAATTTATCGAAACGAATGCGATAACTCGGAAAATTGGATATATGAAAAGGGTTTGAAATTCTTGATGGCCCATTTATTGTATTGTCTGTATAACCTCAGTGAAGATAAGGGGAACATATTTATTTGTTTGGCAATGAATAAACAAAGTGTGACACTCACACATTGTATACAAAATTAATCAAACGTCAAAAAGTTTCATGATTTTCGGACCCGTATGACTCAGATTACCACATCTAATTACAATTTTCATTACCAGTAGTGTTATTGCAAGTTATATTGCGGTGCATTATAATGACAACAAATACTTCTCAGTAATGTGTTATAACTATTCGTTAAATGTAACGCAGTTGGCCGATAATGACTCAAAAAATGGAATAAATTATGGAGTAATTATAAATATTAACAAAATATAATATTTACATTCGTACTTAATTTTTAGACATAATGTGTGAACAATTTATATTATTTCTCTATCCAAAAATGTTACTTAGATGAGCAAAGGCAAAATCCCTTTTTCTCTTAAGGCGCACGGACGAAAAAGACTGTTTTCAATAGTTTCATTTTTATAATTTTATTACTTTTAAGCCAAAGCATATAATGTTCATAAACTAAGATAACATGTTTGGGTACATATACATATGTTAATATTTTAGAACATATTATAATTGTTTTCTTAAATATAGATGTGAATACAAACATACATTAATTGGAAATTTCGTATAAACATATATAGGTATGTTTAGAAACGTCAGAGAAGAGAATAAAGAGAGTAACATCAGAGAATAAAAGAAAAAGATAAAGACGGCGACGGATATAGAAAACGAAAGACATCAACAATGGGAAAATCAAATGAGAGAATGTGGATGAATGTGATGGTATTCATTTTCCCATTTTCATTTCTGGCTTCCCAAAAGTTTGACATGTTTACGTCTAAACATTATTCAATTTACACAATCAATTGTGTATTCGGAGACACCAATGGAGAATGATAAAGAAAATAGATATACAAGTAACTGAAAAATAGTGTTTGTGTTAAGAGCCACATGATATGACCATCAACATTTTAACGATAAATATTCGTGGGGGGGAGGTATATTACTCAAAGGCAAAACAAAATTTATAATCAGTTTATATTTGTTCTAATTGGCTGCCCTTGGCCCGAATTGTGTCCTTCAAGCGTGTGCTGCATGAAAGCGGCCGGTGTTTTTGGCCCATTTCCGACAAAGCGACATCTTGAGATGATACTTTAGAATATCATAATGGTAAACGTACTCTTCAAAATTCCCCCAGGCACAAAAGTCTAACGGATTACAATCACGGTTGTGGTAACCGTGGTAGAATTCTACCACAAATGGTATCATTTTTCTATAGAAATAAAACTTTTGGAAAATTTTCTGTAGAAATAAAATTTTTAGAAAATTTTCTATAGAAATAAAAATTTGCGAAAATTTTCTATAGAAATAAAATTTTGAAATATTTTTCTATAGAAATAAAATTTCGACAAAATTTTCTATAGAAATAAAATTTTGACAAAATTTTCTAAAGAAATAAAATTTTGACAAAATTTTCTATAGAAATAAAATTTTGACAAAATTTTCTGTAGAAGTAAAATTTTGACAAAATTTTCTATGGAAATAAAATTTTGACAAAATTTTCTATAGAAATAAAATTTTGACAAAATTTTCTTTAGAAATAAAATTTTGGCAAAATTTTTTATAGAAATAAAATTTTGACAAAATTTTCTGTAGAAATAAAATTTTGACAAAATTTTCTGTAGAAATAAAATTTTGACAAAATTTTCTGTAGAAGTAAAATTTTGACAAAATTTTCTATAGAAATAAAATTTTAACAAAATTTTCTATAGAAATAAAATTTTGACAAAATTTTCTTTAGAAATAAAATTTTGGCAAAATTTTTTATAGAAATAAAATTTTGACAAAATTTTCTATAGAAATAAAATTTTGAAATATTTTTCTATAGAAATAAAATTTTGACAAAATTTTCTATAGAAATAAAATTTTGACAAAATTTTCTAAAGAAATAAAATTTTGACAAAATTTTCTATAGAAATAAAATTTTGACAAAATTTTCTATAGAAATAAAATTTTGACAAAATTTTCTGTAGAAGTAAAATTTTGACAAAATTTTCTATGGAAATAAAATTTTGACAAAATTTTCTATAGAAATAAAATTTTGACAAAATTTTCTTTAGAAATAAAATTTTGGCAAAATTTTTTATAGAAATAAAATTTTGACAAAATTTTCTGTAGAAATAAAATTTTGGCAAAATTTTCTGTAGAAGTAAAATTTTGACAAAATTTTCTATAGAAATAAAATTTTGACAAAATTTTCTATAGAAATAAAAAAATGTACAAAATTTTCTATAGAAATAAAATTTTGACAAAATTTTCTATAGAAATAAAATTTTGACAAAATTTTCTATAGAAATAAAATTTTGACAAAATTTTCTGTAGAAGTAAAATTTTGAAAAAATTTTCTATAGAAATAAAATTTTTACAAAATTTTCTATAGAAATAAAATTTTGACAAAATTTACTATAGAAATAAAATGTTGGCAAAATTCTCTATAGAAATAAAATTTTGAGAAAATAAAATAAAATTTTTAAGAGAAATTGTCTATATTTTCATTTTGACGAAAACTTCTATAGAAATAAAAATTTTGACAAAAACTTCTATAGAAGTAAAGTTTTGACAACATTTCTTATAGAAAGAAAATTTTGACAAAATTTTCTATAGAAAAAAAAATTTGAAAACATTTTTATAGAAATAAAATATTGACAGAATTTTCTATAGAAATAAAATATTTATTGAAAAATTTTTCTCTAGAACTAAATTTTTGAAGAAAATTTCAATATTCAATATTCGTCATAATGTATATGTATGTTGTGGTAACCGTGTGGTAACCGTGGTAGAATTCTACCACAAATGGTATCATTTTTCTATAGAAATAAAACTTTTGGAAAATTTTCTGTAGAAATAAAATTTTTAGAAAATTTTCTATAGAAATAAAAATTTGCGAAAATTTTCTATAGAAATAAAATTTTGAAATATTTTTCTATAGAAATAAAATTTCGACAAAATTTTCTATAGAAATAAAATTTTGACAAAATTTTCTAAAGAAATAAAATTTTGACAAAATTTTCTATAGAAATAAAATTTTGACAAAATTTTCTGTAGAAGTAAAATTTTGACAAAATTTTCTATGGAAATAAAATTTTGACAAAATTTTCTATAGAAATAAAATTTTGACAAAATTTTCTTTAGAAATAAAATTTTGGCAAAATTTTTTATAGAAATAAAATTTTGACAAAATTTTCTGTAGAAGTAAAATTTTGACAAAATTTTCTATAGAAATAAAATTTTAACAAAATTTTCTATAGAAATAAAATTTTGACAAAATTTTCTTTAGAAATAAAATTTTGGCAAAATTTTTTATAGAAATAAAATTTTGACAAAATTTTCTATAGAAATAAAATTTTGAAATATTTTTCTATAGAAATAAAATTTTGACAAAATTTTCTATAGAAATAAAATTTTGACAAAATTTTCTAAAGAAATAAAATTTTGACAAAATTTTCTATAGAAATAAAATTTTGACAAAATTTTCTATAGAAATAAAATTTTGACAAAATTTTCTGTAGAAGTAAAATTTTGACAAAATTTTCTATGGAAATAAAATTTTGACAAAATTTTCTATAGAAATAAAATTTTGACAAAATTTTCTTTAGAAATAAAATTTTGGCAAAATTTTTTATAGAAATAAAATTTTGACAAAATTTTCTGTAGAAATAAAATTTTGGCAAAATTTTCTGTAGAAGTAAAATTTTGACAAAATTTTCTATAGAAATAAAATTTTGACAAAATTTTCTATAGAAATAAAAAAATGTACAAAATTTTCTATAGAAATAAAATTTTGACAAAATTTTCTATAGAAATAAAATTTTGACAAAATTTTCTATAGAAATAAAATTTTGACAAAATTTTCTGTAGAAGTAAAATTTTGAAAAAATTTTCTATAGAAATAAAATTTTTACAAAATTTTCTATAGAAATAAAATTTTGACAAAATTTACTATAGAAATAAAATGTTGGCAAAATTCTCTATAGAAATAAAATTTTGAGAAAATAAAATAAAATTTTTAAGAGAAATTGTCTATATTTTCATTTTGACGAAAACTTCTATAGAAATAAAAATTTTGACAAAAACTTCTATAGAAGTAAAGTTTTGACAACATTTCTTATAGAAAGAAAATTTTGACAAAATTTTCTATAGAAAAAAAAATTTGAAAACATTTTTATAGAAATAAAATATTGACAGAATTTTCTATAGAAATAAAATATTTATTGAAAAATTTTTCTCTAGAACTAAATTTTTGAAGAAAATTTCAATATTCAATATTCGTCATAATGTATATGTATGTATATGGTCTTAAAATAAAATTAAGAAAAATAAAATCGATTGTTCGAAATATTTCAAATAAATTGTTATGGTTGTGGGCATTAAAATGAATCGATTCAGCCCATCTGCTGGTCTAACATTCTAGGAAATATAAAATGATCTCCATAATTGGAAGTTGAGTTTCATTTACAGTCATACCAAACATAGATCGAATGAATAGCACAATGGAAACTAATTTGCGTAAAAACTTGTTTAGTTCAAAAAGTGAAGTGTTTTAAAAAATTTAGTTTAGCCGGAGTCGAGCAAAATATTTACGACTCCGACTCCAGCAAAATCTTCAGACTCCGACTCCACAGTCCTGGGCCACACCATAACCATCGCCAATCTTTGAGTTCTGTTGTCCAATGGAAATTGTACTTTTTGAGCTGACCTCATTGGCAAGTAAACCCGATCATTTTGTTTGTACACAAACTGCAAAATTTGGAATGGCTTCTCATCGGAGAAAACCAAAGTCAATAACTGGCCAATTTCGTGCAAGCGAAGTAACTGCTTGACTGTTTACAGTCATTTTTTATGCATCGCGAGCTCTTGTACTTTTTGCAACTTTAATGGCTTTAGTCCGAACTTATTTGCTCAGCTTACGGGCAAGTTTTCTATCATTTTGGCGTAGATTTTGATCAAATCTGACCTTCAATTTTCGGATTATTTCTGGTGTTGTTACCGTTTTTCTCATCCACAAGCGCAAAGGAATTGAATCATTCATATTTTTGGGATGAAACTGAGTTCTAGGGATTAATTTATGTCTGCGGCTGGCCATTGCTGTATCCATTCTTGTGTGCAATGAAATGAACATAATTCTCTCTGGTTAATTTACATAAATGAATACTAAATTTCATTTATTAAAATTCAGTACATAGTTATCTGCTTTACGGTCGTTTTCCTAGAGCTCCGTTAGGTTTCAACTGACAGTTAGCAAAAAATAAATTGAAATATTTTCGTTGCGGATTAATTTCAAAATGAAATGTTTTCGTCCATAGTTAACGTGTGGGTTTATAGACTTGACTAAAGACGTATCTATTGTACGGTTTAAAAGTTGGTTAACTATCCTTGCTCTAATGGAGCTTCGTAAAAATTGCGGTTAATTAACTTTCATTTATTTACCACAGTTGCAGTATCTTATGAATTAAGATACCTGATAATGAGCTTGTGGTTTTAATATTTAATAGGCCATTACTAACAGCTTACTCTAAAAGTTTTTGAATTTCTGGAAGTTGTCTGATTTTTTGGTATTAATTAAGAGCTTATGCAGGATAAAAATTGTCTGCAATGGAAATTTCAAACAAGCAAAATGTCAATACTATGTTGGTCATACGGCCGTAGACTATTAAAGTAGCAAACAAAACAAAAATACTGCTTTGAGTCAATTCAATGAGGAATGAAGGATCTGAATAATTGTACTTACATCCAATCCAAAATAACCTTTAATGGACATTGCACATTTTCTGTATATATATCCTTGGATTATAACAATACCATGACATGGATTACGCGGTATATGTTTTATGGTGGTTATGTTACAAAGTTCGAGACAAAATCCAGTGAAGATTACGAATACATTTTATAGCTTTTTTATGTTCAACATTACGAGAAGGAGGATGTAATTAAAAACTAAATCTGGTATATCTTAATTTTGGGTTAATTGGTAATTGGTGATTTCGAGGATTGCCTTTTATATTTCGGGATTAGAGAACTAAAACAAATGTTAATCATGGAAAAATGTTTTATTATTTTTCAACATAGTCCCCATTAAAATATATGCACATATACATCACGGCTCCCACAGTTGGTAGAATTCTACCAAAAATGATAGATTTTTTACTGTTTTGTAGATTGGTAGAATTCTTGATGTTTTGGTAGATCATGCAATATATCCATCTCGACAAAATTTTCTATAGAACTAACATTTTGACAAAATATTCTATAGAAATGAAATTTTGATCAAATTTTATATAGAAATAAAATTTTTGTTGTTTTGATCTCAGCGTAGAAACCCCTTGCATTGACTAAACTGCAAGAGTGGCTTAACAAACAGTGGAAAAGAATGTTTGTCAAATTTATTTGGCAAAGCCCTATAGACTGCAAGATGGTTGGATGGACGCACGTTTCGTAATTAACACATTCCTCACCACAGCAGCACAACTATCAAGTAATTATATATAAAATTTTGAAAAAATTTTCTATAGAAATACAATTTTCTATAGAAATAAAACTTAAACAAAAATTCCTATAAAAATAAAAGTTTGAAAAAAAAAAATCTATAAAAATAAAATTTGGACAAAATTCTCTAAGAAATAAAATTTTGACAAAATTTTCTATAGAAATAAAATGTTGACAAAATTTTCTATAGAAATAAAAATTTTAAAAAAAATTTTCTATTGAATTAAAATTTTGACAAAATTTTCTATAGAAATAAAATTTTAACAAAATTTTCTATGGAAATAAAATTTTAACAAAATTTTCTATGGAAATAAAATTTTAACAAAATTTTCTATGGAAATAAAATTTAGAGAAAATTTTCTATAGAAATAAAATTTTAACAAAATTTTCTATAGAAATAAAATGTTGACATAAGTTTATATTAAAACAAATAAAATGTTGACAAAATTTTCTATAAAAATAAAATTCGTTTTGTTTTGTTATTGTTATTGTTGGTTTATTTTTCAATCATTTTGTTGTTATACCCTCCACCATAGAATGGGGGTATATTAACTTTGTCATTCCGTTTGTAACACATGGAAATATTGCCCTAAGACCCCACAAAGTATACACAGTCTCACACAAGTTTACATACGATTAAAGAATTAGTATTTTATTGAAATAATAAAATATTATAAACTATGCATATAGATGCTTTAATTTTTGTAAAATAATTTGAAAACATAGTATTTGTTAATTTTTAACAATATTTTTTTAGTGTGGTTTATAAAAAACAACAAGAAAGATGTTTGGTTAGTAGGTTAAAAACTCAGGGGTATGTAAACTTGTGTAAGACTGTGTATGTATTCTGGGTAGTGGTGAAATTCTGAGTCGTCCTTTCGTCTGTCCGTCCGTCTGTTGAAATCACGCTAACTTCCGAAAGAAAACAAGCTATCGACTTGAAACTTGGCACAAGTAGTTGTTATTGATGTAGGTCGGATGGTATTGCAAATGGGCCATATCGGTCGGTATATTATATTTAACAACCATGCCAAAAGTGGTCCATATCAGTCCATAATCATATATAGCCCCCATATAAACCGATCCAGAGATTTCGTTTTGGAGCCTCGTGGAGGAGCAAATTTCATCCGAGCCAGTTGAAATTCGGTACATTGTGCTAGCTAACAACCATGCCTAAATAGGGGTATATCGGTCTATAGTTATATATAGCCCTACACATACCTTTTTGACATTTTGACAAAATGTTCTATAAAAATAAAATTTTTACAAAAATTTCCATAAAAATAAAATGTTGATAAAATTTTCTATAAAAACAACATTTTGACAAAATTGTCTATAAAAACAAAATTTTAACAAAATCGTCTACAGAAATAAAATTTTGACAAAATTTTCTATAAAAATAAAATTTTGACAAAATTTCCTATAAAAATAATATTTTAACAAAATTTTCTATAAAAATAAAATTTTGAAAAATTTTTCTATACAAATAAAGCGTTGGCAAAATTTTCTATATAAATAATTTTTTTACAAAATCTTCTATAAAAATAAAATTTTGAAAAATTTGTCTATAGAAATAAAATTTTAACAAAAATTTTGTATTAAAATTAAATTTTGAAAAAAAAATTCTATAGAAATAAAATTTTGTTGTTGTTTTTTGATTTCAGCGTAAAACCATGCATTGACTAAACTACAAGTGTAGCTTAACCAACAGAGGAAAAGAATGTTTGTCAAATTCATTTGGGCAAAGCCCTATAGACTGCAAGATGGTTGGATGGACGCACGTTTCGGAATTACCACATTCCTCATCAGCATCCTCTACTTGCAGCAAAACTATCAATCAATTATCGGAATAAATTCAGGCGGTTCATTAAACCCAACAATGAACCACACTTGAACATTCCGATAAAAGGTTTTGCATGATAGCCGGCTTATGCCGAAATAAATTCATACAAACTATCTCTGTTCCTATGCCACTGTCAAATCATCGATTTGAGTGCAGTTGGCTGGGTTCATTTTGAGCATTCTTCTTTTCTTTTTCATTCGTTTTGTTTTGTTATTGTTGGTTTTGTAAAGTTTTGACAAAATATTCTATAGAAATAAAATTTGACAAAATTTTCTATAAAAATAAATTTGTGAAATTTTTTTCTATAGAAATAAAATGTTGACAAAATTTTCTATAGAAATAAAATTTTGACAAAAGTGTCTAAAGAAATACATTTTTTCCAAAATTTTCTATAGAAATAAAATATAGAAACAAAATTTGTACAAAAATTTCTATGGAAGCACATTTTTGACAAAATTATCCAAATTTTCTATAGAAATAACCTTCAGACAAAATTTTCTATAGAAATAAAATTTTGCCAAAACTTTTGGTGGAAGATTTTTTTTGTTTGGTATTTTTTGGTGGAAATTTCTCCAAGGTTTGGTAGATGATTTTTTGGCTGGAGTGGTATTTTTCTATAGAATTAAAATTTTGACCAAATTTTCTATACAAATACAATTTTTACAAAATTTTTCTATAGAAATAACATTTTGACAAAATTTTCTATAGAAAAAAATTCTGACAAAATTTTCTATAGAAATAAAATTTTGAAAAAAAATTCTATAAAAATAAAATTTTGACAAAAATTTTCATAAAAATAACAGTTTGATAAAATTGGCTATAGAAATAAAATTTTGGCAAAATTGCCTACAGAAATAAAATTTTAACAAAATTTTCTATAAAAATAAAATTTTAACAAAATTTTCTCTAAAAGTAAATTTTTAACAAAATTTTCTATAAAAATAAAATTTTAACAAAATTTTCTCTAAAAGTAAAATTTTAACAAAATTTTCTATAAAAATAAAATTTTAACAAAATTTTCTATAAAAATAAAATTTGGACAAAATTTTCTACAGAAAAAAATTTTGACAAAATTTTCTATAGGAATAAAATTTTGACAAAATTTTCTACAGAAATAAAATTTTGACAAAAGTATCTAAAGAAATACATTTTTTACAAAACTTTCTAAAAAAATAAAATTTTGAAAGAATTATCTATACAAATAAAATTTGGAGAAAAGTTTCTATGGAAGCAAATTTTTGACAAAATTGTCTAAATTTTCTATTGAAATAAAATTCTGACAAAATTTTCTATAGAAATACAATTTTGGCAAAATTTTCTATAGAACATTTTTTTGGTAGAAATTTCTCCAAGTGTTAGTAGATTATTTTTTGGCTCGAGTGATATCCGTGCGTTCGAACCAATTGTGGAAGCACTTTTACCACTCTGGTTGAGGTATCTCATACATTCTGAACGCATCAACCGAAGATGTCATTCGGTCGAAGATGTCCATGTTTTGAATGCTCAACAATGTTGTTCCTTCAACCGATGTGCGAGTGCTTGCATTGTAGTGGTGAGTAGAGATTGGTTTTTCTGATTCTTTGGAAGGAAAATAGCAAATAAAAACTCAAAAAACAGTAAACCCAGCAGGAAGGAAAATTTTGGTTATTTTTAAGAAAATTAGATAAATTTTAGAAAAAATTAGGTTAATTTTATAAAATGTTAACTAAAAGCAGATGTCAAGTCGATTAAAACAAAAAAGCAAATATTTTTAGACAAATTCAAAAAAATTTAGGACTTCGGTTTGAACTCACCATGCCATCGATAAACACTAGTCATTGACGGAGTTTCGTTGTCAAAAATTAAATTAAGTTCATAGATGCACTGAGTTAATCCACTTCGAAAATTGTAAAATATACACCCTATCTAGGACAACATAAGTTTTATATTTATATGAAATTTCGTTTCGAAGAAAAAGAAATATTTTTAAGTGATTAAATTAAACCCACATATAGAGAATATACGTTTATTTCCAAAAAAATCTCTATTTTATCTTCTATGTCACACATTCATATTTCTCTAACAGATCTCATACTACTTTATCGAATCAATCTTGTTTTGTGGATTTTTGGCTATTTGCCATAGTCGGTCAAAAAATGTGGTCTAATCGCCCATTTGCTCTACCTGTCCTAGGGCTTTTTGCCAATATTAACTAAACCATGTGAAAAAAGAGTCCTTTGATATGAATTGGGACTGAGATAAGAACGTAATTTATGGTTTTATTCAAAGCAGACAATCGACAATCTAAACAAATTCTGATTTATTTTTCTTGTGGCATTCATTACCATGAATTGTGGTTATTTGAAAATGTTGTTTATTTTACTGGGATATTATTATTTCCAATAGAGAAATATGTAATGCTACTGAACGAAGAGAATTTGATTGTTGTTGACAATTAAGTAATATTATATTTTTGGTATGGTATAATAAAGTGATTGAAATCCAATTAAAACCTTCGCTCGGTTCACTTGTAGAGTGAATTTTCTTTCATTATCTACGACACACAGAAGTTGAACGCTTCACTGCATTATTTTCGATTGTCTTTCTTTCCATCCTTTTTCCTCGGGTAACTTAATAGAGAATGTATTTTATAACTTAATTGAGTTTATAGTATAGTTTCTCAGAATTTTCAAATAAAAAGAAAATATTTTAAATAAGGCATTATATTGATTTTTGATAAAGCTCAAAGAGGCAAGTGAACATTCGAGTGTACACAGAAAAAAATATAACCAAAATTATTCCAATTAAAATTTTAATTGTTTTTTAACAATTATACAGAAAAAATATAACTAAAATTATTCCAATTAAAATTTTAATGATTTTTAAAAAAATATTGAATTAAAAATATAATTGATTTCAGAAATGTTTTAATTGAAACAAAATCCAACCAAACTATATTACTTGTATCAATTAAATTTTTAATTGACATTGGCATGATTGAAGACATTTCAATTACAAATTAATTTCGTGATTGAAGACAAAAACTATTTTCTGTGTATGTGGAGCCTCCCAAGGAGGAATTTCATAACCATTACAATGGAATGTAACTATAAACAGTCTTTGTCTTTGATTGGTATACGAATACGAATATGATGTGACAATGCAGTCAGAAACAATTTGAGATATTATAAAGTCCTCCTAATGATAGGAAACTTAATTTTTGAGGATTTTGGATATTTTTGGTTGGTCACGAATCAACTCCCATTTTCCATCTAGAACTTTGTCTTCTTTTGGATGCATCTCTAAAGAAATATGGACCAAAACACTGTTTCATATAAAAATCTTAATGTTTCGAGGGTATTCGATTCTTTACACAGGGGAACCTTCCACGATAGCCTCAATTTTGTCACCATCTGGGAGTTGTCCACTTATGAGAGGTTAATACTAATGTGATAATATTGCGAAGATACCACGAAAATTTTCCACTTAGGAGGTGTCCACTTTTCAGAGTGTTTAAGTCTGAGAGGTTTCATTGTATTTAGGGAATGATAACGTAATAACCTCATATCAAACAAATAGAAATCTAAATGTGTATAGGGAAATGCGTCCTACAAAAGGAGCTTAATTCCCAAATCTTTTTCCGTGATCCCCCCAAAAATCAAAAGCTTATTTTCTTCGTATCTCATAAAATATACATCCCTGAGCGAAAATGAATTTAATTCGTAATCTCCTACAAAAAGTCCGAAACCCGCCAAAATTGCAAGGAAATCGAAATTGTTATATGAAAAATTTAGTTTAATGCGTCCTAAAGTGAAAAGGATCTTAATTCGTGACCACCGCCAAAAAGTAAAAAAAGTAAAAGAAAAAAACTAAATTTACCTGAAAATTTAGATTTTGAATCTCCTAAATTATGAGTCTTAGACAGGAAAGGAACTTTTTTCGTAAACAACGCCAAAACTCACAAAGCCTACAAGAATCTCGAAAAAAATCTAAATTTTATGAGCGAAACCTTCCTTTGCTCGCGTGCCCTACACTATGCGCTTTGGAGCAAAAAATTAGTTTAATTCGTGATCACCCTCAAACAATTCAAAAACCCATTAAAATCCTGAAGTGATTCAACCACGGGTGCCACTCTTGCCAAAACTAATCTAAAAAAAAATTGAAGCAAATTTTGCCACAAATATACTAACTTTAAAAAATCTTTCTTTGTAGTTTTCGAACACATTTTTGTGGTTATTTTGAAATTTTGTTGTGAAATTTAATTCCTATAGAAATTAAATTTTCCATTTCTATAGAAAATTTTGTCAAAATTTTATTTCTATAGAAAATTTCGTCAAAATGTTATTTCTATAAAAAAATTTTGTCAAAATTTTATTTCTATAGAAAATTTTGTCAACATTTTATTTCTATAGAAAATTTTGTCAAAATTTTATTTCTATAGCAAATTTTGTCAAAATGGTATTTCTATAAAAAATTTTGTCAAAATTTCATTTCTATAGAAAATTTTGTCAAAATTTTATTTCTATAGAAAATTTTGTCAAAATTTTATTTCTATAGAAAATTTTGTCAAAATTTCATTTCTATAGAAAATTTTGTCAAAATTTTATTTCTATAGAAAATTCTGTACAAATTTTATTTCTATAGAAAATTTTATTTCTATAGAAAATTTTGTCAAATTTTTATTTCTATAGAAAATTTTGTCAAATTTTTATTTCTATAGAAAATTTTGTCAAAATTTTATTTCCATAGAAAATTTTGTCAAAATTTTATTTCTATAGACATTTTTGTCAAAATTTTATTTCTATAGACAATTTTGTCAAAATTTTATTTCTATAGAAAATGTTGTTAAAATTTTATTTCTCTAGAAAATTTTGTTAAAATTTCATTTCTATAGAAAATCTTGTCAAAACTTTTTACAGAAAATGTTTTCAAAATTTTATTTCTATAGAAAATTTTGTCAAAATTTTATTTCTATAGACAATTTTGTCAAAATTTTGTTTTTATAGAAAATTTTGTTAAAATTGTATTTCTATAGACAATTTTGTCAACATTTTGAACCTTCCGAAAAAAGGTTTATTATAGCCGGCCTTTGCCTTCCTTTTTTCGGAAGGTTCAAGTGTGGTTCACTTTGGGTTTAGTGAACTGCCTGAATTTATTCTGATAATTGGTTGATAGTTTTGCTGCAAGTAGAGGATGCTGATGAGGAATGTGGTAATTCCGAAACGTGCGTCTATCGCAAAAAAATTGTATTTTAAGGAAAATTTTATCAAAATTTTGTTTCTATAGAAATTTTGTCAAAATTTATTTTCTATAGAAAATGTTGTCAAAATTTTATTTCTATAGAAATTTTGTCAAAATTTATTTTCTATAGAAAATTTTGTCAAACTTTTATTTCTATAGAAAATTTTGTCAAAATTTTATTTGTATAGAAAATTTTGTCAAAATTTTATTTCTTTAGAAAATTTTATCAAAATTTTATTTCTCTTCAAAATTTTGTTTCTATAGAAAATTTTGTCAAAATTTTATTTCTATAATTTTTTTATTCTTTATTATTAGTGTTTATTTCTATAGAAAATGTTGTCAACATTTTATTTCTATAGCAAATTTTGGCAAAATTTTATTTTTCTACAAAATTAAATGTGGTATCACAATAGACTGAATAGTCTAAGTGATCCTGAAACTTAATCGGGCTGTCACTTTAACCTAACCTTCTAAAAAGTTTTATTTCTATAGAAAATTTTGTCAAAATTTTATTTCTATAGAAAATTTTGCCAAAATTTTATTTCTACAGAAAATTTTGTCAACATTTTATTTCTATAGCAAATTTTGGCAAAATTTTATTTTTCTACAAAATTAAATGTGGTATCACAATAGACTGAATAGTCTAAGTGAGCCTGAAACTTAATCGGACTGCCACTTTAACCTAACCTTCTAAAAAATTTTATTTCTATAGAAAATTTTGTCAAAATTTTATTTCTATAGGAAATTTTGTCAAAATATTATTTCTGTAGAAAATTTTGTAAAAGACATATTTCTATAGAAAATTTTGTAAAAAATTTATTTCTATAGAAAAGTTTGTCAAAATGTTATTTCTAAAGAAAATTGAGGTATCTCTTAGATGGAGAGGTATTTTTTCAAAATCTATTCTACCAATTTACCAAACATTAAACAATCTACCATTTTTGGTAGAATTCTACCAACTGTGGCAACCGAGGATTCAATCAGACCGATCTCTTGTTTCTTTCTTAATTGTTGTTTATTTACGCTTACACAATTTCCAAAATAACACAAATACAGTTCCAAATATTTGTTTGTATTGTAATTTATATAAAATCATATATTTCCATGAAAGGAGACAATCAATTGAAATTCACAAACAAAAATTTAGTCTGTGGTGATTGTTATAATTTCAATATAAACGGTCAAATAACAAAATTTATATTTGTTTACCGAATACTTGGCAATGATACATAGATATACTCTAAATATTTATTTAATAAAAAAAAGTAATTTACATATACATTTCAGTTCCAACAGAAGCGTTTAACAAAAAGAAGAAGTAGTATTTATATTTACAATATCAAATAAACCATTTCGAAAAATATAAATATTCAAGTTGAATGTTTTGGTTCTCAAAATATTTGTTATTAAACTTTATCATGTAAAATATTAAAGCTATAGGGCAAAATAAACTTGCCATTCGAAATATGAAATTTCAGTCTGCAATGTAAATAAACCCAAAAGCGTATTAAAGGGTTGCATGGCATGGAAAATATATAATACATTCAAAATTACTATTAGGATATCAGGATAAAGCAAATGCAAATGTTCCAAACCATTTTCGCTTCCATTTCGAATAGAGTAGTTTGGCCTTTTAACAAATAACCTCTGTGGCTAGCAAAAAAACTAAGTAAATTACTTTATTCAGCTACCAGCATGGTTATCCAATATTAACTTGGTAAATATTTTACATTGTCTATCTGTGGCTGAAGCAGCATCTATTACCCCATATTGTTGTGGTTTTAGCCATGCTAGCAATGTTAATAGGATAGTGTATAGGGTTATGGTATGGGTGGAAAAGTTGTCTGATGCCATGTTATGGAATAGGATTGAAAGGTCACTTTTATAAATGGTAAATTCTCACATGTAAATGAGGATATTTCATTTATCGCCGTGTTTTATACAGGCATCAGATTAGACAAAGAGGAATTGACATAGGGTAGGTGTAGTGGTGCCAATTGCTATTTTAAAGCTACACTGAAGAAAAACAGTGAACCCACCAGGTAGAAAGAATTTGGTTAATTTTAGAAAATTTAGAGTATTATTAGAAAAACAGTATTGCAAACGCTGACATCATGCCAATATCACAAAATTAAGTAAATATTTTTTTTTCGAAAAATTCAAGAAAATTTATTAGATATAACAATTTTTTTCACTTGTTCAAAAAAAAACAAGTAAGTAAAGTCTAAAGTTGGGCGGGGCCGACTACATTATACCCTTCACCACCATGTAGACCAACATTTGTCTTACCATCTCAACTACTTCAAATTTGCTGGGAGCTATATAAAGGTTTGCATTTCCATATACAAGATACAAATACTTTTAATGGAGACAATTTTTTGTACTTCTACAAAATCTCTAGAATTAAAATTTAAATCGGCTAACGCCCTGGGTTGAAACACAATGTTAGTAAAAACAAGGATATTGGTTAGATCTCGCCAAGACATGTGGTCAATTGTGGGTTGTGATATATTATTTGGTCAAGTCGGGCAAATTGGAGCTTTATTTGAAACTCAACCGTTCTGTGGAAAGTCTTGCATTACAGTGTGTAGGATATGACTAAGATATGGGGAAACCATCACAGAATTTTGTGTAAAGTGTGGGAATTTGGCCATATTTGTATAAACCGGAAGAATGAATATATGGAGACTTCATCTAATTCTGAACCAAATTAGATCAAACTTGACACACCTAAATATCATATTAAATATATTATCTATGGAAACTATCCAGTCGATTAGAGAAAAATCCCATTTCCACAACTATGGTGTATATATATGGAATCTGTGTCTAAAACTGAACCGATTTTGACTAAATTTGACATGCATAGGTAGAATATTAATTCAGCTATCTCTGCAAAACTTAACGTAAATCGGTAGTAAACTTTGGCCCCCGTGGTTATATGAGTGTAAATCGTACGAAAGATATATATGGGAGCCATATCTAAAACTGAACCCATTTCAACCAAATTTGGCACACTTACCGGCACTATTAAACGTACTCCTTGTGAAGCAAGTCATGGCTTTTGAGGCCATATAAGTTCAAATCGGACGAAAGATATATATGGGAGCTGTATCTAACTCTCAATCGATTTTAGCCAAATTTGGCACATATAACTATACCATTAAACGTACCTCTCGAGCAAAATTTTAAGCAAATTACGGCAAACCTCTGGCATTTGAGGCAATATAAGTGCAAATCGGGCGAAAGATATATATGGTAGCTATATCTATATCTGAACCGATTTTAACCAAATTTGGCACAAATAACGATACCATTAAACGTACTTCTTGTGCAAAATTTGAAGCAAATCACGGAAAAACTCTGGCTTTTGAGGCTATATAAGTACAAATCGGACGAACGATATATATGGGAGCTATACACGAATCAACTCCCATTTTCCATCTAGAACTTTGTCTTCTTTTGGATGCATCTCTAAAGAAATATGGACCAAAACACTGTTTCATATAAAAATCTTAATGTTTCGAGGGTATTCGATTCTTTACACAGGGGAACCTTCCACGATAGCCTCAATTTTGTCACCATCTGGGAGTTGTCCACTTATGAGAGGTTAATACTAATGTGATAATATTGCGAAGATACCACGAAAATTTTCCACTTAGGAGGTGTCCACTTTTCAGAGTGTTTAAGTCTGAGAGGTTTCATTGTATTTAGGGAATGATAACGTAATAACCTCATATCAAACAAATAGAAATCTAAATGTGTATAGGGAAATGCGTCCTACAAAAGGAGCTTAATTCCCAAATCTTTTTCCGTGATCCCCCCAAAAATCAAAAGCTTATTTTCTTCGTATCTCATAAAATATACATCCCTGAGCGAAAATGAATTTAATTCGTAATCTCCTACAAAAAGTCCGAAACCCGCCAAAATTGCAAGGAAATCGAAATTGT
The DNA here is from genome assembly GCF_050003625.1 of Haematobia irritans. Classification (NCBI taxonomy): domain Eukaryota; kingdom Metazoa; phylum Arthropoda; class Insecta; order Diptera; family Muscidae; genus Haematobia; species Haematobia irritans. Next base: position 102,870,278 of record NC_134399.1, on the reverse strand, counting down.
TATATGAAAAATTTAGTTTAATGCGTCCTAAAGTGAAAAGGATCTTAATTCGTGACCACCGCCAAAAAGTAAAAAAAGTAAAAGAAAAAAACTAAATTTACCTGAAAATTTAGATTTTGAATCTCCTAAATTATGAGTCTTAGACAGGAAAGGAACTTTTTTCGTAAACAACGCCAAAACTCACAAAGCCTACAAGAATCTCGAAAAAAATCTAAATTTTATGAGCGAAACCTTCCTTTGCTCGCGTGCCCTACACTATGCGCTTTGGAGCAAAAAATTAGTTTAATTCGTGATCACCCTCAAACAATTCAAAAACCCATTAAAATCCTGAAGTGATTCAACCACGGGTGCCACTCTTGCCAAAACTAATCTAAAAAAAAATTGAAGCAAATTTTGCCACAAATATACTAACTTTAAAAAATCTTTCTTTGTAGTTTTCGAACACATTTTTGTGGTTATTTTGAAATTTTGTTGTGAAATTTAATTCCTATAGAAATTAAATTTTCCATTTCTATAGAAAATTTTGTCAAAATTTTATTTCTATAGAAAATTTCGTCAAAATGTTATTTCTATAAAAAAATTTTGTCAAAATTTTATTTCTATAGAAAATTTTGTCAACATTTTATTTCTATAGAAAATTTTGTCAAAATTTTATTTCTATAGCAAATTTTGTCAAAATGGTATTTCTATAAAAAATTTTGTCAAAATTTCATTTCTATAGAAAATTTTGTCAAAATTTTATTTCTATAGAAAATTTTGTCAAAATTTTATTTCTATAGAAAATTTTGTCAAAATTTCATTTCTATAGAAAATTTTGTCAAAATTTTATTTCTATAGAAAATTCTGTACAAATTTTATTTCTATAGAAAATTTTATTTCTATAGAAAATTTTGTCAAATTTTTATTTCTATAGAAAATTTTGTCAAATTTTTATTTCTATAGAAAATTTTGTCAAAATTTTATTTCCATAGAAAATTTTGTCAAAATTTTATTTCTATAGACATTTTTGTCAAAATTTTATTTCTATAGACAATTTTGTCAAAATTTTATTTCTATAGAAAATGTTGTTAAAATTTTATTTCTCTAGAAAATTTTGTTAAAATTTCATTTCTATAGAAAATCTTGTCAAAACTTTTTACAGAAAATGTTTTCAAAATTTTATTTCTATAGAAAATTTTGTCAAAATTTTATTTCTATAGACAATTTTGTCAAAATTTTGTTTTTATAGAAAATTTTGTTAAAATTGTATTTCTATAGACAATTTTGTCAACATTTTGAACCTTCCGAAAAAAGGTTTATTATAGCCGGCCTTTGCCTTCCTTTTTTCGGAAGGTTCAAGTGTGGTTCACTTTGGGTTTAGTGAACTGCCTGAATTTATTCTGATAATTGGTTGATAGTTTTGCTGCAAGTAGAGGATGCTGATGAGGAATGTGGTAATTCCGAAACGTGCGTCTATCGCAAAAAAATTGTATTTTAAGGAAAATTTTATCAAAATTTTGTTTCTATAGAAATTTTGTCAAAATTTATTTTCTATAGAAAATGTTGTCAAAATTTTATTTCTATAGAAATTTTGTCAAAATTTATTTTCTATAGAAAATTTTGTCAAACTTTTATTTCTATAGAAAATTTTGTCAAAATTTTATTTGTATAGAAAATTTTGTCAAAATTTTATTTCTTTAGAAAATTTTATCAAAATTTTATTTCTCTTCAAAATTTTGTTTCTATAGAAAATTTTGTCAAAATTTTATTTCTATAATTTTTTTATTCTTTATTATTAGTGTTTATTTCTATAGAAAATGTTGTCAACATTTTATTTCTATAGCAAATTTTGGCAAAATTTTATTTTTCTACAAAATTAAATGTGGTATCACAATAGACTGAATAGTCTAAGTGATCCTGAAACTTAATCGGGCTGTCACTTTAACCTAACCTTCTAAAAAGTTTTATTTCTATAGAAAATTTTGTCAAAATTTTATTTCTATAGAAAATTTTGCCAAAATTTTATTTCTACAGAAAATTTTGTCAACATTTTATTTCTATAGCAAATTTTGGCAAAATTTTATTTTTCTACAAAATTAAATGTGGTATCACAATAGACTGAATAGTCTAAGTGAGCCTGAAACTTAATCGGACTGCCACTTTAACCTAACCTTCTAAAAAATTTTATTTCTATAGAAAATTTTGTCAAAATTTTATTTCTATAGGAAATTTTGTCAAAATATTATTTCTGTAGAAAATTTTGTAAAAGACATATTTCTATAGAAAATTTTGTAAAAAATTTATTTCTATAGAAAAGTTTGTCAAAATGTTATTTCTAAAGAAAATTGAGGTATCTCTTAGATGGAGAGGTATTTTTTCAAAATCTATTCTACCAATTTACCAAACATTAAACAATCTACCATTTTTGGTAGAATTCTACCAACTGTGGCAACCGAGGATTCAATCAGACCGATCTCTTGTTTCTTTCTTAATTGTTGTTTATTTACGCTTACACAATTTCCAAAATAACACAAATACAGTTCCAAATATTTGTTTGTATTGTAATTTATATAAAATCATATATTTCCATGAAAGGAGACAATCAATTGAAATTCACAAACAAAAATTTAGTCTGTGGTGATTGTTATAATTTCAATATAAACGGTCAAATAACAAAATTTATATTTGTTTACCGAATACTTGGCAATGATACATAGATATACTCTAAATATTTATTTAATAAAAAAAAGTAATTTACATATACATTTCAGTTCCAACAGAAGCGTTTAACAAAAAGAAGAAGTAGTATTTATATTTACAATATCAAATAAACCATTTCGAAAAATATAAATATTCAAGTTGAATGTTTTGGTTCTCAAAATATTTGTTATTAAACTTTATCATGTAAAATATTAAAGCTATAGGGCAAAATAAACTTGCCATTCGAAATATGAAATTTCAGTCTGCAATGTAAATAAACCCAAAAGCGTATTAAAGGGTTGCATGGCATGGAAAATATATAATACATTCAAAATTACTATTAGGATATCAGGATAAAGCAAATGCAAATGTTCCAAACCATTTTCGCTTCCATTTCGAATAGAGTAGTTTGGCCTTTTAACAAATAACCTCTGTGGCTAGCAAAAAAACTAAGTAAATTACTTTATTCAGCTACCAGCATGGTTATCCAATATTAACTTGGTAAATATTTTACATTGTCTATCTGTGGCTGAAGCAGCATCTATTACCCCATATTGTTGTGGTTTTAGCCATGCTAGCAATGTTAATAGGATAGTGTATAGGGTTATGGTATGGGTGGAAAAGTTGTCTGATGCCATGTTATGGAATAGGATTGAAAGGTCACTTTTATAAATGGTAAATTCTCACATGTAAATGAGGATATTTCATTTATCGCCGTGTTTTATACAGGCATCAGATTAGACAAAGAGGAATTGACATAGGGTAGGTGTAGTGGTGCCAATTGCTATTTTAAAGCTACACTGAAGAAAAACAGTGAACCCACCAGGTAGAAAGAATTTGGTTAATTTTAGAAAATTTAGAGTATTATTAGAAAAACAGTATTGCAAACGCTGACATCATGCCAATATCACAAAATTAAGTAAATATTTTTTTTTCGAAAAATTCAAGAAAATTTATTAGATATAACAATTTTTTTCACTTGTTCAAAAAAAAACAAGTAAGTAAAGTCTAAAGTTGGGCGGGGCCGACTACATTATACCCTTCACCACCATGTAGACCAACATTTGTCTTACCATCTCAACTACTTCAAATTTGCTGGGAGCTATATAAAGGTTTGCATTTCCATATACAAGATACAAATACTTTTAATGGAGACAATTTTTTGTACTTCTACAAAATCTCTAGAATTAAAATTTAAATCGGCTAACGCCCTGGGTTGAAACACAATGTTAGTAAAAACAAGGATATTGGTTAGATCTCGCCAAGACATGTGGTCAATTGTGGGTTGTGATATATTATTTGGTCAAGTCGGGCAAATTGGAGCTTTATTTGAAACTCAACCGTTCTGTGGAAAGTCTTGCATTACAGTGTGTAGGATATGACTAAGATATGGGGAAACCATCACAGAATTTTGTGTAAAGTGTGGGAATTTGGCCATATTTGTATAAACCGGAAGAATGAATATATGGAGACTTCATCTAATTCTGAACCAAATTAGATCAAACTTGACACACCTAAATATCATATTAAATATATTATCTATGGAAACTATCCAGTCGATTAGAGAAAAATCCCATTTCCACAACTATGGTGTATATATATGGAATCTGTGTCTAAAACTGAACCGATTTTGACTAAATTTGACATGCATAGGTAGAATATTAATTCAGCTATCTCTGCAAAACTTAACGTAAATCGGTAGTAAACTTTGGCCCCCGTGGTTATATGAGTGTAAATCGTACGAAAGATATATATGGGAGCCATATCTAAAACTGAACCCATTTCAACCAAATTTGGCACACTTACCGGCACTATTAAACGTACTCCTTGTGAAGCAAGTCATGGCTTTTGAGGCCATATAAGTTCAAATCGGACGAAAGATATATATGGGAGCTGTATCTAACTCTCAATCGATTTTAGCCAAATTTGGCACATATAACTATACCATTAAACGTACCTCTCGAGCAAAATTTTAAGCAAATTACGGCAAACCTCTGGCATTTGAGGCAATATAAGTGCAAATCGGGCGAAAGATATATATGGTAGCTATATCTATATCTGAACCGATTTTAACCAAATTTGGCACAAATAACGATACCATTAAACGTACTTCTTGTGCAAAATTTGAAGCAAATCACGGAAAAACTCTGGCTTTTGAGGCTATATAAGTACAAATCGGACGAACGATATATATGGGAGCTATATCTAAATCAGAACCTGAACGATTTGGCTGATATTTTGCAAGTTGCAAGGCTCATAAAATATTCAGATGTGCGGAATTTTAAGAATGTCGGTTGATAAACACGCCAATTATGACCAGATCGGGGATAAATATATATGGCAGCTATATCTTAAACTGAACCGATTTTTTCCAAAGTCAATAGCGATTGTCTCTGTCCCAAATTTGAGAACGATCGGACTTAAACTGCGACCTGTACTTTGCACACAAAAATACATGAACAGACGGACGGACGGACATCGCTAAATCGACTCAGAATTCAATTCTAAGACGATCAGTATACTAAACGATGGGTCTCAGATCTTTCCTTCTTGGCGTTACATACAAATGCACAAACTTATTATACCCTGTACCACAGAAGTGGTGAAGGGTATAATGAATACCGCCGCACATTCCATCTTGATCTTATTATGCGTTAAAATTTATTTCGTTTTCTAAAATGTGACCTTCGCACTGACAAAAAATCTTGACCTAATATGAAATGCAACCTAAATTTTAAGATACACAATGTAAGCAATATTTGCGACACATTTCATAAAAAATTTTAATAAAAAGAAAGTTTATAATCTTTGCTTTATAAAATATTATCATTGATTTAAGAACACGCATCTTGTAAATTTTCTTCCCTCCATTAAAGTCGTATGTCTTTGAATAAAGGAAAACTTTATTTAAAGTGAAGAAACACATTTTTGATTCAAATGAATCGTCTATAAAATATTTTATATATTGAATCTTTAAATTTAAGATAAAAGATCTTCAAAAATAGGCTAAGACTTATTTTAAGGATTTTGCATCTTTGGTTTAAATTTTGTTCTTCGAATTACAAAAACAATTGGTAAAAAAAATCAACCACCAATATCCAATGCAACCGACCCCTGCAAACATTTTCTATCGAAAGTGTATCGAAGTAGTTTCGCCGCGGAAGATAAAACTTTCGCAGGCGATATCATTTTCTTATCGAATTAGGGTCCCCGTTCGGGAACAAATGTCCCACTACGCGATAGTGTTCTCGGGGAATCGAACCAGTGACTAAAAGTAGTTAGAAAAGCGATAGTTATTTTTTAAAAAATAAAAATGATGATCGGATGCACCGAGCATTGAACTCGGAACCTTTCGTTTTCAAGTCAGAGGCTCTCCCTCTGTGCCAGCCACGCTCGTTGGTTGATAGTGGCTTTGTACATACATGTACTCTAAGAGAAGTGCTATTGAAAAATTAGCTATGCCGATGTATGGAGTCTATATTTAGATTTTTGATCGCTGTTAGAGTCGAATTTGTTTCGAAACGGAAACACCCCACGCGATAGTTGTTTTTATTGTTGCTGTGCTTGAGATTTTACTACCAGAAAACTTCGTGGCGATCCGAAATAGTGACATCTTAGCGAAAGACGATAAAACTATCACCCAAATGTTGGCAGGGACGACTGTCGGTATTTGTTAGTATGAGTGTTGGTCTCTCGAAAACACCGTAGTAAAGCAGTTACCCACATAAATAACTAAGTAATAGATGACCCATCTGTGTCAAACGCAGTCTGACAGTTCCCAAAATGAGGAATAAACGAAGAAAATAGGGGGAATTACAAATTCTCTCTGAGATTCGTTTTTACAATTTTTCTATTTTATCCACAATTTGAACATGTTTGATACACCAGATGATTTATAATCAAGTTAAATATTCAAAAGTTCATATTTGAACAAAAAATTGCGACTAAAACCGCGAAAATACAAAATTTAATTTTTAGCAAATTTTCTCTTTACGAAAAACACAAAACGAAATGTCAGAAAATTTATTTGGGCTTCTTCAACATTTTCTAGTCGGAGAGCGATGGGTCATCTATATTTTAAAGAGTCTATGGTTACCCATATCTCAGCAGTTTGGTATTCTCTTATTTGGTACTCTCTTAATTTTCTTCAGCTGATGCCAACTGGTAGTAATTGTTGTTGTTGTTGAGTGCAATCACACTTAAGTGCCACACTCGTGTTTTGTTTACCGCGCGTTGTTACGATCAAAGACAATAAACTCTAGGAAGATAGGAAATTGGCTACTGAGGAGATCAAACCATTTACCGTGTTAGTTTCATACTCGAACCAAACGCGTATACGACAAGTATTGACATAACATTAAAATGCAAATAAAAAGAAATTAAGTGCACCAAATAAATTTCCATAAAGGGGAAAATGTAATTTTTTTTTTGTTGTTGCCTAAAACTTAACATTGTTTCATTAAGAAAATTAAATTTTTCATTTAAAGAATAAAAACGAAAAACAACTAAAAGATTACAAACATGTGTTAAACTAATTTGGTAAATGCAACATTTGGTATGACGCAAGCCAAGATAGGAAATCTTCCTCTAGTTTATAATCTTTGGTATTTTTATTCTCGCATTTGTATCAATGTAAAAGATCGCATGGTAATTGATGTCTTACTCACTGCCAAGGCCGTATTCAGGGGGGGGATGAGGGGGATCAAACATTTCATTTTTGGAAAATGTCTTTCTGCTTTTTATGTGTGTTTGTGGTTCTTTTTGTGAACATGACTCGCTTTGTTTGGCCATAGCAACAACAACGAAACAGCCAAACACACATGTGTAAATGAAATGGCGTAAAACCTGCGAAAAGAACCTGCCTAATTCAGCGATGGAAGCACTTGGAGAGTGCAATAAAGTAATATTTCCAAACGTGCATATTCTTTTAAAAATTTTGGTCACTTTGCCAGTTACTCAGGGATGGAAAATACAATTTTTAAGAAAGTACAAAAAAGGTATTTTTTGGGCGGAAAGGTACTTTTTACTAAATTTCAACAAAAATTTCACTGGAAGATTATTGTCAAGAAACTAAATTTTAAAGGAAATAAAATTTTTACAAAATTTTCTAAATAAATAAAATTTTGCAAAAATTTTCTATAGAAATAAAATTTTGCAAAAAAAAATGTTGCAAAATTTTTTAAATAGAAATAAATTTTTTCAAAAATTTCCTATAGAAATAACATTTTTACAAAATTTTTAATTGAAATACAATTTTGACAACATTTTCTATAAAAATAAAATTTTGCAAAAATTCTATATAGAAATAAAAATCGATAATATTGAATCGCATTCTTTTTTCGACTAAAACATTCTTGAAGTTCAATAAAATCCTGTTTTTGACTATGTCTTTTACAAAATCAAGATTTTCTTCCCACAGAACATATCTGTTTTGCCATATTTGTAAAAGACTATTAGCAAATAAGGTTGATAAAGACTTTCTCAAAATATTAAAATATTTTGTCAAAGCTATTGTACCATAAATCTGATATCGACTCAAAAATGTCTACACAAAAGGTACTAAATCCCACTAAGCATTGAAATTTTAGCTTTTGGATCGGATATCATTTGATAAAATACGAAAAAAAAGTTAAATCTTTTCATTACTTGTTCGTCGTTAAATTCAACGCTTCTTCGCAGATTTTGCACCACAGTGGAAACTCGTAAATAGGTTTTCAAATTCTGGGGGGTGGGGGTCTAACATTTTTCTGCGGGGTCTAAGTCCCCACCCCACAGTCGTTCCTACGCCTATGGCCTAGATCTTAAGCTAGATACACTAAAAAAAATTTATTTGGACCCAAAGATTTTGAACTTCCCCTAAGGATTTTGTTATTGATTCAGCGCCAAAGATGCTGCTTCTTTAAAATAAAGACATTTTTAGTGACCTATCTGGCTTTAAATCTACGATCAATAACATTAAAATTAGGATAAATATTTTATTTATCAAATTTTCATTCTCTTCGAGGTATACATGTACAAACTGATGCCAATTTAATAATAAAAATTATACCGGATACTTCGAAGTAAAAAAATATGATTTTAATTAAAGGAAAAAAAACTTTCAACCAAAGATTCAAAAGATAAGGACGATTACTTTAAATCAAAAATGTTTTTCTTTACTTTAAGGAAGTTTTGCCTTGGCTCAAATTTCCAAAATTTGTGTCCTACATATAACACTTTTTGTTAAAGTCATGATAGTAAACTTTATTTTAATTAAAATTTCATTACATTAAAGAAATTAGTCCTTAATATTGTGGAAATTTCGTTAATATTTTAAAATTTAGGTTGCGTGGTCTTTAATATCACGTACATATATTTTTCAGTTTAGCTCCGTAAAAACATGCCTTATTTTAAAGAAGCCTTATCTTTGGCTCGGAATCAAAAACAAAATCATTGAAGGAATATCCATCTTCATATCCAAGTCAACTTTTCTTAATCCAAAGATTCAATATTAATTTAAATCTTATTTTTTATTTTTTCTAAATCTACGGTACCGACCGGGTTGAAAAAGTATTGAAAAAAGTACTATAGTACTGCATTTTCCATCCCTGCAGTTACTACGTGTTCATCCGAACGTTCATTTTCAACAATGATGAGATTAAAGACGTATCTTAGAAATTCGACTAGCGAGAGTATACTCAATGGATTGGCATTAATGTCGGTTCATCGCCGAATAAATGTGCCGACTGAAGAAGTCATTGATTTATTTGCTGCCCAAAAAGCCCGTCGGCTCAATTTAATATTATAAAAATATTGTATACATACCTATGCATAAATAAAATTTTCTACACATGAGATTATATGAATATTTTTTTTTTTAAGTTATGTATTTGTCCATTTTAATGCCATGCACCAGTTTTGGTCGGAGTATAAATAATTTTATCCGCAATAAAATCTTGCTGCACTAGGGATGCCAGACGTGCTCTTTTAAAGAGCACATGTGCTCTTTTTTACAAAATGTGGTCTTAAAACAAGACAGGCCAAAAGAGCACGCAAAAGTGCTCTATTTTTAGTTAAGTGCTCTTTTTATGCATCACAACAAATATTAATCCAAATCGATTCAATAAATGGTAAAAGTAAACTGAAAATACGTAAATGTTACACTAAGAGATTTTCCTAGCCGTTATTTTCTAATTAAATAGTGTTTTCAAAGATTATCTGATATAACAACATGTCTTTATGCTTCATCTTTTTCCAATAGGCTCATGAGTTTAGCTCCATACATGTATGAGAGAGTTGGGTAAAAATAGGTATGATCAAGAACAAGAGGCAATTTGGACATCTTGTTATAATTACAGTCTTTGAGTGTTTTACTTTATATATGAGAGTCGTAGAAGAGCACGCCGATGTTGCTTCTTCACTTTGTACTCTGTTCTAAATGTAAACAAACTTCTTCTATAACGTTTTTCACGAAAACACCAGAAAATGACTTGCAAAGTATTGTAAAAAAAATAAGCTTGAGTTGAAAGTGGGTTATTTATGTTTATGGTATGAACCTTTTTGTTATGTTTAAATGAATTATATTTCAATAAATTGGAATTAAATGTTTTTCTTTTATTTGAAAAAGTGTGCTCTATTTTTTTCGTATGTGCTCTTTTTATAAGCTGAATGTGCTCTTTTTGCCTCTTCAAAATCTGGCATCCCTAGGCTGCACGAAGTATCGTTTCTGACATGTTGAGATAGACTCTTTAGCGATGTAGCTCTTCCTACCATTTATTCCTTTGGGAAGATCCTGTTAATCATGGATGGAAACTTTGGTTCCCATTTATGTATATCACAAAGACTTCAGATTAAGATTAAATTACTTATGTTATTTGGCATAATAATGGTCTAATATTTCACCATTTTATTCCAGATTAAGGGTTTTCCTCAATGTATGGTATGCAATTTTTTTTTTTTTTTATTTTAGAAAAAATTATCTTGCGGATATGCTGATGACTCCTATCCCTGCTCATAAGCGTAGGAAGGCCTCTGGGGAGGGGGCTTAGACCCCCCCAGAAAAATTTTAGCCCCCCCCCCAGAATTTGAAAACCTTTTTACGATTTTCCATTTTTATAAAAAATAAACAAGCCCAACCAAAAAAGCGTCGCCAAAAAAGTAATGAAAATGATCTTTTTGGATCCGGAAGTGGTGCAAAATTGGCGAAGAAGCGTTGAATTTAACATGGGCTTGTCATAGGACGGAAGTCCTCCAATGTTTTGAATGTAAATTAAAAAATTCTGTTATATTTTGTCAAATAAATAATTTTTATAATTTTTAATGGATTCTAATGCTTGTCGGAAACGTTTGACCTCAAATATTTGCAAAAATTCACAAATTTTTCAGAGTGGATTTAGAATTTTTTTCGACAAAATTTTAATTATTTGTACCATTTTATGAATTCTTACTTCGTTTTTAAGTTATTTGAAACAAAAAAATTAAAATTTCCCATTAAGAGTATGAAAAAACCAAGTTAAAAAAATTGAATTTAAAGAACTTCCTGAGTAGTTAAAATAAAGAACATCATTGGGAGTACATCTTCTGGAAGTGCTTTTAAAGTTGTGTCTTTGGAAGAACTTCCAAATTTTTTATGAAATAAAACATTAATTGAAATATAAATAAATGAAATATAAATTTTTAGCTAGGGGGGCTATAGCCCCCCTAGGAAAATTGTCTAGCTACGCTAATGTCCCTGCTGGGTGGTATATATGGTACACTTTCTCAATAACAATTTTAATTTAGATTTTAACAGAAGTAAATATTATATTATACTATTATGTATGTATTTATTTATATTCTTAAATAAACATATTTAAAACAAATGTAATATTTTCAGAAAGGAAGTAATTCTCAATTCGGTTATAAATATTGTTACGAATGTGATATTTCTAGATTTAAGTTTATTTAAATTAGTTTCCGCAGTCAAAGATGAAAGTCGTTCACCTGGAACGTTTGGCTCCATACGGAACGGGTTCTGTGCCTATTTGGGGAGGCAGTGTTACGAATGTGATATTTCTATATTTAAGTTTATTTAAATTAGTTTCCGTTAATTTAAATTTCAAATTGTAACGATAAAATTACGTCATAACTTGTTAGAGTCATTTCTTTATTTTCGAATACTTTCCTAAGCATTTTTTGTGTTCTTAGTTATCTATTCGTTCATTGTAAAAGTAACGCCTTTTGTTTTACTTATTGTTAGGGCCAGTTTCTCAATGTCTTGTTATTATTTATCGTGTCGATAAAACAGCTGATCCCATACAAAAATTTTACTAACCGGAGGTCTATCCACCGGTTAAAATTAATCGGAGGATGAGAAACTGGCCATTAGAGTTGTAGTAATATGACCATAATCTTTTATGCCTGCACGACATCTACCAGATATTAGAATGCACTAGATTGTTAGCCAAGACAATGAGCATCAGCCTAAAAGTATGTGTGCCATATCACCTGTACAATAACGCCCGATAGAATGTTCTAGATAGCCAAGACAACGAACATAAGTCGATAAATATGTGCGTACCAGATAGTAGTAGATTAATCTAGAAGGTTGTAGGCCAATTATCGAGAACATTTGAAATCGTCATATCTCGGTATATAAACCTGTCAAGTCAGTCGTAAGCTAATGTTTATATAGTACACATCGTAGAGCAAATAAGTGAAACCAATAAGTTAAACAATTAAATTGTAGATTATCGTTATTTGAAAAGAACTGTGATTTAATTATCGGGTAATTAAATACGCCTCAATATAAAAAAGGCATTGTTTTGAGCGAAAAAGTACTTTTCACTAAATTTGAACAAAACTTCCATTGATAGAATTCTACTGTTTGGTAGGTTGACAGAATTCATGGTACTTCGTAATTTTTTTTGTAGATAAATAAAAATAAAATTTTGACAAAATTTTCTATCTAAATAAAATGTTAAAAAAAATTTTCATAGAAATAAATAGAAGTTTGACAAAATTTTCTATAGAAATAAAACTTTGACAAAATTTTCTATAAAAATTAAATTTTTGATAAAATTTTCTACCGAAATAAAACTTTGACAAAATTTTCTATAAAAATAAAATTTTAACAAAATTTTCTTTAGAAGTAAAATGTTTACAAAATCTTCTATTAAAATAAAATTTTGACAAAATCTTCTATATAAATAAAATTTTGACAAAATTTTCTATAGAAATACAATTTTGACAAAATTTTCTATAAAAATAAAATCTTGACAAAATTTTTTAAAGATATAAAATGTTGCCAAAATTTTCTATAGAAATAAAATTGTAACAAAATTTTCTTAGAAATAAAATTTTGACAAAATTATCTATAGAAATACAATTTTGACAAAATTGTATATAGAAATAAAATTTTGACAAAATTTTCTATAAATATAAAATTTTGACAACATTTTTTATAGATATAAAATTTTGCCAAAATTTTCTTTAGAAATAAGATTGTAACAACATTTTCAATACAAATAAAATTTTGACAAAATTTTCTATCTAAGTAAAATGTTAACAATTTTCCATAGAAATACAAGTTTGACAAAATTTTCTATAAAAATAAAATTTTGTCAAAATTTTCTATAAAAATTAAATTTTTGATATAATTTTCTACCGAAGTAACACTTTGACAAAATTTTCTATAAAAATAAAATTTTAACAAAATTTTCTTTAGAAATAAAATTTTTATAAAAAAATTCTATAAAAATAAAATTTTGACAAGATTTTCGATAGAAATAAAATTTTGACAAAATTTCCTATAGAAATTCAATTTTTACAAAATTTTGAATTTTGTTCTATAGAAATAAATTTTGACAAAATTCACTATAGAGATAAATTTTGACAAAATTTTTATAGAAATAAAATTTTGACAAAATTTTCTATAGAAATAGAATTTTGACAAAAATTTTTATAGAAATAAAATTTTGACAAAATTTTCTATAGAAATAAAATTTTGACAAAATTTTCTATAGATATAAAATTTTGACAAAATTTTCAATAGAAATAAAATTTTGACAAAATTTTCTATAAAAATAAAATTTTGACAAAATTTTTTTTAGATATAAAATTTTGCCAAAATTTTCTATAGAAATAAAATTGTAACAAAATTTTCAATACAAATAAAAGTTTGATAAAATTTTCTTAGAAATGAAATGTTGACAAAACTTTCTATAGAAATACAATTTTGACAAAATTGTATATAGAAATAAAATGTTGACAAAATTTTCTATAAAAATAAAATTTTGACAAAATGTTATATAAAAATAAAATTTGGACAAAATTTTCCAAAAGAAAAAAAAATAACAAAACTTTCTGAAGAAATACATGTTTTCTAAATAATATAATAATATAAATAATATATATTTTTTTTTGTAGCTTTTAGTAAGATTTTCTCCAAATATTGGTAGTTTATTTTTGTCTCAAGTTTCGACCGTGACTGTAATGGTTCGCATTATTTAAGTATGCAATCGATAACTTCTTATCTGGAAAGTGTTCGTGTTGAAGCGTAATGTAGATGCGTTTTTCGACTAAAATATTCTTGAAATTCAATAAAATCGTGTTTTTGACTATGGCTTTTACAAAATCGAGATTTTCTGTTTTTCCAAATTTGTAAAAGACTATGAGTAAATAAGTTTGTTATAGACTTTCTCAAAATATTAAAATATTTTGTCAAAACTATTGTACCATAAATCTGATATCGGCTCAAAAATGTCTACACAAAAGGTACTATATCATACGCGGGGGTACTACGGTACTGACCAGAGTGAAAAAGTATTGAAAAATGTACTATAGTACTGCATTTTCCATCCCTGCTACCAACTGATAGTTGCTGCAACTGCCAAAAGAAGGTTGGCAATAAATTCGGTTGTCACGACCTATCTCTATTCTCTGTGTAATATCGTCATTTTTGGGACAAAAATCGGAAAATCGACATTTGCTTTTTTTTTTGTAAAACATCTCCAAAATGCCGATAAATCGGCAAAATTGGCAGCCCTGCAGCAAAGTTAGATTAATTGATGATAAAGTTCATAAAGGAGTTGAGAGAGTGGAACTCTATTTTTGAGTAAATAAAAGAGAAACAACAACCCGAGAAATTGAATTTACGCTAAAACTTTTCCTAATGAAATAAACAAGCGAGTGCAAACCAAATACATAGAATCCATGGGAGCAGTTTTTATTGCTATACACAATATCAACAGCATAGCTAACACTATACGCATGTTTAACTAGCCCCATAGAAACAACAAAACATGCAAAAAGGAAATACAAACCTCCTGGCTTTGTTGTTGTTACTAATTGGTTGTAAACAATGAAATACTAAAGGAAGAATGAATTAACTGTACTTTTAGCGTTATGTCTAAGATGTATCAATATTCGCACACACACATGTCTTTTTGCAAACACGTAAGAAAAACACAAACAAACTTGGCACAACAATTCACTTTACCAAGAGTACCGCTCTAATCAAAAACCGACTATGCAACACAATAATAAAAACATAACTATTACTTTCGTTTTAGGATATTGAAAAATAACCAGTTTGACAAAAAGAGAAAACGGACATTATTCTTTTTCTCTAATTCTGGAAAATAAAAACTCAATATAGTTAGAAATTTCGTCGAGTACTTTAACATCTTTCGCAATACTTTTGGGGTATGTGCATTGTGCTCTTCATCTCAATTAATAAAACATTAACAAAAAAATGTCTTGTTCATTTTTCTCCCACTTTGTTATTTATTTTATTTGCTATGGTTCTGTATTTGCTCTCACAAATACACACACTTTCTCATTCCATCGATTGTAGCAAAGTGAGATCAACTTTCGATGAAGTTCATATAGGTGTTGAGAGTGCGAATCTAACTATTTTGGATAGAACTTTATTTTTTTAGCGTATAAAAGAATACCAGCAACCCGATAAATCGAATTTACACCAAAGCTTTTCCTAATGAAATACACAAACGAGTACATAGCGAATACTTAGGATCTATGGGGTTAGTTATTATTGCTATGCACAATAACCACAGCAATGCTGTGACAGCATTGCTAACACTATACGCATGTTTAACTAGGCACATAAAAAGCAACAGAACAACAAACCAAACAAAAAGAAAATACAAACCTGATAGCTTTGTTGTTGTTACTAATTGCAAGCGACGAAATGCAAAAGCAAGAACGAATCAACTGTACTGTTAGCGTTATGTCTAAGGTGTATCAATATTCGCACACACATATGTCTTTTTGCTAACACGTAAGTAATTCACAAATAAAATTGGCACAACAATTCACTTTACCAAGAGTGCCGTTCAAATCAAACACCGACTATACAAGGCAAGAATAAAAACAGAACTAATGCTTTCGGTTTTGAATATTGAAAGATAACCTGTTTGACCAGTGTTGCCAACTCCCCAAGGCCAAAAAGCACCAAAAATTATATATTATAAATTCTAACATACCACCTTCCACCACAAAATTAAATGCTCTACTAAAAAAAAAAAAAAAAACTTCCGAAGATGTATTATAGAACTTTTGTGAATTGAATTTTAAGACGTTAAGGTGGGTATTAAGATCGAGTTTAGCTGCTACAATAGTCATTTTTGCACAATTACAACTTCTTTAATAATTCATTTTAAGGAATATTAACTTTGTGAAAATTTGCTTTTGGCTATTCCCCATAATAAAATTTGCAGCAAATATGCATAATTTTATGCCTTTTTTACTGATATAGTTTTCACTTTAGCGGCAAAACTCGAACTTAGTACTCACCAATATGAACCGTTATTCAAGTATACACTTTGATCAGTTTTAATGCTTTCGTCCAATTCATTTTGATCAGTGAACATCACTGATCAAAATATTTAAGTATGGAAGGAATCTATTGCTTATTTCAGTTTTGCGTGCTTTTGTGAATTTAATACAAACGTTTTTAATGACATCTTTACCAAATTCAAAAATTCGACACTCATCGCTCGACTTTCCTACAGAATACCCTAAATAACAATATTAATTAAAAAATAATCAATACCAACTTCATAACAATCAAATTCTATATTTGGCAATAAATTTGAGTTTCTTCGGCTCTTGAAAGTCTAATCAAAATGTTTGTATCAATTAAACTTAATACTGTTCAAAATAAAAAAGCACCAAAAGCACTAAATGAAAATGCCAGAAAGCACCAAGTTGGTGCTTTTTTTGAAAAGGCACCAAAAAGGCAATTTGGTGCTTTTTAGAAATCAAAAAGCACTAAATTTGGTGCTAAAAGCACCAAATTGGCAACACTGTGTTTGACAAAGAGAGGAAACGGACATTACGCTCTTTCTCTAATTCTAGAAAATAAAAACTCAATTTAGTTAGAAGCACATTAACACCATTCGCAATACATTTGGGGCAGTGATGCCAATTTGGTGCTTTTAGCACCACATTTAGTGCATTTTGATTTCTAAAAAGCCCCAAATTGCCATTTTGGTGCCTTTTCAAAACAAGCACCAACTTTGTGCTTTCTGGCATTTTCATTTAGTGCTTTTGGTGCTTTTTCATTTTGAACAGTATTAAGTTTAATTTATACAAAAATTAGGATTAGACTTTCAGGAGCTTAAGAAACTCAACTTTATTGCCAAATATAGAATTTGATTGTTATGAAGGTGGTATTGAATATTTTTAATTAATGTTGTTATTGAGGGTATTCTGTAGAAAAGTCTAGCGACGAGTGCTGAATTTTGGAACTTGATAAAGATGTCATTAAAAACGTTTGTATTAAATTCACAGAGGCACGCACAACTGAAATAAGCAATACACTCCTTCCATACATTAATATTTTGAAAGTTGAAAGATATTACTGATCAAACTGAATTGGATGAAAGCATTAAAACTGATCAAGGTGTATACTTGAATAGCGGTTCATAACTTCATAATATTACAAATTCAATACACAAACGTTCTATAATATATCTTCGGAAGTTTTTTTTTAGTAGAGCATTTTCGATTTTGGTTGGAAGTGGTACGTTAGAATTTATAATACATTTTTGGTGCATTTTGGCCTTGGGGAGTTCGCAACACTGATTTGGGGTATGTGTATTGCTCTTTTTCTCACAAATTATAAGGCAGCAACAAAAAATCCCTAGTTCATTTTTCTCTCACTTTGTTATTTGTTTTATTTGGTATGGATCTGTATTTACTCTCACAAAAACACACATGTTCTCATTTCTTTCTCCATCGATTATAGCAAATTAAGATTAACTTTCGATGAAGTTCATATAGGTGTTGAGAGTGCGATATTAAATATACATACATATATTTTCTAGCAAATAAAGGATAATCGAGAAATTGAAATTACATCTACACTTCTCCTATTGAAATAAACAAACTTTGTCATTTTTAGTTTCTCAAAGGAAAATATTTAATGTTAATGTTTGTTTAAAACTTCATTTTATTTAAATTATGTGGTTTAAACCTATCCAAAGAACGATCAAATTAGAACTGACTCACTAATTCATTAGACAATAACTTAAATACTACAGTAACAAGATAAAATAAAATATTTACAAGTAGTGGTGAGAGTGGATCCAAACTAAAGTAGTATACAAGTGAGTTTGGAGTAGGGCTGCCAATAAAATCTCAAGAAAAATCGTCACTTTTTTCGATGAAAATCGTCATAATCGGCACTTGCATTTTAAAAATCGTCAAAAAATCGGCAATGTAAATAATATTAAAATTAAACATATTTTTTGGGTAAACACAAAACAAAGTATTTCATATACAAAACAGAAAATTAATGTTCACAACTATGCATTTCAATAAAAAAATATTAACATTACCATAAAAATCATTTTCTGGTTAAACAAAAATATTTTGTAATTTTGTATAAAAAATATATTTTTCTAAAATATTGTTATTAATTGAGTAACCGTTTTATTTAAAAATTAAATATTTTGAAACTAAAGAAAAAGTCCCGTGTTTTCCAAAACATATATATGTGGTTTCTTTTTATACTGTAGTAGAATTTTATCATAAATAGTAAAAGTTTCTATTGAACATTCTGAGTAAATCATTATAAATTTTGGTATTAAAACAACTATGTGTCTAAAGAACGTAGTTAATATCGTTAAAACCGAAAAAAAAGACAGAATTGTCCATTTTGTGAGTAAAAAATCGTCAAAATGCCGATAAATCGGCAAAATTGGCAGCTCTGGTTTGGAGTCACAAAAACTAAAATACTATTAGGAAGAGAGAATGTGTGTTTGTTTTTTTAAGAACCCAATAAACACAGGATGAGCGTTTTTCAATTGCAATAACTTTTGAGTTTGAGGGTAAATGTAATTTTCAACATAAATTCAACTTGACTCGAAACAGCCCATCTTCAATACATCTTCAAGTTACTTGCGAATTACTTCCAAATTGCCAAAATGTTGATGAAATCTTTGAAAAGGTGTTGAAGATAATATGAGAAAACTTTGACAAAACACTACCCTAAAATGCAACGAAAAAACCATGTGGTTTTCAATACTTATTTGTACAACGAAGTTCGAGATCAATTGGATGAAAAAAAATTGGAAAATTTTAGACAAATAACTGAATTTACTCCAAATAGTTTATAATAATAGGTAAGTGAAAATAAAAAATGAAACTAAAATTATGGATTCTACCTTCTTGAAAACACTAAAAAGCTGACCGATGAAAAGTTGGACAATTGACTGGAACTGCTTCAAATAGTTTATAATAATTGGTAAGTCTATATGAAAAATTAAATCGACACTTTAGAGAAGACACTAAATTTAAATCTCTTCGCAGAAAACTAAAATCTTTGGATGCTACATTCTTGCAAACATTAAGAACTGACCAATGAGAAATGAGTGGCTTATCGACAATAAAAAGTTTCCAGAAACATTTCAAAGTGCAACCAATTAAAATTGTTAAAAACAACAAATTGTAAAAATCAACAACTTCTGGATGAAAATGTGCATCACATCGTCAGTTTAATTTACATCCTATTATCAGTTTAAAATGTATATTTTGTGAATTCCTTCTGCTGAAAATCAATTCTAACACGTGGTCGAGCACCGCATATTAATAAATTTTAATTCTGTTTTATGACACCAACAGGAAGGAAATCGAATTATCTATGCGAAAGTGTACAAATAATGTTTAAGATATTTAAAGTTTTGTTGTTTTGTTCTTATTTGTCGATATGTTTAATGAGATTATTTTTCAATTGGTATTGTAGTGTATTATGTAGAGTAGTGTATTATATATTTGATTTTGACGAAAATTAATAAATTATACAAAATTCATAGAAATTTGGCTTTGACTTTCAATTTGAAGTGGGGATATCATTCATACAAATTTTGGTTGAAAAGTATTTGCAACTATGTTCATTTTTAATTTGACTCGCATCGAAAATTGTTTGAGAAATTATTGAGTAGCGATGCATTTCAATTTGAGGATAATACTTGAGAAATTATTGCTAATGTGTTGAATTTTAATGTTCAGGGTAATGTCTGTTTTTTGTTGAGAACGCGATTTTCTCAACAATTTCTCAACTTGTACATTACACTAATCCTTTGACAAAATGTTTGAAAAATTGTTGAAATTTAACATTTTTCAAACGTTTGTGTTTATTGGGAATATTATAAATGTGAGAGAGAGTATAAAAATGAGAGAGACTAAAGATAAATATAAAATCAGTTTTGAGAGTCAGTATCCACATTAATAAGTACTAAATGTACATATATATTATATAAAAGTGGATACATGTAAAAACTAAATATATAAATAACGACATTAACAATGTATTATTTTACTCATGGGGTTTAGTTTACATTGCTATGCACAATACCCACAGCATAGCTAACACTATACGCATGCATTTTGTTGATCTTTCGTATCTTAACTACAAAGCATAGGAACAAAGAGTGTGCTCTCCCTCTCTCGTGCTAATAAGTTAAAACTAAATGAGTTTCCGTTTCTACCCATTTGAGTCGAAAGTGAGTTACATCCGCATCCTCTCTCAACAGGTTTATTTTTACTTTGTTGCTCAATAGTCAGTAGTTCAGTTTTTATTCTTTTACTGTGCAGACGGGTTTATGTTCCGCGATTTGATTCGTTTAAGTGAAGTGTTGTTTAAATTGTTTATGAAATTAACTATATTCGAATTTGCATTAAATGTTTACCTTCTAATGAACATTTATAGATGGCTTAATTATTTCTTCGATTGGCAGAATTTTAGTGCTATAATGTCATAGGTAGCTGTAAATCTAATATGTAAGTTTGTTTATTTATTTTCTTTTAAAATGTTATTATTTTTGGTTATGGTTGGTGTAAACTCTACCAGTTCATTATGCATAATACGAGTAATATAGATTTGACTTGCACCCTGTATGTGCATTGTTTTACGCAACGTTTTTTGTGTGTGTGCAATTGTGTTGGTGTTCTTTCCGTTACCACAATAACAAATATCGCCAAAAATTGTGAGTGTAGCTCTTACTCTCACAAGATGTCTGCCTTCAAATAGTGACAATGAGACAGGGTTGATAAAGTTGACACATTTGTACTTTTGTTGATATATTTCGACTACCAAAAGCACCGTGGCACGACAGCGACCCATTTGGTACTTTTTCATCTCAATTACTCTATATAGAGTTATTCTGCCCTAAATGTGAACGTTTCTCAGATATCAACTCAACTCTAAAAGTTATAAATATCGGACATTGAAGAAATAAATATATCCCAAAATGAGGATGTTTTAGTTTTTATTACATTTTTGAGAGGAATATTGTCTGTAATACATTCGTCTGCAAATATGAAACGTTAATAGTACTATAAGATAGTGTATATATTTGAAACGGCCAGAAGGAGCCAATGCTTAGATATGGCCCCTGAGCCGGTTGCCAACGTTGGTAGAATTGTACAAAAAACTGTTTTGTAGATTGGTGGAATTCTTGATTTTGGTAGATTTTGCAAAGAGGTACTTTTCAGGATTTTCAAAAAATTGTCTACAGAAATAAAATTTTGACAAAATAGAAATAATTTGTTGACAAAATTTTCTATAGGAATAAAGTTTTTCCTATAGAAATAAAATTTGTACAAAATTTTCTATGGAAATACAATTTTGACAAAACTTTCTAAAGAAATAAAATATTGACAAAATTTTCTATAGATATAAAATTTTGACAAAATTTTCTATAGGGATAAAATGTATCCTATAGAAATCAAATTTTGACTAAATTTTCTATAGAAGTAGAATTTTGACAAAATTTTCTATAAAAATAAAATTTTCTATAATAAATTGTTGACAAAATTTTCTATAGAAATAAAATGTTCAAAAAATTTTGCCAAAATTTTCTATAGAAATAAAATGTTGACAAAATTTTCTATAGAAATAAAATTTTGACAAAACTTTCTATAAAAATAATATTTTGACAAAATTTTCTATAGAAATAAATTGTTGGGAAAATTTTCTATAGAAATAAAATTTTGACAAAATTTACAGTACAATTTTGACATAATTTTTTATAAGAATAAAATGTTTCCTGTAGAAATAAAATGTTGACAAAATCTTTATAGAAATAAAATGTTCAAAAAATTTTCTATAGAAATAAATTTTTGGGAACATTTTCTATAGAAATAAAATTTTGACAAAATTCTCTATAGAAATAAAATTTTTAAAAAATTTTCTATGGAAATAAAATTTTGACAATGTTTTCTATAAAAATAAAATTTTGAAATTTTGAAAATTTTCTATAGAAATAAAATGTCCAAAAAATGTTGACAAAATTTTCTATAAAAATAATATTTTGACAAAATTTTCTATAAAAATAATATTTTGACAAAATTTTCTATAGAAATAAAATGTTCAAAAAATTTTCTGTACAAATAAATTGTTGGGAAAATTTTCTACAGAAATAAAATTTTGACAAAGTTTTCTATAAAAACAAAATTTTGACAAAAATTTCTATATAAATAAAATTTTCAAAAAATTCTCTATAGAAATAAAATTTTGACAAAATTTTCTATGGAAATAAAATTTTGACAAAATTTTCTATAGAAATAAAATGTTCAAAAAATTTTAACAAAATTTTCTATAGAAATAAAATTTTGACAAAATTTTCTATAAAAATAACATTTTGACAAAATTTTCTATAAAAATAAATTGTTGACAAAATTTTCTATAGAAATAAAATGTTCAAAAAATTTTCTATACAAATAAATTGTTGGGAAAATTTTCTACAGAAATAAAATTTTGGCAAAATTTTCTACAGAAATACAATTTTGACAAAATTTTCTAATAGAATAAAGTGTTTCCTGTAGAAGTAAAATTTTGACAACATTTTTATAGAAATAAAATGTTCAAAAAATTTTCTATAGAAATAAATTGTTGGGAAATTTTTCTATAGAAATTACATTTTGACAACATTCTCTATAGGAATAAAATGTTGACAAATTTTTCTATAAGAATAAAATGTTTCCTGTAGAAATAAAATTTTGACAAAAATTTTTATAAAAATAAAATTTAGACAAAATTTTCTATAGAAATAAAATTTGACAAAGTTTTCTATAAAAATAAAATTTTGACAAAAATTTCTATAGAAATAAAATTTTCAAAAAATGTTCTATAGAAATTAATTTTTGACAAAATTTTCTATAGAAATAAAATTTTGACAAAATTTTCTATAGAAATAAAATTTTGACAACATTCTATGGAAATAAAATTGTGACAAAATTTTCTATAGAAATAAAATTTTGACAAAAGTTTCTATGGAAATAAAATTTTGACAAAATTTTCTATAGAAATAAAATTTTGACAAAATTTTCTATGGAAATTAAATTTTGACAAAAATTTCTATAGAAAAAAATTTTCAAAAATTTTCTATAGAAATAAAATGTTGACAAAATTTTCTATAGAAATAAAATTGTGACAAAATTTTCTATAGAAATAAAATTTTGATAAAATTTTCTATAGAAATAAAATTATCAAAAAATTTTCTATAGAAATAAAATTTTGACAAAATTTTCTATAAAAATAAAATTTTGTCAAAAATTTCTATAGAAATAATATTTTCAAAAAATTTTCTATAGAAATAAAATTTTGACAAAATTTTCTATGGAAATAAAATTTTGACAAAGTTTTCTATAAAAATAAAATTTTGACAAAAATTTCTATAGAAATAAAATTTTGACAAAGTTTTCTATAAAAATAAAATTTTGACAAACATTTTTATAGAAATAAAATTTTCAAAAAATTTACTATACAAACAAAATTTTGACAAAATTTTCTATAGAAATAAAATTTTGACAAAGTTTTCTATAGAAATAAAATTTTGACAAAGGTTTCTATGGAAATAAAATTTTGACAAAATTTTCTATAGAAATAAAATTTTGACAAAAATTTTCTATAGAAATAAATTGTTGGGAAAAATTTGTATAGAAATAAATTTTGACAAAATTTTCTATAGAAATACAATTTTGACAAAATTTTCTATAATAATAAAATGTTTCCTGTAGAAATAAAATTTTGACAACATTTTTATATAAACAAGTATATACAGCAAGCAGTAAGTTCGGCCGGGCCGAGTCTTAAATACCCACCACCATGAACCAAATATTAGGGTTTCCTTTGAAACTTCAGGAGGGCTTGAGGACACTTCCCGAAGATAAATTTAAAGATTTCACCTATGAGGACTATATCAGATTCTGGATTTATAAGAACCATTTTTGTTTGAGTTTTAGAGGAATCATGAACATCTCTTGTAAGTTTGCAAGAAAATTATAAAATAACGTCTTGATTTGAAATCTTAAATCTGTAGAAGTAAAATCTGGAAATTTTACATTGAGTTTCAAACAATTTTCATGATCAGTGCGCCTTCTACACCCTCAAGAAGTGAAGTCGGTCTATATGGAGGCATTACCAAATAGACCGATAAAAACTTAATCCGATACACGTTTTTGTGAGCCTAAAATACGAGAATATTTGCAATTTCAGGCAAATCGGATAAAAACAACTGTTTCTAGCAACCCAAGGAGTTAAATCGGGAGATCGTTCTTATGGGGGCTATACTAAAATATGGGCCGATACTCACCGTTTTCGGCACACCACTGTATGGCCCGAAAATACCTCTAGATTTCCAATTTCAGGCAAATTGCATAAAAACTTCGGATTCTAGAAGCCCAAGAAGTAAAATCGGGATATCGGTCTATATGGGGGCTATACCAAAACATGGACCTATACTCACCATTTGTGGCACACCTCTTTATGGTCATAAAATACCTCTAGATTTAAAATTTCAGGCAAATTGGATAAAAACTACGATTTATATAAGCCCAAGACCCCAAATCGGGAGGTCGATTTATATGGGGACTATATCAAAACCTGGACCGATATAGCCCATCTTCGAACTTGACCTGCTTGCAGATAAAAGACGAGTTTGTGCAAAATTTCAGCACGATTGCTTCATTATTGTATACTGTAGCGTGATTACAACAGACAGACAGACGGACATCGTTATATCGTCTTAGAATTTCTCCCTGATCAAGAATATATATACTTTATATAGTCGGAAATCGATATTTCGATGTGTTACAAACCGAATGACAAACTTATTATACCCCCGTCACCATTGTATGGTGGTGGTGAAATAAAATTTTGACAAAGTTTTCTATAAAAGTAAAATTTTGACAAAAATTTCTGTATAAAGAAAATTTTCAAAAAATAAATAAAATTTCGACAAAACTCTCTATAGAAATAAAATTTTGACAAAATTTTCTATGGAAATAAAATTTTGACAAAGTTTTCTATAAAAATAAAAAATTTTGACAAAATTTTCTATAGAAATAAAATGTTCACAAAATGTTGACAAAATTTTCTATAGAAATAAAATTTTGACAAAATTTTCTATGGAAATAAAATTTTGACAAACATTTTCTATAGAAATAAAATTTTGAAAAAATTCTCTATAGAAATAAATTTTTGACAAATTTTTCTATAAGAATAAAATGTTTCCCGTAGATATACAAATAAAATTTTGACAAAATTGTGTATAGAAATAAAATTTTGACAAAGTTTTCTATAAAAATAAAATTTTGACAAGAATTTCTATAGCAATAAAATTTTCAAAAAATTTTCTATAGAAATAAAATTTTCAAAAAATCTATAGAAATAAAATTTTGACAAAATTTTCTATAGAAATAAAATTATCAAAAAATTTTCTATAGAAATAAAATTTTTACAAAAGTTTCTATGGAAATAAAATTTTGACAAAAATGTTCTATAGACATAAAATTTCGAAATTTTCTATAGGAAAAAAATTTTGACAGAATTTTCTATAGAAATAAAATTTTGACAAAGTTTGCTATAGAAATAAAATTTTGATAAAATTTTCTATAGAAATAAAATTATCAAAAAATTTTCTATAGAAATAAAATTTTGATAAATTTTTC
Source organism: Haematobia irritans (assembly GCF_050003625.1). Lineage (NCBI taxonomy): Eukaryota > Metazoa > Arthropoda > Insecta > Diptera > Muscidae > Haematobia > Haematobia irritans. The sequence continues at coordinate 102,844,163 of NC_134399.1, read as the reverse complement.
TACAGAAATCAAATTTTGACAAGATTTTCTATAGAAATAAAATTTTGACAAAAGTTTCTATGGAAATCAAATTTTGACAGATTTTTCTATAGAAATAAAATTTTGGCAAGATTTTCTATGGAACAAAAATGTTGACAAAGTTTTCTATAAAAATAAAATTTTGACAAAAATTTTTATAGAAATAAAATTTTGACAGAAATTTTCTATAGTAATAAAATATTGACAAAATTTTGTAAGGAAAGAAAATTTTGACAAAATTTTCTATAGACATAAAACTTCGACATTTTCTATAGAAATAAAATTTTGACAAAATTTTCTAAAGAAATAAAATTTTGAAAAAATTTTCTATAGAAATAAAATTTTGACACAATTTTCTACAGAAATAAAATTTTGACAAAATTTTCGCAGAAATAAAATTTTAACAAAATTTTCTACAGAAATAAAATTTTAACAAAACTTTCTATAGAAATAAAATTTTGACAAAATTATCTATAGAAATAAGATTTTGACAAAATTTTCTACAGAAATAAAATGTTGACATATAAGATTTTGTTTTTAGAAAATCTAAAAAAAAATCCAAATCGATCTAGATTTGAAAATACTTTTACAATAGTCTTTAAATTTGATATTATGTAATTTTAGCACCTTTTGGCTTCAAAAAGAACATTTTGAATACATTTTTAGTACTTCTTCGTCAACATCATTTATCATCCCTGCAATGAGAATGTGTAAGTAAGAGAAAACAAAACATCAACAATAACAAACAATTTAAAAAAACCCGTTTGTTTTTTTTAACATAGTGTTGTTTCCTCCAAATATTAGAAAAAACCCTAAATTTGACTTCCTACATCTTTTTTCTTCAAATGTCAGAATTGTTTGGATTTTGGCTGAGAATCGTTCCACTTTATAAGGTTTAGATTGATATTTTTATTTTTTTGTCGTCGAAAATTATTTTAATTTTATTATACCTACCCTCAACTATTAGAAATGTAGGAAGAAATATTGGTCTTTTACCTTATAAAGTATATGTATATATTCTGGATCATAAAACAAAATATTTGCTTGAAACTTTAATACAATCAGTTCTTATTGATGTAGATTTGATATCCATTCCTCCTGGGGTCGCACTTTCATGCGATCGGTTTAAAATTCGTCATGTAGTGTCAATATACGTCCTCTAGCCTTGTCTTCTCGGTTATTCGATCATAAAGATGTTACATGTTCCGTATTACTTGCTTGATGTGGCCAGTCACACAGCTTGTCCTTCTATTCCATGACTTTTGCAAATAGTTTTATTAATTGGTCTTATTTTATCAAAAATACTTTATTTAGTTAAAAACATTAGCACACAATATATTTCATGTGCATAAAATCTCTCTTGAATATGCAGCTCTCAACTATATAATTCACAGGAATTTGTTTAGGGTATCATAAACATCAATTCTATCACTTATCTACAATGACAGTTTATTAGAAAGATACGCAAATTTAATAGTACACTCTTTCTCGTCCCTTTTATCCTTTGCCACTTTATTGTTTCCAAAAACTAAGCGTTGTCTGCTGAATGAATGTGTGTGGAAAAAGTTTAAAGGTGAAAAATTAGCATGGCAAACATTTGCATAGTAAACTTGATTATTGGAAACTTTTTTGATAGCTTTGAACTTTTAGCAGATATCGTTGTTCGATATCTGAATACAAATTTCATGTAGCTTTAAACTTTTTATACACACAACCATAGATAGGATGGAGATGGGGTTATAATAAGTTTGTCATTCCATATGTAAAACATTGAAATATCGATTAAATAAATTGAACCCACACTGAAAAATATATTGTCGTGAGGCCAATGATTACATGTCCTTAAAATGCGAAAGCGAAATTTGCTTAGCACAGAAGACCCATTTCTCTGCTACAAAGTTTTGTTTCGTTGTCCAAACGATCTTTTCAAGGAATTCGGTTTGTCTTTATAGCTAAGACATTCGACATAAAATTGAGTATCCTCAAATGAAAGAAAATGTTGTTTGTAAAAAGAAAACCTTTTTGTCCTCGAAAAATGATATGTAGTCACTTCTAATATGGTGCGGTACAATGAAAAATGGAATACAATGTTAGCAACAAGTATATAGGCCGTAAGTTCGGCCAGGCCGAATCTTATGTACCCTCCACCAGGGCTGTGGAGCCGGAGTCGGAGTCTGAAGATTTTGCTGGAGTCGGAGTCGGAGTCGGAGTCGTAAAAATTTTGCTCGACTCCGACTCCGGCTAAACCAAATTTTTTAAAACACTTCACATTTTTGTAACTAAGCAAGTTTTTGCGCATATTAGTTTCCATTGCGTTATTCATTCGATCAATGTACAGCATGATTGTAAATGAAAATCAACTTCCAATTACGGCTATCTTTCTATATTTCTTAGAATGTTAGTCTAGCAGATGGGCTGGATCGATCCATTTTAAAGCCCATATCAATTTATTTGAAATATTTCGAACAATCGATATTATTTTTATTTTAAGGCCATGAATGTGGAATATTGACAGAAATTTTTTTCAAAGTTGTTTTTTATAGAAAATTTTGTCAAAATGTTGTTTCTATAAAAAAGTTTGGTCAAAATTTTATTTCTATAGCAAATTTTATCAAAATTTTATTTCTATAAAAAATTTATTCAAAATTTTATTACTATAGAAATATTTCTTTTCTAAAGAAAATTAAGTCAAAATTTTATTTCTATAGAAAATTTCGCAAAATTTTGTTTGTTAAACAAAATTTTTTTCAAAATTTTATTTCTATAAAAATTTAGGTCAAAATGTTATTTCTATAGAAAAATTTTCCAAAATTTTATGGTAATAGATTTTTTTATTAGAAAATTTGGTCAAAATTTTATTTCTATAGAAAATTTTGTCAAAATTTTATTTCTATAGAAAATTTTGTCAAAATTTTGTTTCTGTAGAATATTTTGCAGAATTTTATTTACTACAAAAAATTTTTCTAAAATTGTATTTTTATTGATAATTTTTTAAAAAATGTTATTTCTATAAGAAAAAATTGTCAAATTTTATTTCTATAGCAAATTTTCTCAATTTTTTTCTTACTGATGCTGATTGATACTCACTCCTATAAAAAATGTATTCAAAATTTTATTACTATAGAAATATTTTTTTCCATATAAAATTTAATCAAAATTTTGTTTCTATAGAATATTTTGCAAAATTTTATTATATATAGAAATATATATAAAAAATTTTGCAAAATGTTGTTTGCTACTCAATTTTTTTTTAAATTGTATTTCTATTGATAATTTTTCAAACTTGTATTTCTATAAAAAATTTTTCCAAATTTTATTTTTATAAAAATTTTATTCAAAATTTTATTTCTATATATTTGGTCAAAATTTGATTTCTATAGAAAATTTTGCCAAAATTTTATTTCTATAGAAAATTTAGTCAAAATTTTGTTGCTGTAGAAAATTTTCCAAAATTTTATTTCTATATAAAATTTTGCAAAATTTTATTTACTAGACAAAATTTTTTTCGAAAATTGTATTCAGTGAGCATACAATTTTGGAAAAATTGCTGCTAAGTCGAAAACTTGTAGAAATGACTCAAATTTTCAATTTTTTCAATGAATATTTCCCAAATATTGCCCGAGTTTTGTAGAAATCTGATTTGAGATTTTATCAAAATGTAGATCTAAATACAAGGTTGTGCAGAGTATATTATAATCGGCCCGCCCGACTTTAGACTTTCCTTGCATTTTTATTTTTCGTTAAATTTGTGTTATGGGAGGTAACACAATTTTAACGTTAGATTTAAATTTTAAGTACATAGATTTTGTAGAAGTATATACAATTTTGTCTAAATCGATTCAGATTCAAATTCATGCATATGGAAATATAAAGCTTTATATAGCTCGCAACAAATTTAAAGGATTTGAGATACTAATTTTTTTTTTTAATTTTGGTCCACAAATACATATACTGTTGGTATCTTCTCATATTATGATGGGTATTTATATCATTATTTTATTTATTCAACATTGCCCTAAATTTGAAATATAGAGTTCAATTGGCATCTAATGTGAAATTAAGACCTTTTTTTGCACACATAAATAAATACGATACTTTATATCGATCCACTTACGGTACCCCAAAAATAGAACTACAAATTAGTGGTATTAAAATGAGATTTAGTTATATTACCCGGAGTCGACTCCGGAGTCGGAGTCGGAGTCGAGCTGATGAAAAATGCTGGAGTCGGAGTCGGAGTCGAGCAAAATTGGCTCGACTCCACAGCCCTGCCCTCCACCATGGATTGCATAGAAACTTCTACTAAAGGCTGTCATCCACAATCGAATTACTTGGGTTGCGGTTCTCCCTGCCGATGACAAGGTATCTTAAAACTTCTTAACACCGTCTTCTAAATTGAAAGTTAGTCCATATATAGGTATATATTAACCAAAAAAAACGATTAAATACGTATATAATTCAGTGTGACAAAATTTTCTATAGAAATAAAATTTTGACAAAAATTTCTATACAAATAAAATTGTGACAAAAATTTCTATAGAAATAAAATTTTGTTAGATTATTTTTGGAAATATGGACCAATTTTTGTGGGATTGGCGATCGGCTATATATAACTATAGACCGATATGGGCCAATTATGGCATGGCTGTTAGCGGCTATGTACTAACACCACGTACCAAATTTCAACCGATTCGGATGAATTATGCTCTTCCTAGAGGCTCCGGAGATCAAATCTGGGGATCGGTTTATATGGGGGCTATATATAATTATGAACCGATGTGGACCAATTTTTGCATGGTTGTTAGAGACCATATACCAACACCATGTACCAAATTTCAACCGGATCGGATGAATTTTGCTCCTCCAAGAGGCTCCGCAAGCGAAATCTGAGGGGCCGTTTATATGGGGGCTGATATGGCCCATTTGGCCAAAGCCAGAATTGAAATATGGGGGTCGCTTATGTGGGGGCTATATACAATTATGAACTTGATATGGACCAATTTTTGTGTGATTGGTGATCGATTTATCTAAGGGCTATATATAACTATAGACCGATATGGACCAAGTTAGGCATGGTTGTTAACAGCCATATAATAAAACAAAGTACCAAATTTCAACTGACTCGGATGAAATTTGCTCTTCCAAGGGCAATATTTACAACACCCTGAAGGGTATTATAAATGCAATAATTTATAATACCCACAGTGTGGTGCAGGGTATAAAAAGCGATGGAATTTTTTTAAATTTTTAACTAACAATTTATTTGAAACAATCGCTTTTTTATTGTGAAAATAGGTAAGTTTTTAATGAAAAAATTAATTGAGTTTTTCAATCCACATCAATTAAGCTTTTAGTTGAATCAATTAAAAAAATTAATAGAAATTTGCTAAAGAAATCAATTAATTCATTAATCAAGTATTTTTTAATGTCCAATTAAAACTGTGATTGATACTTTCATTGTCATAGTCATTGAATCAGAAAAAAATATTTGTGTGTATTCAGCTGATTTGTTTATTATACCCTAAACCACATAGTGGTCAGGGTATAATAAGTTTGATCTGCCAAAAAATGTGCCTACCAGAAATATTGATTCTAGACCCCATAAAATATATACCGATCGACTCAGAATCACCTCCTGAGTCGATCTAGCGCTTGGTGTCCGTCCGTCCGTCCGTCCATGTATTTGTTGTTCACAGGATTCCGGTCGCAATTATTAACCGATTTTGATGAAATTTGGTACAGGGGGTTTTTTGGGCACAAGGACGAACGCTTTTGAATTTGGAAGAAATCGGATCAAATTTAGATATAGCTCCCATATATATGTATCGCCCGATTTCGACAAATGGGGTCACGTTGAGCTTTTTTTCAAACGGATCGTAACCAAATTTGGCAGAAGGTAATCTTTTTCATCGGCCTTCAAGTCTGCAAAATTTCATCTAAATCGGTTCAGATTTAGCTATAGCTCCCATATATATGTACCGCCCGATTTTTCTACATTTGGCCATAAAACCCTTATTTATAAACCGATCTTACTCAAATTTAGCTAAATATAGTCTTCTAGAACTAACTATATGTGCAAAAAATCATCGAAATCGGTTCAGATTTAGATATAGCTCCCATATATATGTATAGCCCGATTTTCCCAAATTTGGCCATAGAACCCTTATTTATTAACCAATCTTCCTCAAATTTGGCTAAATATAGTCTTCTATAGCACTAACTATATGTGAAAAAAATCATCGAAATCGGTTCAGATTTAGCTATAGCTCCCATATATATGTACCGCCCGATTTTTCTAAATTTGGCCATAAAACCCTTATTTATCAACCAATCTTACTCAAATTCGGCTAAATATAGTCTTCTATAGTACTAACTATATGTGCACAATTTCATCGAAATCGGTTCAGATGTAGATATAGCTCCCATATATGTATCGCCCGATTTTGAAAAATTCGCTCCTAATAACCTTATGTTTGACCATGCAGACCTCATGTCTTAGCTGATCTTACTCAAATCGTGCACAAGGTAACCTTTTGAGGTATTAATCAAACTCGCAAAATATTATGCAAATTGGTTCAGATTTAGATATAGCTTCCATATATATGCATCGCTCGATTTTCCCAAATTTGGCCATAGTACTCTTATTTATTAACCAATGTTACTCAAATTTCAAATTTTGATGTACTGGCTGATCGTATTTATACGTACTTGTAGCTCTTACATAAGACTATTGCTCGATTTTTACAAATTTGGATTTATTACCCACACTAATTGAACGAAAGACAAAATTTGAAGATTCCCGAGTAAAAATTGAGAGATCTAATTTGATACAATTGGATATGAGTAGATCCGAAAAATGGTAAGATCTAATCATATCTATTTACTATGGAATTATATATGATCAGATCTCAATATTGGCCTAGCTCTAATGTCTTAGATATGATTATATCTATCCCTATATATAGTTGGATCTGAAGTTAGATCTCGTCATATGTGGGATTATATACAATTATATCTAATTCTATCTCATCATATCTCGGTAAATCTGCTTAGATCTAAAGTGGCCAAATTTGAGATCTAATCATATCTAATTAGATCCCTCAATTTTTACACGGGTTACCACAAATTACCACAAATCTACCAAACAAATATTTCTATAGACATTTTTGTCAAAAATTGATTCCTGTAGAAAATTTTGTCAACATTTTATTTCTATAGAAAATTTTGTCAAAATTGTATTTCTATAGAATTTCTTTTCAAAATATTATTTCTATAAAAAATTTTCTCAAAATTTTATTTCCATGGAATTTTTTCTCAAAATTTTATTTCTATAGAATTTAGTGTCAAAATTTTATTTCTATACAAAAATTTCTCACAAAAATTTGTTTATAGAAATTTTTCCAAAAATTTATTTTTATAGAGATTTAACAAAAAAAAAAATACTATTTTGGTTAGAATTCTACCAACTGTGGCAACCGTGGTGGTAATACAAATTTATATTCTAAGTTATATGTTATACGTTGCATATTCATGTTTTAGGATAATAAAGTACTTAGAACCATTTTTGTTTCGTAAAATTTGTTTAAATTTAACGAAAAATATTGTAGGGAAAATTGTTTGGGAATGTATGGGAAAGTAGGGAACTTTTTTTGGCCTTGTAGGGTAAACCGAACATTTTCCCTGGCAACACTGACTATGAGCTATAGTCAGATTGACACAAAGCACCCATAAACATGTACCCCTTAATTTTCTTAAATATGCAACTGCGGTTTATCTCCCATACCCATATCAATGTTACCCCACAAATGCTTATGTTTACTAATTCAGTAAGGTTGGTTTAGGGTATGATATAGTCGTCCCCTCCCGACTTTTTGCTTTACTTACTTTTTTTTCAGTTAACACGATATTTGGTCACCATCTAAAATATTATGATCTTTAAGAAAGTGTTCCAGCATATTTCATTTCTGTGTGTGTATGTAAACTTTTTTCCAATTTTCCTCTAAAATTAAAATCTATACTGAAAATTTTTAGAATACCTTTCTAATTTTCCCTGACTTAAAACTATGTGAATTATTTGTGCTCTTGTATTGTGCAAAAAATTTTATATCCTTGTTAGCTCCTTGGACATGTTTTCTCTTGTCAAAACATGAAAAAAATTCCCACTCATATACAAACGGAAAATAGTTAATAACGGACTTTACTCCTTATTAACGAGGCTAACAAAAAAGTTTTTTCCGGTTTTGCACTTAAACATAAAACTTAAATCGCATTTTTTTTTCATTTTTATCTAAGCAAAAAAAAAAAAAAAACACACAGAACAAGAACTCATAATGCTAACAGGAAAATGAAAGAAACCCTTGTTATGACCAACTCCAATGTCAAGATTGCAAGGCACATAAAAAGAAAGAGAGAGAGTAAAGAGCAATTGCGCTTTAAAAGAAAAAACAACCAGAATAGTTTGCTTCAGGATATCCTTTCTCTTTCACAGCATCCTTCCTTTGGAACACCAAGTCTAACAAATGCAGTTTACAAAAAAAGAACGTGCCATTTGTAATTTCATAAAACGACTTGTTTGAGCTATACAAATTGACATTTTTTGTTTCAATATTGACAAAAGTGTAGTGTTCGCATTTCGGACTTGGAGTTGAACTTGTACAGATGGACAATTTAGCAAATAATGCTGAATTATTTGAAAGGCCCAAAATATTTGGGAGTAAAAATGAAAGGCGATAGCCACAAGTTAGTCATTGTGGTGGTATGTGTCCTTTTTGTTAAACTTCTGAACTTCTCTCTTCTAAATGAGAGCTGCAACATCGCCATTGAACACGATGCATCAAAACGTCTATTCAAATGTTTGTGATATGAACCTAATATGACACCACGGCATGACATTCTAACTACTTCCAGAGATGTTCTTTATTATAATGAGTAAAAAAAATAAAGAACGCTGCTTCAAAGCTCACTAGCGGCAATTTTATACCCTTCACCACTACTGTGGTACAGGGTATAATAAGTTTGTGCGTTTGTATGTAACGCCGAGAAGGAGTAGTCATAAACCAATCTTTTAAACCGATCGGCTTAGAATTGAAGCGATCGGCTTAGAATTAAATTCTGAGTCGATTTAGCGATGTCCGCCTATTTGTTGATGTATTTTTGTGTACAAAGTCCAGCTCGCAGTTTAAGTCCTCAATCGAACAATTTATTAATACCGTTTCGCCAAATTTCAGGCAGTCTGGTATCGGAGAATTTGTGAACCAGATTTTAAGATGATAGTTAGTAGGTAAAAGATGCGGACATTATCGTGGATGCTGAAACACCTCTCATTCGATATCCTGTTGCTATTGACTACCTAGGCGTTTAGGTGGAACAAGATGACCTCGCCGAATAGCCTCATTTACACGGATAAGCTGGACGATGTAGATAAATTTGTTGACTGTAGCTTCCCAGACCATCCAAATGCATATCATGGGCTCTCTTGGGTAAAAATCTTGCTTGGCTCTCGCCTTCGGCGTATCCCCTGAACCCACACATTTCTTTGATTCACATTGACTTTTTACTTTCTCCCATGATGATTCGATAAAAAATGAATTGTGTTGCTCGGTGGCGGGCGAAATGTCGAGAAGCAATTTGAAAGCATTGTCCCTTTATTTTCTTCGTTGAGCTCGTGAAGCAACTATGTTCCGTGTTGTGGTGTAAAACCAAATAAATCAACAAAATTAGATAATAAATTAACATTGTGGCGATTTCGATTGTAATAAAAAAATACCACATTTTGGAATTTGTTTGCAAAATAAAAACACCTTATCTATAGTTTTCGGGTTTAGCATTATGAATTAGCAACTTTTTTGTAACTTCACTATAATTTGGGCGTAAGTAGTCTAACCCTTGGGTTGCACCTTTTTATCGAAACGAAATTGCCTTTAGTTATTAAACTAAACATAATTTTTTTCCATTAACCATCAGTTCAACAAACTGATGGTGCAATGGTTAGCCTGCCCGCCTTGCATACACAAGGTCGTGGGTTTGATTCCTGCTTCGACCGAACACCAAAAAGTTTTTCAGCGGTGGATTATCCCACCTCAGTATGTTAATGCTGGTGACATTTCTGAGGGTTTCAAAGCTTCTCTAAGTGGTTTCACTGCAATGTGGAACGCCGTTCGGACTCGGCTATAAAAAGGAGGTCCCTTGTCATTGAGCTTAACATGGAATCGGGCAGCACTCAGTGATAAGAGAGAAGTTCACCACTGTGATATCACAATGGACTGAATAGTCTAAGTGAGCCTGATACAACGGGCTGCCACATAACCTAACCTAACCTAACCTAAGGGTTTCCACATATTTCAAAGCTCAGTTGAAACATTAATAATGATTCCAGCCATTATGCGGGCATTTTTGTAGCAAATACATATTATTGTAAAGTTTTTTCATCATATTCATAAAAGTTATCGTAAACTTTAAATCTACTATTACCATACAAATTTGTTAGATAAACTGTCAGTAAATTATTGGGAATATTAGCATTTGACTCGTTTATCCTTTTTATGTTATTATAATATTCTAAAGTTATTACGAACGATATTACTAAATTAAAAAAGTAGATGTGAATTGCTTTGTGCACTGAAAAAATATTGTCATGAGGCCAAAGATTTCATCTCCTTAAAATAAGAACGCGAATTTTGGTTATAATAGCATTTGTGAATTTCTCTTATATAAACTGTTTTCCTTGTCCAAAAGACGATAAAGTCGTTTTGTCCTTATAATTAAGTGATTTAACTTAAAATTTTTCATGAAAGAAGAAAGAATTAATGAAATAGTCTTTAAATGTGAGGAGTTTTTGCCTCTTGACCACAAACCAAAATAGCGTTCAAAAATAGAAGATGTTTTTCAACACTTTATTTTAAAAAGGTACACGCAAAAAAATAATTCTTTCCTCCCAAACGAAATTTTAGACAAACAAAGTTCGTTTCTCATTTGCTTTTCGCTGTAAGGAAGTGTATTTGGAAGAAAAGTATATAATTTTTGTGATAAACGTTTATTCTTTTCCAGGATGTAAAAACAATTTCATAAAGACTAGCTCAAAAAAAAAAAGAAAAAAACATTATTTTCTTGCTAATTGCATTGTCCCTCACATCCACGAGGATTGTTAGTTCTTAACACCTTTTCCTGTAATACCAACAATGTAGAAGAAATTATACGATTTTATAAATTTTTAAAATTTTTTTTACCTTTCGCCTGGACGGAGAATCGAACCGCGGACCATGCACTTTGTAAGCCAACACACTAACCACTGAGCTATGTACCTGTTATGGTCATCAATAGATAATTATCCATATAAGTATATTTATATAGCATATCTTGCGGCGCCCACGAACCGAATAAACAAAGTTTATTTAACAGAAACAAACATTTAGTTTGGCACCGTGGAGCAGTGGTAGCTACGTCCGACTCTCATGCCAAGGGTCGTGGGTTCGATCCCTGCTTCGACCAAAGTTTTTTTTTTGCTTTTGTTTTTTTTTACATATATTCCAGATATATTCGGAAGATTCCGAAAAAATGTTCAACATTACATTGTACTATATTAAATTTTGAACTGTAAAATGTGTCTTATTAAAGACCTAAAGTCAGAAAAGAACAGTGTTTGATATAAACGAAATGGACTGTGTTGTTGTTTCAAAAATAATTATTTTTGTTGAAAAAATAAAAATTTTGTAACAAACGAATTTTTTTGGTGATAAAAGTTTAAAATTTTCGAAGCAATTCAAAAAACTCTAACAAAAGAAAAACGTTTTCGGTACACGTTTTCCAAACGTTTTTTTTCTTTGCGTGTATACATACAATAATTTCTACTTGAAGTCAAGTCTGAATTTGGAAATTTAAGTTGGCGTTAGCACGTTTTTAAAGCACGTTGATAGCTCATGAAGAAAAGGAAAATGTTTTTACTGGGAAATGTAAACTGTAGGTTTTTCTACAAGTAAAATAAAAGCAATGTATTTCGAATTTCTCACAATTTCAAAACCAAACTAAAATTTTATTTAAAAAAATGACAAATCATTTTTTTACCAAATCCAAAGCATGCTTAGATTATTTAATATTTTAAAATATCAACTAAATAAAATAGAGGTGTTGGGAAGGTAGCTCCCACAAAACGAAGGACTTCCAGTAAAAAATTTGTGATAGTAATCAAAATGTATCAAATACGCAAACAGAGCTAATATGCCTCAGATATTGTTACAGTTCACAGAAGTGGAATTAAAATGAAAATAATATGCATTTTAGGTGAAATAAAGCCTATAAGTTTGTTAAATTTCAATCAAAAATGTGAATTTTGATACAAAACAAGTATATACGGCCGTAAGTTCGGCCAGGCCGAAGCTTATGTACCCTCCACCATGGATTGCGTAGAAACTTCTACTGAAGACTGTCATCCACAATCGAATTACTTGGGTTGCGGTAACATTTGCCGATGGCAAGGTATCTTAAAACTTCCTAACACCGTCTTCTAAATTACAAGGTAGTCCATACGTAGTATATATTAAACTAAAAAAGGCCTATTAAATACGTATATAATTAAGTTTAAATAAAATTTTGACAACATTTTCTATTGAAGTAAAATTTGGAAAAAAATTTCTATAGAAATAAAATTTGGAAAAAATTTTCTATAGAAATAAAATTTTTACAAAATTTTCTATAGAAATAAAATTTTGACAAAATTTTCTACAGAAATAAAATTTTTACAAAATTTTCTATAGAAATAAAATTTTGACAAAATTTTCTATAGAAATAAAATTTTGACAAAATTTTCTACAGAAATAAAATTTTTACAAAATTTTCTATAGAAATAAAATTTTTACAAAATTTTCTGTAGAAATAAAATTTTGACAAAATTTTCTATAGAAATAACAATGACAATAAACTTTTGACAAAATAAAATTTTGACAACATTTTCTATTGAAGTAAAATTTGGAAAAAAAATTTCTATAGAAATAAAATTTGGAAAATATTTTCTATAGAAATAAAATTTTGACAAAATTTTCTATAGAAATAAAATTTTGACAAAATTTTCTACAGAAATAAAATTTTTACAAAATTTTCTATAGAAATAAAATTTTGACAAAATTTTCTATAGAAATAACAATGACAATGTTTTCCATAAAAATAAAATTTTGGTAGATTATTTTTGGCTCGAGTGGCAACCATGAATATGAACCTATGTGGACCAATTTTTGTGTGATTGGAGATCGGCTATATATAACTATAGACCGATATGGACCCATTTTGGCATGGATATTAGCGGCCTTATACTAACACCACGTGGCAAATTTCAACCGGATTGGATGAATTTTGCTCCTCCAAGAGTCTCCGGAGTTCAAATCTGGGGAACGGTTTATATGGGGGCTATATATAATTATGGACCGATGTGGACCTATTCTTGCATGTTTGTTAGAGACGACATTCTAACACCATGTTCCAAATTTCAACCGGATCGGATGAATTTTGCTCCTCCAAGAGGCTCCGGAGGACAAATCTGGGAATCGATTTATATGGGGGCTATATATAATTATGGACCGATATGGACCAATATTTGCATGGTCATTAGAGAACATATACCAACACCATGTACCAAATTTCAGCCGGATCGGATGAAATTTTCGTTTCTTAGAGGCTCCGCAAGCCAAATCGGGGGATCGGTTTATATGGGGGCTATATATAATTATGGACCGATGAGGACCAATTTTTGCACGGTTGTTAGAGACCATATACCAACACCATGTACCAAATTTCAGCCGGATCGGATGAAATTTGCTTCTCTTAGAACAATCGCAAGCCAAATTTGGGGGTCCGTTTATATGGGGGCTATACGTAAAAGTGGACCGATATGGCCCATTTCCAATACCATCTGACCTACATCAATAACAACTACTTGTGCCAAGTTTCAAGTCGATAGCTTGTTTCGTTCGGAAGTTAGCGTGATTTCAACAGACGGACGGACGGACATGCTTAGATCGATTTAGAATTTCACCACGACCCAGAATATATATACATTATGGGGTCTTAGAGCAATATTTCGATGTGTTACAAACGGAATGACAAAGTTAATATACCCCCATCCTATGGTGGAGGGGTATAAAAATTTAGCTTTTTTCTAGCTATTTTTTTTAGCATTTTTTAGCTTTTTTAGCTATTTTTTCGGGCAAATCTAGCGTTTTTTTGTGAAAAAATTCTGGCAACTCTGCATCGGGCTGCCACCTAGCCTAACCTAACCTCAGTTCAACAATTTTTTTTCTAATAAAAACCAAAATTCATACCCATAATTGTATATACCCTTCATATAAACCGATCCACAGATTTGATTTCTGGATCACCCTTGTTATTAATATTGCAAAAATTTTTCGATATCAGTTCATAATTCCATATAGCCCTAACATAAACTGATACCCAAGATTTTACTTCAGTCGCATTGAATTTGGTATCCTAATTACCATGCGTGAATTGGTTTATATCTGTTCGTAGTTATAGATTCATGTATATAAACTGATCATATAGTCGACTATGCCCCACTTTGAAAACTTATTCTCCTTTATATTATATTCGCCATAAACTATTTTCCCTTTCTACTTGTGGCAACTTAAATGTCTTTCCTTCTACTAAATCTGTAGGATCACTTATACAATGCTTTGTTGTAATGCTAATGCTTCTAAGTTTCACCCCTCTGTGGAGTGAAGTATGTTTAGAATGTCCTTTGCAAGGATTTTAATCCCAGTGTATTGTACAAACGAACTGTCGTACTAAGTTTTTGCCTGGCATTGTGCCCACTAGCTATGCTAGGATGTTTATGGTTTCCCATGGTTTATGCTAATAACGGTCATCTTCAATGTTCAGAATATCTTGGCTCATGTCAAGATACCTGTGAACGTTTGCCTCTTTCCACAACAACTGCATAATTTCGTAACTCTGGTAATAAGTAGTAGATGATTACCCTCCGCCCTGAAAATTGGAATGATGAAACCTTAGTGGATAAATATAACAAACCTTACTGTGTAACGGACCACGGTTGCCAGAGTTGGTAAAATTCTACCAAAAATGGTAGATTTTTTACTGGTTGGTAAATTGGTAGACTTCTTGATGTTTCAGTAGATTTTGCGAAAAATTCCTCCCTAAAGGTGAGTATTAAGTTCGAGTTTAGCCGCTAATTTTCACTAAAGTGAAAACTAAATCAGTAAAAAAAAGTCATAAAATTATACATATTTGTTGCAAATTTTATTATAACTTGATGGGGATATGTGGGAGATATTATAATGAGCTTTTTAACCCAGCATTGTGGCCTGTTGAAGTAAAAGTACGGCCATTTCATTTTTTTTAAAGAAATCAACCGGTGGCCGCCGATATATGAGACATAATGGAATGTGTGGAAGCTTAAGTTTGAAAATATATTACCAAAATCTTGGTGGAATGCGTACTAAAACTAATGACATTTTTAATGCCTCTCTTGAATCTGAATATGACGTTATTGTACTGGTAGAAACATGGTTGAATGCTGATTTTTTAGATGAAGAGTTATTTGATTCGAAATTGTTTTGTGTTTACCGTAAGGATAGAGATTATCTAAAAGCAAATTGTGTTAAAGGGGGTGGTGTTTTAATAGCAGTCAGAAGAGCGTTGTCAACCTCGAAATTGGTGCTTATGAATCCTGATACTATAATCGATCAAGTCTGCATTGCAATAACAGGCAGTAATGGAATGCTCATTCTATCGGTTTCATATGTTCCACCGAACAGCAGTGATTGCTTATACAATGCTCACATTCAAAATATAACTGATTTGTATATGAAATATTCTCATTCTCAATTTCTAGTGATTGGTGATTTCAATCTTAGCAATGTAATTTGGTCCTTAAAATTAGACGCTGATGTATTATGTCCACATAATGTAAACAAAACTTTTGAAATTGATGTTATTGATGGTTTATATTCTTTGAGTCTAGTTCAAATTAACAAATTCTTCAATTGTTTATCTAAATTGTTAGATTTAGTATTCATAAGTGAGGATTTGAAATGTATCGTAGGTGAATGTTTAAATCCCTTTTGTAAGTCGGACATGCATCATGTGCCTCTAGAGTTAGAGGTTACATTTTATTCTTACTTTAAACTGAGCTCAGATAGTATCAATCTTGATTTTAATAGATGTAATTTTAATATCATAAATAGGTTGATTGGAGATATTAATTGGAGTCATATTTTTCATAACCGCAATCTTTCTGAGTGTTACGATAAGTTTAAATCCATTCTTAATGATTTAATTGAATCCTATGTTCCGCGTATGAAGGCTAAAGTATATAAGTTACCTTGGTACACCAGTGGTTTAAAGGCATTAAAAAACAAACGCAATAAACTTTATAAGCGATATAATGCAAATAAAAATACTGCGAATAGAGAGCTCTATATTAATTCTCTTCGTGAGTTTAATTTCTTAAATAAGTTCTTATAAAGGGTGATTTTTTTGAGGTTAGGATTTTCATGCATTAGTATTTGACAGATCACGTGGGATTTAAGACATGGTGTCAAAGAGAAAGATGCTCAGTATGCTTTGACATTTCATCATGAATAGACTTACGATCTGCCACAACGTCGAATTTTCAGTGAATGGGCCCTAGAAAAGTTGGCAGAAAATCCGCTTTTTTATCGACAAATTTTGTTCAGCGATGAGGCTCATTTCTGGTTGAATGGCTACGTAAATAAGCAAAATTGCCGCATTTGGAGTGAAGAGCAACCAGAAGCCGTTCAAGAACTGCCCATGCATCCCGAAAAATGCACTGTTTGGTGTGGTTTGTACGCTGGTGGAATCATTGGACCGTATTTTTTCAAAGATGCTGTTGGACGCAACGTTACGGTGAATGGCGATCGCTATCGTTCGATGCTAACAAACTTTTTGTTGCCAAAAATGGAAGAACTGAACTTGGTTGACATGTGGTTTCAACAAGATGGCGCTACATGCCACACAGCTCGCGATTCTATGGCCATTTTGAGGGAAAACTTCGGAGAACAATTCATCTCAAGAAATGGACCGGTAAGTTGGCCACCAAGATCATGCGATTTGACGCCTTTAGACTATTTTTTGTGGGGCTACGTCAAGTCTAAAGTCTACAGAAATAAGCCAGCAACTATTCCAGCTTTGGAAGACAACATTTCCGAAGAAATTCGGGCTATTCCGGCCGAAATGCTCGAAAAAGTTGCCCAAAATTGGACTTTCCGAATGGACCACCTAAGACGCAGCCGCGGTCAACATTTAAATGAAATTATCTTCAAAAAGTAAATGTCATGGACCAATCTAACGTTTCAAATAAAGAACCGATGAGATTTTGCAAATTTTATGCGTTTTTTTTTTTTAAAGTTATCAAGCTCTTAACAAATCACCCTTTATAAACAATATATGCTCAATATTGAGAATGGCATTAAAGAGGATCCAAAAGCTTTTTGGCGTTATGTTAATTCTAAAAGAATTCATTCTGATTATCCTTCTGTTATGTTTTTAGATTCTAAAGTTTCCACTTAAACTATGCAAGCTGTTAATCTCTTTGCTGATTTTTTTAGCTCAAATTTTGTCTCTAGTAACCTTTTATATAATTCTCAAGTAAATTATAATGCTGCTGTTGGCTTTTCTTCGCTTGATATAAGCAGAAATGATATACAGTTTGGGATTTCTAAACTGAAACCGTCATATCGTGTTGATTCTGACGGTTTTTGCGGATTTTTTCTTAAAAATTGTGCCAGTTCTTTGGTTGAACCATTGTTGATGTTGTTTAGAATGTCTTTAGAAGAAGGTATTTTTCATGACAGCTGGAAGTTGGCGTCGATTAGTCCGATTTTTAAATCGGGTGCTAAGGATAATATATCCAATTATAGACCTATTTCTAAATTATGTAATGTTAGTAAAATTTTTGAGCACATTGTGTTTGAGAAGCTATACTTTGCAGTAAAGTCCATTATTTCCCCCTTTCAGCATGGATTTGTCCGTGGAAGATCAACTACAACAAACTTAACTTTATTTTCCCATTATTGTATCCCTAATTTTGAGCGCGGTTATCAAGTTGATACAATATATACTGATTTATCCAAAGCTTTTGATAAAGTGTCTATTAGAATACTTATCCAAAAATTAGCTGCTTTAGGTTTTCATTCTTTATTTCTACAATGGATTAAATCTTATTTGCTCGATAGAAATTATTTTGTGAATATTGATGACTGTTGTTCTTATGTGTATGTTGCTACATCTGGGATTCCTCAAGGTAGTATACTGGGACCTTTATTATTTGTTTTATTCATTAACGATGTTCCTTCTTGTCTGAAATGGTCTAAAATTTTGTTATATGCAGATGACCTGAAGTTATATATGCGCATAAGTTCTATTAGTGATATACGCCGTCTTCAAGAAGATCTAAATAGTCTTGCAGATTGGTGTTTATCCAATTTCCTGACGATTAATGTCGGGAAATGTCGCAAGATCTCATTCTATAAATGTAAAAATCCAGTTTTCTATGACTATAAACTCAATGGATATAGTATTGAGAGAGTTGAGGAGGTTAAAGATTTGGGTGTTATATTTGATTACAAATTTACGTTTGTTAGTCATATAAATACTATTATACCAAAAGCGTACTCCTTACTCGCTTTTATTAAGAGAAATTGTAAACATTTCAGGGATCCATATTCACTGAAATTAGTATATACAGCATTGGTACGATCTCATCTTGAATACTGCTCATGTATTTGGAGTCCTTTCTATGGTGTTTATTCGGGACGCATTGAAAGAATTCAAAAAAGATTTATTAAGTTCGCATTACGCTTTATACCGTTTTCGGATCCTTTTCCTTCTTATATTGATAAATGTCGATTAATTCACTTAATGACTCTTGAAAATCGAAGAACATATTTATCGCAAGTTTTCTTGTTTAAAATAATCCCTCGTTTTATTGATTGTGCTCAACTTCTTGAGTTAATTTCATTTAATGTACCCGCAAGATCTTTGCGTAGTAGAGCTTTATTTTATACTTGTATACACAAAAGTAATTATTCAGCAAATGAGCCTATTTCTCGTGCCTTAAATGAATTTAATAATATCTCCAATTGTTATGAACTTGATTTTAGTTTAAGTTTATCAAAGTATTTAGAAATTCTAGAATTCATATATTTTTGATTTTGTATAATTTTTAAGTTTTTTGTCTGTAAGGAATTCTTGTAATCCAAAGACAATGAATAAATAAATAAATAATATCCCAAAGCAAATTTTCACAAAGTTTGTATTCCTTAAAGTGGATTAATTAAGAAAAGTATTCGTGAAAAAATAGCAATTTTAGCGGCTAGACTCGAATTTATTACCCGCCTTAACTAAGAAATAACATTTTGGCAATATTTTCTATAGAAATAAAAATTTGACAAAATTTTCTATACAAATAAATTATTGACAAAAATTTCTATAGAAAAACATTTTTGGCAAATTTTCTATAGAAATAAACTTTTGACAACATTTTCTATAGAAATGAAATTTTGACAAAATTTTCTATAGAAAGAAAATTTTAACAAAATTTTCTATAAAAATAAAATTTTGACAATATTGTTCTAAAAAATAAGATTTTGGACTTTTTTCTAAAGAAATAAAATATTGACAATATTTTCTATAGAAAAAAATTGATAATATGTTCTATAGAAATACATTTTTGAACAAATTTTCTACAGGAATAAAATTTTGACAAAATTTTCTATAGAAACAAAATTTTGACAAAATTTTCTATAGAAATAAAATTTTGACAAAATTTTTTATAGAAATAAAATTTTGACAAAATTTTTTATAGAAATAAAATTTTGACAAAAATTCTTATAGAAATAAAATTTTGACAAAATTTTCTGTAGAAATGAAATGTTGACAAAATTTTCTATAGAAATAAAATTTTGACAAAATTTTCTATAAAAATAAAATATTGATAAAATTTTCTATAGAAATAAAATTTTGACAAAATCCTCTATAGAAATAAAATTTTGTGAAAATTGTTCTATGGAAAAAAATGTCAAAATTGTTCTGTAGTTATTTGTTCTAAGAACTAAAATTTTGGAATTTTTTTCTAAAGAAATGAAATATTGACAATATTTTCTATATAAATAAAAGCTTGACAAAATTTTCTATAGAAACAAAATCTTAACAAAATTTTGTATAGAAATAAAGTTTTGACAACATTTTCTGTAGAAATAAAAATTTTCTATAAAATTAAATATTTATAAAATTTTCTATAGAATTAAATTTTGGATAAATTTTCTATAGAAATAAGATTTGCATAAATTATTCTATAAATATAAAATTTGGACAAAACTGTTCTAAAAATTAAAATTTTGGAAAATTTTTCTAAAGAAATAAAATATTGATAATATTTTCTATAGAAATAAAATGTTGACAAAATTTTCTATACAAAGAACATTTTGAAAAATTTTCTATAGAAAGAACATTTTGAAACAATTTTGGAAAAAAAATTCTATAGAGATCAAATATGACAAACTTTTCTATAAAAATCAAATATGTTGACAAAATTGTTCTAAAGATAAAAATGTGTAAATTGTTCTAGAGAAATAAAATTGAGTTAATTTTTCTATAGCAATAAAACTTTGGAAATATTTAGTATAGAAATAATTTTGCCAACATATGCTATAGAAACAAAAATTTGACAAATTTTCTATAAAACTAAAATTTTAACACAATTGTTCTAAAGAACTAAAACTTTGGAAAAAATTTCTATAGAATTAAAATTTTGCAAAAATTTTCTATAGAAATAAAAATTTTACAAAATTTCCTATCAAATAAAAAACATGGAATTGGGCAGCACTCAGTATAAGAGCGAAGTTCAAACTGAAATATGGCGTTGCCACTATAACCTAATATACATACAAAGAAAATTTAATTAAAATTGAGTCAAAGGAATGGCTTAATTGACATAACGATAATTTTTCTTTAAGGTTGAATTACACACCATGCGTCATTCCGTGCGTTGATGGAAGGGTTGATTTTTTTCTGTTTGCGGCAGACTATTTGAGCTTTTGATTTCACGCATTGTACGCATTGAACGCATGGTATGTAATTCTACCTTTACGACAACGAAAATGTTAATTAATGGCACGAAATGTTTTGTTATTAAATAGACAATAGATAATTCAGTACAATAAAGAAAATATTCATTGTATTCATTGAAAGTGTTTTGATGGATCAATTTTAATGAAAAATCTCCTTAATATAACAAAGCCTTTTTTCAGTTTATGCAACTTCTTAATTACATATAAATCAAAACAAGTATATACGACCGTAAGTTCCGCCAGGACGAATCTGATGTACCCTCCACCATGGATTGCGTATAAACTTATACTAAAGACTGTCATCCACAATCGAATTACATGAGTTGTGGTAATACTTGCCGATGGCAAGGTATCTTAACACTTCTTAACATCGTCTTCTATATTGTAAGTTAGTCCATACGTGGAATATATTAGACAAAACAAGTAAGGAAAGTCTAAAGTCGGGCGGGGCCGACTATATTATACCCTGCACCACTTTGTAGATCTAAATTTTCGATACCATATTGGGGGCTATATATAAAGGTTTGTCCCAAATACATACAGTTAAATATCACTCGATCTGGAAGAATTTGATAGACTTCTACAAAATCTATAGACTCAAAATTTAAGTCGGCTAATGCATTAGGGTGGAACACAATGTTAGTAAAAAACAAGTAAGGAAAGTCTAAAGTCGGGCGGGGCCGACTATATTATACCCTGCACCACTTTGTAGATCTAAATTTTCGATAGCATATCACATCCGTCAAATGTGTTGGGGGCTATATATAAAGGTTTGTCCCAAATACATACATTTAAATATCACTCGATCTGGAAGAATTTGATAGACTTCTAAAAAATCTATAGACTCAAAATTTAAGGTGGCTAATGCACTAGGTTGGAACACAATGTTAGCTAGTTAGTAAAAATATGGGAAACGTTTAAATCTGAAGCAATTTTAAGGAAAAAACTTCGAAAAAGTTTATTTATGATTTATCGCTCGATATATTTGTATAAGAAGTTTAGGAAAATTAGAGTCATTTTTACAACTTTTCGACTAAGCAGTGGCGATTTTACAAGGAAAATTTTGGTATTTTGACCATTTTTGTCGAAATCAGAAAAACATATATATGGGAGCTATATCTGCACCGATTTCAACCAAATTTTGTACGCATAGCTACAATGCTAATTCTACTCCCTGTGCAAAATTTCAACTAAATCGGAGCAAAAAATTAGCCTCTGTGGTCATATGAGTGTAAATCGGGCGAAACTATATATGGGAGCTATATCTAAATCTGAACCGATTTCAACAAAATTTGGCACGCATAGCAACAATGCTAATTCTACTCCCTGTGCAAAATTTCAACCAAATTGGGGTAAAACGCTGGCTTCTGGGACCGTATTAGTCCATATCGGGCGAAAGATATATATGGGAGCTATATCTAAATCTGAACCGATTTCAATAAAATTTGGCACACTTGACTATAGTACTAATTGTTCTTCTTGTGCAAAGTTTTAAGTAAATTAGGGTAAAACTCTGGCTTCTGGGGCCATATAAGTCCATATCGGGCGAAATATATATATGGGAGCTATATCTAAATCTGAACCGATTTCTTCCAAAATCAATAGGGATCTATTTTGAGCCAAAACACATAGTTGTGCCAAATTTGAAGTCGAGTGGACTAAAACTGCGACCTAGACTTTGATTACAAAAATGTGTTCACGGACATCGCTATATCGACTCAAGAGCCCACCCTGAGCATTTTTGCCAAAGACACCATGTGTCTATCTCGACTCCTTCTGGGTGTTGCAAACATATGCACTAACTTATAATACCCTGTTCCACAGTGTGGCGCAGGGTATAAAAAGGTATATGTAGAGAAGTCTACAAAAAATTACGAACCGTAATGAACTTTTGCGCGGTAATTAGAGTGCCAGAATTGAAATATGGGGATCGGTGTATATGGGGGGCTATATATAATTATGGACCGATATTGACCAATTTTTTGTGTGATTGGGGATCGGTTTATCTGAGGGGTATATATAAATTTAGATCGAAATGGATCAAGTTTGGCATGGTTGTTAGCGGCCATATACTAGCACAATGTACCAAATTTGAAACGAATTGGATGAAGTTTGCTCCTCCAAGAGGCTCCGGCGGTCACATCTGGGGATCCGTCTATATGGGGGCTATATATAATTATGGACCGATATGGACTAAGTTTTGTATGATTATTAGTGTATATACAAGTACTTAAACAAAATACAAAATTTCAACTGAATCGGATAAAATGTATTTCTCCAAGAGTCTCCAAAGTCAAATCTGGGGGTCGGTTTATATGGGGGTAATATATGATTAAGGACCGATATGGACCAATTTTGGCATGGTTGTTAGAGACCACATACTAACACCACATACCTAATTTCAACCAGATCGAATGAAATTTACTCCTCTAATTCCTTACTTCAATTTTTAGCTTCTTTGGCTCGGAATCGATACCGAAATCGTTAGTATAAAAACCAAATCTTTGAAACTGGACAATCTTTTTCTGAGTGTATTTCGAGAGCGGAATTTCAACTGGAGCGGATGAAACGTTTTCGTTCAGTAGTTAAATCTTGGGGCCGGTTTATACAGGGGCTAAAGGGTGATACGGTCAAAATTTGGTCAATATAAACTTGACGTATTTCTTTCAATTTTGCATTTAAAAAACCTGAACACCCCTGATTTTGAAGGTGTGTGTGTATGTTGCTCCTATTTTGAGTTTGGAATTCACTCTTCAGTTGTCAAAATGCCGTCCAAGCAAGAAAGCAGCGTATCAAAATTTTGCTCGCGCATCGCGAAAAACCGAGATACTTGCACGCAAAGCTGGCAAAATCGCTAAAAGTTGCCAAATCAACCGTTACAAGTGTAATTAAAGTATTTGGGGAACGTTTATCGACAGCCAGGAAGTCTGGATCGGGGGGAAATCGAAAACCGGAAGCCGCTGAGACGACAAAGAGAGTTGCCGGTAGTTTCAAGCGAAACCCTAATCTCTCTCTCCGAGATGCCGCAAATAAGCTGGGTGTATCGTCTACAACCGTGCATCGAGCCAAAAAACGAGCCGGACTATCGACTTACAAGAAGGTAGTGACTCCAAATCGCGATGAGCAAAATACGCAAAAATAAGCAAAATACGACGGCCAAACCGCGATTCCGGAGGCTGTACACGACGATGCTGACGAAGTTTGACTGCGTGGTAATGGACGACGAAACCTACGTCAAAGCCGACTACAAGCAGCTTCCGGGACAGGAGTTTTATACGTCAAAAGGAAGGGGAAAGGTAGCAGATATTTTCAAGCACATAAAACTGTCAAAGTTCGCAAAGAAATATCTGGTTTGGCAAGCCATCTGTACCTGTGGCTTGAAAAGCAGCATTTTCATAGCTTCCGGGACTGTCAACCAAGAAATTTACGTGAAAGAGTGTTTGAATAAACGTCTGCTGCCTTTCCTGAAGAAACACGGTTGTTCCGTACTGTTTTGGCCGGATTTGGCATCTTGCCATTACGGTAAAAAGGTCAAGGAGTGGTACGCCGCCAACAACGTGCAGGTGGTTCCCAAGGACAAGAACCCTCCCAACACGCCAGAGCTCCGCCCAATTGCGAAATACTGGGCTATGGTCAAGCGGAACCTAAAGAAGACCAAAAAAACTGCTAAAGACGAGCAGCAGTTCAAGGCAAACTGGCTTTCTGCGGCGAAGAAGGTGGACAAGGTGGCTGTACAAAATCTGATGGGAGGTGTCAAGCGTGAGGCCCGGCAATTCGGATTTAGAAAAGCGAAAGCCTAACTGAATATTTTTCATGAATTTTATACTAATTGAACTTGAAAAAGAAATATAATTTGATTTTTTAAATAAACGATTTCACCGATTTACACGCGTTTTCCCTTGACCAAATTTTGACCGTATCACCCTTTATATATAACATAATTATGGACTGATATGGACATCAAGTACTTTTGCAAGCTGTTCCGTTAGTCAAATTTGGGGGTCGGTTTATATAGGGGTTATACCTATAGCAATATGGTATATTTGCAATACCATCCGAACTACAACTACTTGTACCAAAATTCAAGTCGATAGCTTTTTTCGTTCGTAGACGTTGAGCAGACGAACCGATTTACATATCTAGACCGACTCAGAATATATATGTATACTTTATGGCGTCTGAGACTAATGGCCTGTTCCTGTATATCGAACGAAAGTTTTCTTTTGTATTCCAAACGAAAGAAAACTGATTTTTGTTTTTCTATTTCGAAAGGCAAGTCACTTCATATTTTGTTGTCGAGTAATAAACGAACATATACAATATGCGTCAAGAAAAAAGTAAATACATTGTTAACATTTGAATGAATTCTCAGGCCAAAAATTTAAAAATACTCATTTTTAATAATCAATGTATTCTCATACAAACGAATCGAACTTTCAAAAATAGAAAAACCCAAATTCATTCGAATTCGAGTGACTGTCTTTCTTTCGAACTGTTTTTCGTTCGATATACAGGAACAGGGCATAATATTTCGATGTGTTACAAACGGAATGACAAAACTAGTACAACAATTTAAATCAAATTTAAATCGAATTGAGTCTCCGCATTAGTCCACTTTCCCAAGATAATAGTTCAGTTTTTGTTTTTGTTTGTTTTCGATATGTTCGAAGATTTTCGTATAAAAATAAACAAAAACCTCCATAACTTTGCAAATCAATGATAGACCACTTTTCTCTCCTCCACAAAAAAAATGTGTTATTGGCACCTTAAACGACATAACATACAGTATGTCAAGAAAGTGTTTTGACAATAGGTTAAAAATTATGTTTTGTTCCAAAATTAAATATAATGAAATTTAAAAAAATATTTTATTATGTATTTTGCAAAGTATACATACGTACACAGCATTGCTGCAAAAAATAAAATATTTAATATTTCAATCATTTCTGGAATTTGAAATATTTGGCAATGTCAAAAGACTTTCTTGACATACTGTATATTGATATTTGCTTATTCGTTGATATTTGCTGTCTCCTGAACAATACACCTAATTGTGTGACACATTTATACGTGAATATTTTATCACAAAAAAATGACACCATTGACATTATCATAATTTTGTACAATCACAATTTCCATACATGTTGGCAAGAAGTCTGTCAACCCACAAATTTGGGGGAATAAAGGCAAAAGCAAACATTTCGCATAAATGTTGCCACCTAAAATGTCTAACAAAGGAGTTCATGTGACACGAAATTATGGTGATTCAAGAATTTTTTCTTGGATCATTCGTGGATTCTGAGTCCGGAAGATTATGTAAGTTGTGATGAGTACAATTTAGTATCATGACAACAACATGATACAGGATGACCAAATTCTCCAAATCAAGATCATAACATCGTAAACGACGACCATAGTAGTTTTATTTGCACTATGTTCACTGGAAGAACAGGATTGTGGTGAAAATGTTATATGCACTCAGAGAAGGAATATGATCCCCTCAAGCATGTTTCAAAGACAAAATGTTATTTTTGGAAGTATTAAAGCAACGTTGACTTTAGTAAAACGAAATTTTCTTTGATGTTAGGATGCCAAAATTAAAAAAAAAATCAAAATTTTAAGTAAAACAAGTAAGGAAAGTCTAAAGTCGGGCGGGGCCGACTATATTATGCCCTGCACCACTTTGTAGATCTAAATTTTCGATACCATATCACATCCGTCAAATATGTTGGGGGCTATATATAAATGTTTGTCCCATGTACATACATTTAAATATCACTCGATGTGGACAGAATTTGATAGACTTCTACAAAATCTATAGACTCAAAATTTAAGTCGGCTAATGCACTAGGGTGAAACACAATGTTAGTAAAAAAATATGGGAAACATTTAAATCTGAAGCAATTTTAAGGAAACTTCGCAAAAGTTTATTTATGATTTATCGCTCGATATATATGTATTAGAAGTTTAGGAAAATTAGAGTCATTTTTGCATCTTTTCGACTAAGCAGTGGCGATTTTACAAGGAAAATGTTGGTATTTTGACCATTTTTGTCGAAATCAGAAAAACATATATATGGGAGCTATATCTATATCTGAACCGATTTCAACCGAATTTGGAACGCATAGCTACAATACTAATTATACTCCCTGTACAAAATTTCAACTAAATCGGAGCAAACAATTGGCCTCTGTGGTCATATGAGTGTAAATCGGGCGAAAGCTATATATGGGAGCTATATCTAAATCTAAACCGATTTCAACCAAATTTGGCACGCATAGCTACAATGCTAATTCTACTCCCTGTGCAAAATTTCAACTAAATCGGAGCAAAAAAATTGGCCTCTTTGGTCATATGAGTGTAAATCGGGCGAAAGCTATAAATGGAAGCTATATCCAAATCTGAACCGATTTCAACCAAATTTGGCACGCATAGCCACAATGCTAATTATACTCCCTGTGCAAATTTTCAACTAAATCGGAGTAAAAGATTGGTCACTGTGGTCATATGAGTGTAAATCGAGCGAACGATATATATGGGAGCTATATCTAAATCTGAACCGATTTCAATAAAATTTGGCACACTTGACTACACTACTAATTGTACTCCTAGTGCAAATTTCAACCAAATTGGGGTAAAACTCTGGCTTCAGGGACCGTATTAGTCCATATCGGGCGAAAGATATATATGGGAGCTATATCTAAATCTGAACCGATTTCAATAAAATTTGGCACGCTTGACTATAGTACTAATTGTACTCCTTGTGCAAAATTTTAAGCAAATTAGGTTAAAGCTCTGGCTTCTGGGGCATTATAAGTGCATATCGGGCGAAATATATATATGGGAGCTATATCTAAATCTGAACCGATTTCTTCCAAAATCAATAAGTACCCAGCAAAAACTAGGTAACCACATCTCATTACAATTGACATTACCAGGAGTAAAGCTGTCATTACACGTTGCATTACATTGCGGCGAGTTATAATGACTAACTTGTAATGACAAAAATAAATACTTCTCGGTAATTTTCGAATTGTTATTCTCAAATTTTTAGGCAGTTGTAGTTAATATAAGTATTCACATAATCGAGCACTTACATAAAAAATCAAAAAGAATATGTAATGTAACGGTAATTCAGAAGATTTTTCCGTTAAGAATTTTTTATCACAAATATTTCATAATAATTGTGTTTAATGACATTATCATATTATGTTTTAAATAAACATAATATGATAATAATCCAAAATGCGCTTAAACTAAATTTCAAATTTTTTTGTTATGTTCAATTATTTAAAATCTTAAAATTATATTAAAATTTATATTAATACTAAGTATAATTCTAATAATAATTTCAAATCATTTGTATTGCCAAATACCAGCTAGTACTGTAATTTATAAGATATCAAATCTTGTTGTACTAGTTTTACAATAATAAATAAATAAATAAATCAAATGCCATTTGCCTTATAAAAAAGAGACTTAAAATCCACTTTTAGTAGATTTCGAACCTTATGTGAATTGGCTATTGGATATATTATAACGTAATTCACGAATCCAACTCCCTTAAACAACCTACATTTATTTCTATTTTAAGTGTGACATTAATTTGAGTGTAATCGTATTTAGATTATTTATTAGATTTTTTGTTTATTTATACAATATTCTATTTCTATTCAGTAGTTCTCCTATTACAGCACCACTCGCCATATTTTGATCCATTGTAATCGGCGATAGAAATCAATATTTTCGAGATTTGGTTGCCTGAGACTATAAGTGGCTATTTTGCAAGCTTTGGTGTATCTACGAATAAGTCATTACATATTAGGTGATTATATGCTTTAAATGCACTACTTATTTTATGGCCGAAAGTATGCCTGGGGAGAAGTACTTTCCTCCTAGGACATGCGTATGTAAATGTAATCCGAAACGATGCCAATTAATAAGTGGTTATTAATTTTTAAATAGGCTTACCTACAAGATTACCGGGTAATGAGAGTTTTTGCTGGGTATATATTCTGAGCCAAAACACATACTTGTGCCAAATTTGAAGTCGATTGGACTAAAACTGCGACCTAGACTTTGATTACAAAAATGTGTTCACGGACAGACGGACATGGCTATATCGACTCAGAAGCCCACCCTGAGCATTTTTGCCAAAGACACCACGTGTCTATCTCGTCTCCTTCTGGGTGTTGCAAACATATGCACTAACTTATAATACCCTGTTCCACAGTGTGGCGCAGGGTATAAAAACTTAATATCGGAGAAACGCGTCTTCTAAATTTCAAAATCAAATTATTCCGTGAAAACACAATTTCAGCCAATCCAATGGCAAAATGTTACTTTTGGAAGGAGAGTATGGAACATATTTGGCACAAACATCTTGTTTTACCGCCAAACATAAAATACGTGCAATTTTTACAAAATAACATAGTTGCCAATAACACGTTGCATGTTCCGCGTCCAAAAATAATATTTCGCTGTTGAACATGTTTGAGAAGTTCACCACTGTGGTATCGCAATGGACTGAATAGTCTAAGCGAGCCTGAAATATCAGGCTCCACTATACCTAACCTAACTTAATATGTTTCAGGTAATCATATTTCTTCCCTATGTATGGTCGCCACAAACGTGTTTCTTCTCTACGTGTATTCATTCATGAGTCATGAATAAAATTTTGCTCATATTCTCATCTCTATCCTAGAACTGTCTGTGCTCTAGGATAGGGATAATAGAATTATTGATTCTCATTGGGATTACGAAAACACTGTGAATAAATGATAATGATTTTTGTTGAACAAATATCATTATTTACATTTATCCAAGAAAATAAGTGCAAATCCAGAGCTTGTGGGAATTATCTGACAACGTGCGATATATATCCAAATTAACAAAAATATTTTATCATGTACAGATTAAGAAATTGTGTGTTAAAGGATAACTTAATTCAATTGCTAAACTTTTGTTAAGTTCTAAATACATATAAAACAATGACTGAATTGCCAAAAATTAATTATGAAGATAAATAGGATGGTTGTATATGATGACGAGACTCCCAGTTGCACTAGATTCTCAAAACTGCATCCTATAATCTGATAGACATATGCATTTATATGGTCACTGTAACGAAGGTTATATACAAAGCAAATTATTTTGTGAAAACAAAATTTCAGTCGCTCAAGACTACACACAATTTTCTTTTTTTCTGATTCAATCACGAAATTAATTTTTTAATTGAAATGTCTTCAATCAGGAAAACGATAGTATCAATCAAAGTTTTAATTGGACATAAAAAAATGTTTAATTAAAAAATTAATAAATTTTATTTGAAAATTTCAATTAAATGATTCAATTAAAAATTTAGTTGATGTTGATTGCAAAAATCAATTAATTTGTTAATTAATTCAACCAAATATTTAATTGGTGACGATAAGAAAACTCAGGTTTTAATAGATTAAATTAATTATTTAGTTGTACTTCTTAATTAAATCAGTTAAATATATAATTGAGGTTTACAATCGACATCGATTAAACTTTTTAATTATATTGTTGATTTTAACAAGTAATTGTTTAATAAAAACCGCGAAAATGTTCACTCATTTTTATACCCTCCATCATAGGATGGGGGTATATTAAATTTATCATTCCGTTTGTAACACGTCGAAATATTGCTCTAAGACCCCATAAAGTATATATATTCTGAGTCGATCTGAGCATGTCCGAATGAAACAAGCTATAGACTTTAAACTTGGCACAAATAGTTGTTATTGATGTAGGTCGGATGGTATTGCAAATGGGTCATATCGGTCCACTTTTACGCCCCCATATAAACGGACCCCCAAATTTGGCTTGCGCTGAAATTTGGTACATGGTGTTAGTCCATACCGGTCCATAATCATAGGTTAGGTTAGGTTAGGTAAGGTGGCAGCCCGATGTATCAGGCTCACTTAGACTATTCAGTCCATTGTGATACCACATTGGTGAACTTCTCTCTTATCACTGAGTGCTGCCCGATTCCATGTTAAGCTCAATGCCAAGGAACCTCCTTTTTATAGCAGAGTCCGAACGGCGTTCCACATTGCAGTGAAACGACTTAGAGAAGCTTTGTAACCCTCGGAAATGTCACCAGCATTACTGAGGTAGGATAATCCACCGCTGAAAAAGTTTTGGTGTTCGGTCGAAGCAGGAATCGAACTCACGACCTTGTATATGCAAGGCGGACATGCTAACCATTGCACCACGGTGGATCCCACGGTGGTCCATAATCATACATAGCCCCCATATAAACCGATCCCCAGATTTGTCCTGCGGATCCTCTAAGAGAAGCAACTTTCATCCAATCCGGCTGAAATTTGGTACACGCAGAGAAGGGATATGATCACCCCAACCATGCTCCGAAAGCAAAATGTAACTGTTTCACGGAAAACAGGTAGCATGTTTGTCGAAACCACGTTCTTTTCTCGGAAATTATGTATCTGATTTCGGAAAGCATGTTATGCTTGACGAGAAAAGAATATTTTTGCGACAAAAATGCTACATGGTCGCTGTGAAAAAGTTACATGGTGCTCTTGCAACATTTTGAGGTGATCATATTCCTTCTCTGGGTGTACATGGTGTTAGTATATGGTCTCTAACAACTATACAAAAATTGGTCCATTTCGGTTCATAATTATATATAGCCCCCATTTAAACCGATCCCCAGATTAGACATCCAGAGCCTCTAAGAGAAGCAAAATTTATCCGATCCGGTTGAATTTGGTACATTGCGCTAGTATATGGCCGATAACAACCATGCCAAAATTTGTCCGTATCGATCTATAGTTATATTTAGCCCCCGGATAAACCGATCCCCAATCACAGAAAAATCATGATTGCCACTCGAGCCAAAAATAATCTACCAAAATTTTATTGTCATAGAAATTTTTTTCAAAATTTTCTTTCTATAGAACAACATTTTATTTGTGTAGGAAATTTTTTTAAAATGTTATTTCTAAAGAAACTTTATGCAGCACCTCTTAGTTGGAGAGGAATATTTTGCAAAATCTTCCAAAACACCAAACAGTAAAAAATCTGACGTTTTTGGTAGACTCGTGTTCATAATTGTATATAGCCCCCATATAAAGCGACCCCCATATTTCAATTATGGATCTATACTTACCGCACAACAGTTCATATCGGTTCGTAATTATTTCTTCCTTACATATACCGTTCAAAAACCTTTCTTTTGTCTAATATATATCCCGCATGGACTAACTTACAATTTAGAAGATGATGTTAAGAAGTTTTAAGATGCCTTGCAATCGGCCGCAACCCAAGTAATTCAATTTTTGGTAGAAGTTTCTACGCAATCCATGGTGTAGGGTACATTATATTCGTCCTGGCCGAACTTACGGCCTTACGAACTTACGTATATACTTGTTTTTTCTGATTTAATCACGAAATTAATAAATCCAATTTATTTAATCCAATATTTGTTAAAAAAATTAATTTATTTGAAAATTTCAATTAATTTTTTAATTTATTCAAATAAAAATTTATGAGAAGATGATACACATTGGTGGTAAAAATTAGGGAGGAATAATTATCGTATGTAATTTTCATGAGAAATATTTCATTGATGAAATTCATATCATTTGGAATTCGAATCGGTTTCTTCTCTGAAGTTCCAGTGTTATTAAGGAAATTAAGCTTTACATTAAAGAAATACGATTTTATCGAAGGAATGCAATTTTCAAAGTTGGGTATCCTTATTTTAATAAAAATTCGAGAATGATGGGATAATTTCTTTGCAATTTTACACCTTTCTTATATTAAAAAAGTTTCTCCTTGATATTGTATAAATTTAGCGTCCTAAAAAATTGGGTAATATTGGTAATTTTTAGTATTAGATTAATATTTTTCTTATAAGTTTATGATAGAGTTGTTTACCAGTTTAATAAATTGACTTATTTCTATAATACCAAAAAAACATAACAGTGATGACCAGCTATATATGAATTGTGCTTTTAATCGATTCAAATTAACACATTTATTAAGAACTAGCGTAACCCGGCCCGCTTCGCTGCGCCTTCCAAAGCGTATTTGTAGGAATATTTTGCTTTAAGTTAGTCAACCATATCCTTCGTGCTGAAAACAAATTCGAAAAGATTTGAATTCTTTCAAACAAATCCGACTACGTGCTTCTTCGTTTATAGGTACAAATACGACGGATATGCATATGTAAAACGGTTCGTCTTAAAAAAATGTCGGGGAGAGGGTGTACCCTTTCCTTCAAATTTTTTAAATAATGTTCTGTATTCAAGTAGTTGGACAATCTTCTATATTCTAATTTTAAGTGTGGTTTGTCAAGGAAAGGTATCCTTCTTCTCAACATATCTGAAAATTGAGCACTACATTATAATAACATATAAAGAATTACTGTTTCCCATCCAATAAATCGGAAAAAGCAAAAGTAGTAAAAAATTTTACCATTAATATTTGCTAAAATGTTGGAAAATGATGCACCCTCTACGTTGGCTGCCAATTTCATGTAAATTTAAGTTCTTTACTAAAAAGAAGTCAGGCAGAAGCCTGTGCATAAAATATGTCATAAAATTATGTATCGAGTTCCCATTTATAGAAAACCCTCTACTTTCAATTTAAGAAAAAAAAAACGGACAAAAGGGAACCCTCTCCCCACCTTCGCTCTACTCCGACCTGATATCGAACTATCACGTACCCTATATTAATTTCACAAACTATTCAATGGTCCCTATAAATTCTATCGAAGTAAATCGACAAAGTTTAGTTTAATTTTCCCCTTCCCCAACCAGATATCGAAAAATCATATACTAATTTAAAAATCATGTATAAATTTAATCACCTCCTCCCACGTTCCCTGTAAATTTCAAGTAGATCGGAGATGTTTAAATTTTGCTCTATTGTTTTAAAGAGACGTCACTTTTCCCGATACAATATCGACAAACACCGTAGTGAATAGCATCCCTAACTTTCCCTGAAAATTCTTGAAACTTTCCTTCAAGTGTGGGGCAAGGAAGGTTGCCTCTTCGTTCATAACCTTCCCCCACTGCTTTTGTTAATTTCAAGAAAACTTAAGAATTTTTGTTTTTTTTGTAGCTTTAGAGGAGGACCTCCTCCCCGACCAAATATCGAAAAGTGATGTAGCGTATCTTTTGTAAACGTCCCAGAAAATGTAAATTATAAGCCTAAAGGGGCGACCTCTCTTCCATTCAAATATCACAAAATCAGGTACCAACTATTAATATCGTAACCTCTCCCCAGTCCTCTGTAAATTTCAAGTAACTCGGTAAAGTTTAATTGTTTCTCTGTATGTACTTAAGAGAAGCGGATGTCTCCCTATGCCCTTTTATTTTTATTAAAAAATCAGGAACCTGATATAAATTTCATAACCTCACCCATTTGTTCCGTAAAATTTCAGTCGGGGGAGTTTAGTTTTGTTTTCACTGTACTTTAAAAAAAAATCGGGCAAAGGGGTGGCGCCCCTCCCCGACCAAATATCGAAAAATAATGTAGCAGATTTTTGTCTAGATGCCAACCCCAACATTCTATGTAAATTTCAAGCAAATCGCATAATTTTGTTCCAAGTTTCAAAAAGTAGGGCAGGGGGAGGGGGGACCTCCCCCGTCCACATATGAAATCATCAGGTACCCCATATTAATTCCATAACCTCACCGCATGTTCTCTGTAAATCTCAGATAATTTAGAGAATTTTAGTTTTTTCACTGTACTTTAAAAAAAGTCGAACAAAGGGGAGGTCCCCCTCCGCCACCAAATATCGAAATATAAAGTAGCGGATCTTTGTCTAGATGCCAACCCCAACCTTCAATGAAAATTTCAAGCAAATCGGTCAACTTTGGTCCAATTTTCAAAAAGTCCGCCAAAGGGGAGGCCCCCCTCCGCGACCAGGTGTCAAAAAATGAGGTACCCTATTTTCACCACATGAACGCCCCCTACGATCTCTGAAAGTTTCAACTAAATCGGATCAGCCGTTTCGGAGCCAACTCGGTACATACAAACAAACAATCAAACAAACAAACAAACAAATAAACAAACATAGATTGAATTTTATATATATAGATAGAGTAGTATTTTAACTATACAGGTAAGATAGAAATAGCTCCATCTATGGAAGCTTTTGAATGTTACGAATGCAAAACAGCAGCTGTGCGAAAAGCCCGAAGTCGTTACAATCATATCAGCCAATGATTTTCAAACTTTAAAAGGAGTGGACATGCGCATTGATGAGACTATGCAATTTTATATGGTTTGATGTGTAACATTAGAATATTGTTAGTGCTGAGCTTATTGCGTGAGCATAGTGATAAATAGTCACGCAATTATATAAAATGGAATATTTATTGTCACCTAAATTCAATAGTGTTAAGGATCATATCAAAATCGTCCAAAAAGTGGAAAAAACGGTAAGAGCTAAGGGTGTGGAGTCGAGCCAATTTTGCTCGAATCCGACTTCAGCATTTCTCATTAGCCTCGACTCCGACTATAATAGAACATTCTATCATTTTAATAGCACCGCAATGGTAACTTTATGGTGAAGAGTTACAAAAATGGGCCGCTATAAATATTTTTATTTGGCATATTTGTCAACACTAATTTTCAAATTTGATAAAACTTGCATTGCAACAAACTTCAGTATATTAGGACTTTAGCCCTTCAACGACGAATAATTAACCGCTCGATAAAAGTAAGTTTTTCTTGCGAATTCATTTTCAAAATACACCTATACACCTAATAAAGTGTTGCCAAATGTTAAAAAAATAGTTCCTTCTACAAGAAATTTCATGAGGCATGCGTCTTCAAATGTAAATACATACTCAGAAAAATTTGTATATAGGATGGGAGGTATATTAACTTTGTCTTCAACTGGATTGGGTGAAATTTGCCCCCAGAAATAAATCTGGGGATCGGTATATATGGGGACCATGCCTACAAGAGGTCCAATATAGCGATATACCATCTGACCTGCACACATAACAATTACTTGTGCCAAAATTCGCTTGGAAGTTAGAGTGATTTCAAAAAGAATGGCACAGTTAGTATACCCCCATCCTATGGATCCTCCATTGCTTTAGGAACTGGTATGAATTGGCAATAATTTTAGTAGAAAAACAACGATTTCAAATTGAGTTATTGTAAAAACATCCAATAATTAAATCTGGATAATATTTTTTATACACATAACAAATTTGTATACCCTCCATCATAGGAAGGTATCATTCCGTTTGTAACTCATCGAAATATTGCTCTAAGTCCCCATAAAGAATATATATTCTGGGTCGTGGTGAAATTCTGAGTCGATCTAAGCATGTCCGTCCGTCCGTCTGTGGAAATCACGCTAACTTCCGAACGAAATCAGCTATCGACTTGAAACCGGTTGAAACATGGTATTACATGGTTGTTACATGGTATTAGAATATGGTCTCTAATAACCATGCAAAAATTGGTCCATATCGGTCCATAATTATATATAGTCCCCATATAAACCGATCCCCCGATTTGACCTCCGGAGCCCCTTGGAGGAGCAAAATTCATGCGATTCGGTTTAAATTTGGTACATTGCACAGTGAGCCAAATGACAGGTTTTTGACGCATTAAATTAACGGGAGCCCCTAGAGCTCTGAAATTTTGTACATTTACCACTGAGGATGTGAATAAAGTATAATCAAAATATTGGACCGATCCGCCCACTGCCACGACCACTTTCACATGAAGGGTGTATTTCAACCCAAAGGAAGCGCCTAGAGCTCTGAAATTTTGTACATGTACCACTGGGAATGAGAATGAAGTATGATCAACATTTTGGACCGATCCGCCCACTGCCACGCCCACTTTCTAATGGAGGATATATCTCAACCACTTTTATCATACACCAAATATATCAATACACACAAAAATTTTTTTTTTCTGGTTCAATCACGAAATTAATTGATCCAATTAATTTTTTAATTGAAATGTCTTCAATCACAGAAATGATAGTATCAATCAAAAAATTAATTGAAGGTCAATTAAAAAATTAATCGATCCAATTAAAAAATTAATTGATACTATTAATTTTTGTGATTGAATTTTGTTTCAATTAAAAAATTTGTTGAATCAATTAAATTTGTAATTGAATATTTTTTAAAACTCAATTAAAATTTTAATTGGAAAAATTTTCGTGAAATTTTTTTCTGTGTATGTAGTAACATTGGAAACTGAAAATCTAGATTAGAACTGATGCACACTGTTACTCCATCTTGAGCACTACCTTAGAGTGTATATGATTTTAGCAATTCAATTCAAATGTAGTTCAATTCAATCTCTTACACTCTCATTTTAGCAAAAAGTTTTGAATACCATTATTTCTGCAACAATATGTAGAAATGGGAATACATTCGTTAAAAAATGTCCACATTTTGCCAACCCTGTGTTTTTAGAGAAAAAAAGTATATACGGCCGTAAGTTCGGCCAGGCCGAAGTTTATGTACCCTCCACCATGGATTGCGTAGAAACTTCTTCTAAACACTGCCATCCACAATCGAATTACTTGAGTTGCGGTAACGCTTGCCGATGGCAAGGTATCTTAACACCTCCTAACGCCGTCTTCTAAATTGTAAGTAAGTCCATACGTGATATATATTAAATTAAAAAAGACCGATTAAATACGTATATAATTCAGTTTGACAAAATTTTCTATAGAAATACAATTTTGACACAATCTTCTATAGAAATAAAACTTTAACAAAATTTTCTATAAAAAAAAAATTTTAACAAAATTTTCTATGGAAACAAAATTTTAACAAAGTTTTCTATAGAAATAAAAATTTGAGAAAAATATTCTATAGAAATAAAATTTTGACAAAATTTTCTATAGAAATAAAATTTTGGTAGATTATTTTTGGCTGGATTGGCAACCATGATTATGAACTGATATGGACCCATTTTTGTGTGATTGGGGATCGGCTATATAACTATAGACCGATATGGACCAATTTTGGTATGGTTGTTAACGGCCATATAGTCACACCACGTTCCAAATTTGAACCGGATCGGATGAATTTTACTCCTCCAAGAGGCTCCGGAGGTCAAATCTGGAGAAGAGTTTATATGGGGGCTATATTTAATTATGGACCGATATGGACCAATTCTGGCACGGTTGTTAGAGACAATATACTAATACCAAGTTCCAAATTTCAACCGGATCGGATGAAATTTGCTTCTCTTAGAGGCTCCGTAAGCCAAATCGGGGGATCGGTTTATATGGGGGCTATATATAATTGTGAACCGATGTGGAGCAATTTTTGCATGGATGTTACTAACACCACGTTCCACATTTGAACCGGATCGGATGAATTTTGCTGCTCCAAGAGGCTCCGGAGTTCGAATCTGGAGAACGGTTTATATGGGGGCTATATATAGTTATGAACAGATATGGACCAATTCTCGCACGGTTGTTAGATACCATATACTAACACCATGTTCCAAATTTCAACCGGATCGGATGAAATTTGCTTCTCTTAGAGCTCCGCAAGCCAAATCTGAGGATCGGTTTATATGGGGGCTATATATAATTATGAACCGATGTGGACAAATTTTTGCATGGTGGTTAGAGACCATATACCAACACCATGTACCAAATTTCAGCCGGATCGGATGAAATTTGTTTCTCTTTGAGGCTCCGCAAGCCAAATGTGGGGATCGGTTTATATGGGAGCTATATATAATTATGGACCGATGTGGACCAATTTTAGCATGGTTGTTAGAGACCCTATACCAACACCATGTACCAAATTTCAGCCGGATCGGATAAAATTTGTTTCTCTTTGAGGCTCCACAAACCAAATCTGGAGATCGGTTTATATGGGGCTATATATAATTATGTACCGATGTGGACCAATTTTAGCATGGTTGTTAGAGACCATATACCAACACCATGTACCAAATTTCAACCGGATCGGATGAATTTTGCTCCTCCAAGAGCCTCCTCAAGCCAAATCTGAGGGTCCGTTTATATGGGGGCTATACGTAAAAGTGGACCGATATGGCCCATTTGCAATACCACCCGACCTACATCAATGACAACTACTTGTGCCAAGTTTCAAGTCGATAGCTTGTTTCGTTCGGAAGTTAGCGTGATTTCAACAGACGGACGGACGGACATGCTTATATCGACTCAGAATTTCACCACGATCCAGAATATATATACACTATATGGGGTCTTAGAGCAATATTTCGTATGGTGGAGGGTATAAAAACATTTTTGCGTTCCCAGTCCGAAAATAACATTTTCTTGAAACATGTTTGAAGTGATCGTATTATTCCTGTACGTGTCACTACCTTGACACTCTGCTATATGTAAGTCTATATTTAAATATTAGCTTTATGATTTAGCAAATTTTGTAACGGAACCTGTGTTGACGAATCAGTTACAGTAAAACACCCAGGACGACATTTTATTTTATATACCTATTATTAATGATATGGTAGATATTGCAGATTTACCCAAATTTCCCATTCGTTACCAATGTTTTGTCAAGATGTTTCAACTAAAGTAATGCTACTTTATTCTATTCCCCTGCACAATTATTTTACTTTTTCCTTCAAGTTTTCATGGTAACATAGACTTCTCACTTTTTAATGTTTTTGCATTATTATTACCGCGCTGGGAGTTGTTTTCTATCCAATATTTAATAATTTCTGCGTTTCGATTGTAACACCACAATTATAATGGGGTACCTTCATTAGCACTTATAAGCAGACAAATTTATGTTTGCCAGAAAGACAACATCTCAACGTTTTCGAACGCAGTATAGAACTCTATCAATACGTTCCAAGTTAGCAAGTTCTACTCCAGACAATATGGGACATACATTAAATTAAGCACAGAAAAAATATGCTTTTTGTCACACATTTTTCTTAAATAACCAAACAATATTTACAATCGTTGTTAATTTTTACTAAAAGTACATACCTTGACTTTAAAAGCTTCTTTTTACCAGCAAAATCTCTAAAGCACCTTGCTAAACTATGAATTCAAGAAAAAAACTCAATAAAAAAGAGTTACCAATTCGTCGGCCTGAAACGGCCAAACGGGTTACCATATTGTGTTACCATTTTAGATTTTTTTGGTAATGTGTTGTCAACTTTTTCGTAGAACCAAATGTTTAATTTTCACAAGTTCAAAAATTGATTTTATGCGTGAGATTTCGGTCATTTGGCCCAATGTGCATTGTGCTAGAATATGGTCGCTAACAACCATGCCATATCGGTATATAGTTATATATAGCCCCCAGATAAACCTATCAACAATCACATAAAAGTTGGTCCATATCGGTTCGTAATTGTATATAGCCCCCTTATAAAGCGACCCCCATATTTCAATTCGGCTCTCTAATTACAGTGCAAAACTGCACATCCGTTGATAATTACGTATTAGTACACTTCCCTATATATGTTACCATATACCGGGTCAAGAACTGAACTATATACGTAGTTAGTCTGTTTATACCCTAAACCACATAGTGGTCAGGGTATAATAAGTTTGATCGGCCAAAAAATGTGCCTACCACAAATATAGATTTTAGACCCCATAAAATATATACCGATCGACTCAGAATCACCTCCTGAGTCGATCTAGCGCTTGGTGTCCGTCCGTCTGTTCATGTATTTGTTGTTCACAGGATTCCGGTCGCAATTATTAACCGATTTTGATGAAATTTGGTACAGGGAGTTTTTTTGGGCACAAGGACGAACGAATTTGGAAGAAATCGGATCAAATTTAGATACAGCTCCCATATATATGTATCGCCGGATTTCGACAAATGGGGTCACGTTGCGCGTTTTATCAAACGGATCGTCACCAAATTTGGCAAAAGATAATCTTTTCCATCGCCCTTCAAGTCTGCAAAATTTCATCCAAATCGGTTCAGATTTAGATATAGCTCTCATATATATGTATCGCCCGATTTTCCCAAATTCGGCCACAAAACCTTTATTTATCAACCGATCTTACGCAAAGTTGGCTTAATATAATCTTCTATAGCACTAACTATATGTGCAAAAAAATCATCGAAATCGGTTCAGATTTAGCTATAGCTCCCATATATATGTACCGCCCGATTTTGCTAAACTTGGCCATAATACCCTTATTTATCAACCGATCTTACCCAAATTTGGCTAAATGTAGTCTTCTATAGCACTAACTATATGTGCAAAAAATCGTCGAAATCGGTTCAGATTTAGATATAGCTCCCATATATATGTATAAACCGATTTTCCCAAATTTGGCCATAGAACCATTATTTATTAACCGATCTTACTAAAAGTTGGCTAGATCCAGTCCTCTATAGTACTAACTCTATGTGCAAAATTTCATCGAAATCGGTTCAAATTTAGATATAGCTCCCATATATGTATCGCCCGATTTTGAAAAATTCGCCCTTATAACCTTATGTTTGACCATACAGGCCTCATTTCGTAACTGATCTTACTCAAATCTTGCACAAGGTAACCTTTTGTGGTATTAATCAAACCCGCAAAATATTATGTAAATTGGTTCAGATTTAGATATAGCTTCCATATATATGCATCGTTCGATTTTCCCAAATTTGGCCATAGTACTCTTATTTATTAACCAATTTTACTCAAATTTGATGTACTAGCCGATCGTACTTATACGTACTTGTAGCTCTTACATAAGAATATTGCTCGATTTTTACAAATTTGTATTTATTACCCACACTAATTTAACGATTTTCTCTTTTTTAATAATGGGCTCAATATTAGTGGCATACTAGCTCCGTAGGCGCAATATCAACACAGCCAGTGTTGCTAGAAGTAGGGGAAATTCCCTATATGTAGGGTTTTTGTAATATTTAGCGTCTTGTAGGTACGTAGCGCCACAATGTAAGACATTTTCACTCAACACAATTTGTAATAATTTGTACATTTTGGTGGCTCTCGAGGAGGAAATTAGAAGCCGGCAAGGCTTGATCTTTAACAATGTGTGGTAAACTTTATTCCTGTAGAGAATTTTGTCAACATTTTATTTATATAAAACATTTTGTCAAAATTGTATTTCTATAGAAATTTTTTTCAAAATATTATTTCTATAAAAAATGTTCTGAAAATGTTATTTCTGTGGAATTTTTTCTCAAAATTTTATTTCTATAGAACTTATTGTCAAAATTTTATTTCTATAAAAAAATTTCTCACAAAAATTTGTTTATAGAAACTTTTTCCAAAATTTTATTTTTATAGAGATTTAACAAAAAAGATTAATAATTTGGGTAGAATTCTACCAACTGTGACAACCGTGGTGGTAATACAAATTTATATTCTAAGTTATATACGTCGCATATTCATGTTTTAAGATAATAAAGTACTTAGAACCATTTTTGTTTTGTAAAATATTTTAAATTTAACGAAAAATATAGTAGGGAAAATTGTTTGGGAATGTATGGGAAAGTAGGGAACTTTTTTGTCCTTGTAGGATAAACCGAACATTTTCCCTGGCAACATTGACTATGAGCTATAGTCAGATTGACACAAAGCACCCATAGACATGTACCCCTTAATTTTCTTAAATATGCAACTGCGGTTTATCTCCCAGACCTATATGCTACCCTACAAATGCTTATGATTACTAATTCTGTAATGGTGGTTTAGGGTATGATATAGTCGGCCCCGCCCGACTTTCTACTTTACTTACTTGTTTTTTTTTTGTGTCTAATATATACCACGTATGGACTAACATACAATTTAGAGGACAATGTTAAGAAGTTTTAAGATGGCAAGGTAATCGGGAAGTATTACCACAACCCAAGTTATTCTTTTGTGGATGACAGTCTTCAGTAGAAGTTTCTACTCAATCCATGGTGGAGGGTACATAAG
Source organism: Haematobia irritans (assembly GCF_050003625.1). Lineage (NCBI taxonomy): Eukaryota > Metazoa > Arthropoda > Insecta > Diptera > Muscidae > Haematobia > Haematobia irritans. The sequence goes on along the minus strand of NC_134399.1, from coordinate 102,801,126 downwards.
ATTCGGCCTGGTCGAACTTACGGCCGTATATACTTGTTTTTATTAGTGTAAGTGGTTTCGCCATAATACTTAGAACTCAGTTCACCGTGAATAGTCTCCCAAACACAGGGTTGTTAAATTATTGGTGACTATAGACAGGCATATTACTTGAGGAAGTTCCGGAATTGCATCACAATATTTCAAGTTATTTCTCGTCAACGATTTTTATATGGTGTATAAAATTTTTTTTGCACGTAAACGTGATCTTAGTATTAAGATTTATGGGAAACGTCATTTGGACACGGCTATCAAAAGAAGGTTCATTGTCATTGTGCTAATCACTGACAAAGTCACTAATCTAAGTAAGCCTGAAATAACGGACTGCCACTATAATTAACCTAACCTATATCCATCATTAGAAGAGAAAAGTTTTCCTGGATAACACTAGTTTATAAAAAAAAAAATCATGTACACTTGATGAAAATCAACTTTTCCTATGTATTTTTTATGGAACAGTTTTTGAGATATCCCGTTATTTTTAAATTTTCGCTCTTTTTTCACTAAACATAATATATCTCGAGTTAGAAATGTCTAGGGTATCTCAAAAACTGTTCCACAAAAAATTTTTAAACATTTTTTTTTCGAATCCAGTAGCTCAAAATACATAAGAAAAGTTGATTTTCATCAAGTCTACATTTTGAGTGTAAACTAGTGTAATTAATGTGACAATATTTTTATGTTTTTTAAACAATACCATCCATTTGCTCTAAACTACTGTAACCATAACCAATAATAATTTTATTTACATGTGCAAATGCTAGTACTTTAAATTTTGCTCACAAAGCACGTCATTTGTATTATTTCACTTGAATTTTGCTGTCACGGACACATCCCTGGAGTCAACCCTTAACTGCAGAACAAAAGACATGCACAAGTGATGGATGCATAGTGCATTCGATTCAGTGTCGTCTAGACAATACCAACGTTAGCAGCAACTTTTCATATCACAGCGTATCGCTCCAAAATTCCTTACAATTTGTCCATCATCTCTACCTATTGAGTTGTGAAATAATTTTCCTGGTGATAGCGCAATCCCATTGCCCAATAATGAATTTCAATAACAACATGAATTTTGATAATAACAATCCCATCTTCAGTGATCCCAATAATCCCAATAATCTCATCAATCCTTCTCTGTTAAGTGCCAATTTAATTAATCCGAACCTTATCAATCCAAATATCATGAATCCCAATCTCATGAATACTACAAATCTTCTAAATCCTAATCTCCTCACTGGTATTGAAATGAAATTCGATGAAGAGGATGAGTAAGTATATCTCGTTCCAGGTCATCTAGATTGAAATAGCCCACGTTACTACCGATATTAAGTTTGCAGAGTTCTATATAACCAAAGAATTTGGTTGTCGAGCCTATCGTGGCTATCCATCGTTTTGGGATGGTCATACATGGTTTGTAGGCCTCTTGGGGATGCCAGCCATGTAAAAGAATTGGCAACGCATCTGAGTGTAGTACCTCTTGGGTGATGTGGAAAACTACACAATTTGCAATGGACGGTGTCATACAGCACTCGTTGGGCGAAGGATGAGTAATGCAGACAACACCCCAAAAAATTGGTATAGCTGTGAAGTCATCATCAACACAATTGAAGAGGAATATTTTCACCAGTCCTTTTGCAAAGATGGACGGACATATTTCATGAGTTTTTGCTGTGGATTTCCGCTAAACGGCAATAAGGTTTAATATAGAATTTCGAATGAATTTAAATAAAAGCTTTTGCATATTTTTAGTTTTTTTTTGTGTTACAAACGACTAAAAGTTATAATTCACTTGCTGAACAAGAGTTTCTGAATTCCAGGATAATATTGATTTTTCTACACCGCATTACTCTGTCCAACAGGGTGCTGTAGGTTAGTACATATGTTTGCAACACCCAGAAGGAGACGAGATACACTGACAAAAAAGCATGTTCGGTTCCAAAGATTTTGTCTTTACTTTAAAAATTTTGGTATTGATTCCGAGCCAAAGAAGCGGATAATTCAAGTAAGGACACTTTTAAGACACAATTCTCTTTGGAATTTGGGTTTTGTGTACTTGCTTCTAGGAAGCAAATTTTAATTTTTCGTTTTTTCAGCTTTTTTTTTCTTCATATGCTATCAAAGTCCTTTAAAAACGAGTTAACGACAACTTCATTTTTCAAATTCAGACTCGACTTCCAGTGGAAATTATACTATGTTTCAAGTAAAAAACGTTTTTAAAATAAAGTTTTGAAAAATATATTCTATATTTGAACGATTTTTTGCTTTGTAGTCAAGATGCAAAAAGGCAAAAAAATTTAAAGACAATTTCATTAAAATTAAAGAGTTTTTCTAAATTATTAAAGTCAAGTTGACCTTAGCCCAAACATTTTTTCTTTCATGTTATGATACCCATTTTTAAGTCAAATCACTTAATTATAAAGACAATACGACTTCATTGAAAAGTTTATCGACTTTTGGACTAGGAAAAAAAATTATATTAGAGAAATGCGTCTTCTATGCTAAGCAAAATTTGCATTCGTATTTTAAAGACATGAAATCCTTGACCTCAGGACTATATTTTTTTCAGTCCAGAAACACTTCCTGAGTGCTTTTAGCGTTTTCCCTTGCTCCGTCTGTAGATAAAGTTTGTCAAACAGTGTGGCAACACTGCGTAGAAACTTATACGAAAGACTGTCATCCACAATCGAATTAATTGGGTTGTGGTATCTAAAAACTTCTTAACATCGTTGTCTAAATTGTGAGTTAGTCCATATGTGGTATATATTAGACGAAAAAGGTATGTATAGGAAAGTCTACAAATAATTTCGAATCGATATGGACTTTTGCACGGTACGTAGAGAGCCAGAATTGAAATATGGGGGTCGCTTATATGTGGGCTATATACAACTATGAACTTGATATGGACCAATTTTTGTGTGATTGGGGATCGATTTATCTGAGGGCTATATATAACTATAGACCGATATGGACATAGTTAGGCATGATTGTTAACGGCCATATACTAGCACAATGTACCAAATTTCGACTGACTCGGATGAAGTTTGCTCCTCCAAGAGGCCCCAAAACCAAATCTCGGGATCCGTTTATATGGGGGCTATATATGATTATAGACCACTTTTGGCTTGGTTGTTAAATATTATATACTAACACCACGTACCAACACTGAAAAAAATATTGTCGTGAGGTCAAAGATTTCATGTCTTTAAAATACGTATACAAATTTTGCTTAGCATAGAAGACGCATTTCTCTAAAATAAAGTTTTTTTCCTTGTCCAAAAGTCGATAAACTTTTCAATGAAGTCGTATTGTCCTTATAATTAAGTGATTTGACTTAAAAATGGGTATCTTAATATGAAAGAAAAAATTTATAGGCTAAGGTCAACTTGACTTTAATAATTCAGAAAAATTCTTTAAATTTAATGAAATTGTCTTTAAATTTGTTGTCTTTTGGCATCTTGACTTCAAAGCAAAAAATCGTTCAAATATAGGACATGTTTTTCAACACTTTATTTTAAAGAAGTTTTTTACTTCAACCATAGCATAATTTCTACTGGAAGTCGAGTTCTAATTTGGAAAATAAAGTTGCCGTTAACTCGTTCTTAAAGGACTTTGATAGCATATGAAGAAAAAAAGCTGAGAAAGCGAAAAATTAAATTTTGCTTCCTAGAAGCAAGTACACAAAACCTAAATTTAAAAGAGAATTGTGTCTTAAAAGTATCCTTACTTGAAATCTCCGCTTCTTTGGCTCGGAATCAATACCAAATTTTTTAAAGTAAAGACAAAATCGTTGGAACCGAGTATGCTTTTTTTTCAGTGAAATTACAACCAAACGGCACCGGAGGTCAAATCTGGGGATCGGTTTATATGGGGGCTATAAATAATTATGGACCGATATGGACCTACTTAGGCATGGTTGTTAACGGCCATATACAAGCCAAATGTACCAAATTTCAACTGACATCAATGACATTTGATCCTCCAAGTGCTCCAAAACCAAATCTCGGGATCGGTTTATATGGGATCTATATATGATTATGCACTGACCACTCTTGGCATGGTTGTTAAATATCATATACTACCACCACGTACCAAATTTCAACCAGATCGGATGAATTTTGCTTCACCGAAAGCAACCGGGGGTCAAATCTGGGGATCGGTTTATATGGGGGCTATATATAATTATGGACTGATATGAACCAATTTTTGCATGGTTGTTAGAGACCATATACTAACACCATGTACAAAATTTCAGCCGGATCGGATGAAATTTGCTTCTCTTAGAGGTTCCGCAAACCAAATCTGGGGATCAGTTTATATGGGGGCTATATTTAATTATGTACTGATATGAACCAATTCCTGCATGGTTCTTGGATACCATATACTAACATCACGTACCAAATGTCAACCGAATCGGATGAATTTCGCTCTTCCACGGGGCTCCGGAGGTCAAATCTGGGGATCGGTTTATATGAGGGCTATATATAATTATGGATCGATGTGGACCAATGTTTGCATGGTTGTTAGAGACCATATACCAACACCTTGTACAAAATTTTAGCCGGATCGGATGAAATTTGCTTCTCTTAGAATCTCGGCAAGCCAAATCGGGGGATCATTTTATATGAGGGCTATATATAATTATGGAGCGATGTGGACCAATTTTTCCATGGTTGTTAGAGACCATATACTAACACCATGTACCAAATTTCAGCCGGATCGGATGAAATTTCCTTCTCTTAGAGTTTCGACAAGCCAAATCGGGGGATCGGTTTATATGGGGGCTATATATAATTATGGACCGATATGGCCCATTTGCCATACCATCCGACCTGCATCAATAACAACTACTTGTGCCAAGTTTCAAGTCGATAGCTTCTGTCGTTCGGAAGTTAGCGTGATTTCAACAGACGGACGGAAGGATGGACATGCTCAGATCGACTCAGAATTTCACCACGACCCAGAATATATATATACTTTATGGGGTCTTAGAGCAATATTTCGATGTGTTACAAACGGAATGACAAAGTTAATATACCCCCATCCTATGGTGGAGGGTATAAAAAGTATCAAATTAAGTGCAATTTAAAATAAATAAAACAAAAGAAGAAGAACTAACTTTTAACTATATTTTAAAATAATAACAATGTGTAAAACTTGTTTTAAATTTGTTATAAAATTAATATTTCTCAGTCTCATTGTTACATGTTCGTTCGTCCATATATGTAAATTTTAACTAAATTTGTATATGGGAATATAAATCTTGATAATAACTCCCAACAAATTTTAAGGAGTTGAGATGGTAACACAAATTTTGGTCTACATAGTGGTGAAGGGTATAATATAGTCGCCCCCACCCCCATCCCGACTTTAGACTTTACTTACCTGTTTTTATATAACACATCGAAATATATATCTTCAAAATATATATTTTGCTCTTGAAAAATGTATGAGGTGATCGTATTCCTTCTATGGATGTAGCCATAAAAGCACAAGCTACACATACAGTGAAGGAGTTCTATTTCGGAGCCTTATCTAAATCTCCGCATTACTGTGTTTAGGATTTGACTACAGTATGGGGAAACTATCATAGAATTTTGTGTAAGTCGGAGAATTTCTGTGGAAATTCTGGTATGAAATGCTGTGATGATTTCCTCGTATTATAGTCATATTTTATACACTGTAATGCCAGAATTTCCACAGCATGGTTGAGATTTCAATATGGCTCCGAATTACACAAAATTCTGTGATGGTTTCCCCACATTGTAGTCAAATCGATGATAAATATATATGGAAGCTATATCTAAATCTGAACCGATTTTTTCCAAAATCAATAGCGATTGTCTTTGACCCGAAAAACGACCCCATGCCAAATTTGAGGACGATCGCACTTAAGTTGTGAGTTGTACTTTGCACACAAAATTACATATAGAGACAGAAAAACAGACGGGTATCGATAAATCGACTCAGGACTGAATTCTAAGCCGATCGGTATACTAAAAGATGGGTCTATGGCTACTCCTTCTGGCCGTTACATACAAATGCACCACTACTTTTGTATACCCTGTACAAAAGTAGTGGTGAGAACGTTTTAAACTTTTGCGATAACCCTTTCCAAAACGTTTTTTTTGCGTGTGTATACTTTGAGAGTTTAGCTAAAATCTTAACTAGATTTGAAAAATATTAAATTGACTAGTTCGTTATTAATTTACTTTTTTAAAAAAATTAAAAATCAATGACTAGAGTCATTTATTTTCATGATAAAAACAGGGCTGTGGAGTCGGAGTCGGAGTCGGAGTCTTGGAGTCGGAGTCTGAAGATTTGGCTGGAGTCGGAGTCGTAAAAATTTTGCTCGACTCCGACTCCGGCTAAACCAAATTTTTTAAAACACTTCACATTTTTGTAACTAAAAAAGTTTTTACGCAAATTAGTTTCCAATGCGTTATGCATTCGATCAATGTACACCACGATTGGAAATAAAAATCAACTTCCAATTACGGCTATCATTTTATGTTTCCTAGAATGTTAGACTAGCAAATGGGCTGGATCGATCCATTTTAATCCCCATATCAATTTATTTGAAATAATTCGAACAATAATTCGAATTTATTGTTTTTAATTTTATTTTAAGGCTATATACCTACACACATATGACAGAAAAAATTGTCAAAGCTGTTTTTTATAGAAAATTTTGTCACTATTGTATTTATATGGAATGTTTTGTCAAAATTTAATTTCTATAAAAAAATTATTCGAAATATTATTACTATAGAAAATTTTTTTCCTATAGAAAATTAAGTCAACATTTATTTCTATAGAAAATAAAAAATAAAACAAGTATATACAGCAGTATGTTCGTCCGGGCCAAATCATAAATACCCACCACCATGAATCAAATATACTAATTTCCTTAGAAAATTTCATGGGGGTTTGATGACAGATCAGTTTAAACAGTTCGCATCCCGAAAATAAATGCAAAGATTTTACCTATCAGATTCCGGATTTATAAGAACTATTTTTGTTTGAGTTTTAAAGGAATCATAAACATATCCTGTAAATGTGCAAGAAAATTAAGAAAAAATACCTTGATTTGAAATCTAAAATCTATAGTACACCAACTGTTTTATGATTACGAGAAGTAATACCTGGCAAATTTACATTTATGGTAAATGCACCTTCTGTACCCTCAATATCTGAAATCGGTCTATATGGAGGCCTTACCAGCGTTGCAACAACGAATTTTTTTTTATTTTGGACCAAATTTTTCCAAAATTCGTACCAGGGGACCAGTTTTCTAATTTAAATTAAAATAATTTAAAAGTTACAATTTTTCTAAAATTTTTCTTCGAAAGAAAATTTTTTCAAAATGTTATTTCTTTATAAAATGTTGACCTCATTCTATTTCTATCGAAAATTTTGTCCATGTTTTATTTCTATAGAAAATTTGGTCCAAATTTTATTTCAATAGATTTCATTTTAGCCAAAATTTCAATTTAGCCAAAATTTAATTTCTATAGAAAATGTAGCCAAAGTTTAATTCTATTGAAAATTTAGCCAAAATTTAATTTCTGTAAAAAATTTAGCCAAAATTTTATTTCTATTACATATTTAGCAGAAATTTGTACAAAATTTTTGCATAATATTGTATCCCAAAATTTTTTAAGAAGCTTATTTCTATACAAAATTTTGTTAAAATTTTATTTCTATGAAAAATTTGTTAAAATTTTATTTCTATGAAAATTTTGTTAAAATTTTATTTCTATAGAAATTTTTGTCCAAATGTTATTTCTGCAGAAAAATTCCATTTGGTCTGACCATCGGACCAACTTCAATAATTTTTTGGGTCTATTTTGGTCAATCGGACTAATGGGGCTACGCCAAAAACATGGAAGGATACGTACAGTATTCAGCATATCTATTGTAGTTCTAGAATATAGACCCCAAAACGGAGGACCGGTTTATAAGGGGACTATATCAAAAACTGGACCGATACACAATATATTCGGCACACCTCTTAATGGTCCTAGAATACCTCCAGATTTCAAATTTCAGGCAAATTGGATAAAAACTACGGATTGTAGAAGTCCAAGAAGTAAACTCGTAACATCGGTCTAAAAGGGGGCTATATCAAAACTTCGTCCGATAGTGACCATCTTCGGCACGCCTTGTAATGGTCCTATAATACCTCTAGATTTCCAACTTCAGACAAATTGGATAAAAACTACGGATTCTAGAAGGTCAAGAAATAAAATCGGGAGTTCTGTCTATATGGGAGCTATATTAAAACATGGTCCGATAATCACCATTTTCAGCACTCCTCCTTATAGCCCTAGAATACCTCTAGGTTTCCAATTTCTGGCAAATTGGATAAAAACTACGGTTTTTATAAGCCCAAGACCCCAAATCGGGCGATCGGTTGATATGGGAGCTATATCAAAACCTGGACCGATCTAGCTCATCTTCGACATGACAAACTTATTATACCCCTGTCACCATTCTATGGTGGTGGGTATAAAAATATTTTTATGTAGAAAATTTTGTCAAAAATTTATTTCTATAGAAAATTTAGCCAAAATTTTGCTTCTATAGAAAATTGTGCAAAATTTTATTTACACAAAAAATTTTCCAAAATTTCTATTAATAATTTTTTCAAATTTTTTTCCATAGAAAATTGTGCCAACATTTTGTTACTATAGATTTTTTTTATACAAAATTTATACAACATTTTATGTCGATAGAAAATTTAGTCAACATTTTATTTTTATAGAAAATGTAGTCTAAATTTTCTTTCTATAGAAAATTTTGCAGCATTTTATTTCTTTAGAAAATTTTGCAAAATTTTATTTACTACACAAACAATTTTCCAAAAATTTCTATTGATATTTTTTTCAAAATTTTATTTCTATAGAAAATTTTGTCAAAATTTGTTTACTATAGTCTTTTTATATAATATAAAATAAAATTTTGCAAACTTTTATTTACTACACAAAAATTTTTCCAAAATTTGTATTTATATTTTTTTTCAAAATTTTATTTCTATAAAACAATTTGTCAAAATTTTATTTATGTAGCAAATTTTCTCAAATTTTTTTCTTACTGATACTCACTGCTAAGTCGAAAACTGGTAAAAGTGACTCAAATTTTGCTATATAAAAAATTATGAATGTTTCCCAAATATTGCACGAGATTTTGTAGAAGTCTGATTTCAGATTTTATCAAAATGTTGATCTAAATACAAAGTTGTGCAGGGTATGTTACAATCGGCCCGCCCGACTTTAGACTTTCTTTGCATTTTTATTTTTTGCTATAATTGTGTTACGTCCCATAACGTTAGATTTAAATTTTAGGTACAGAGATTTTCTAGAAGTATATACAATTTTGTCTAAATCGATTCAGATTCAAATTCATGGCTATGGGAATATAACCCTTTATAATAATTTTCGTCCACAAATACATATACTGTCGGTATCTACTCATATTATGATGGGTATTTATATCATTATTTTATTTATTAAACATTGCCCTAAATTTGAAATAAAGAGTTTAATTGGTATAAATGCGAAATTAAGACCTTTCTTGCACACATAAATAAATACGATACTTTATATCGATCCATATATATACCCCATATATATCCCCTCAATAGAACTACAAATTAGTGGTACTAAAATGAGATTTAGTTATATTACCCGGAGTCGACTCCGGAGTCGGAGTCGGAGTCGAGCTGATGAAAAATGCTGGAGTCGGAGTCGAGCAAAATTGGCTCGACTCCACAGCCCTGGATAAAAATATTGTTTTTTTTGTTTGTCAAAATTTCAATGTGGCCTAAACGCTTTGTACTCTTCACCATAACATTGTGAAGGGCATAATAAATTGTAATCGGCTCTCTTCAACACTAATTTTCTATTTAGTCTATACCATGGAATTATGGTAACCATATGAATATGAATCTCCATTAGCCCAACTAATTTGCTCGCTGCATTTTTCTTAACAACTCAATCAGTCGCATTTCTGTTATTAATTAAGTAATTTAGATTCAATGTGAAGAATCATTTACCATGCATTTTGTTCATTCATCTGTGGTCATTAGCATAGGCCATAAGATAAGGCGACTAACTATACCAACTGTTTGATGATGATATGATCCCCACTGTTTTTGGGGAAGCTAACACAGCGGCGCACACACACACGCACACACGCCACAGAATGTGCAACATAATAATTGAGAGTAATGCTAGCTAGCGTGAGAGAGCATGGGAGTTTGGTTTTTTTTTCAAGTGTATGTTTTTGGATATTATTGTGAGAAACTGATGGCAACACTGCCACAGCATTGACATTGCATTTGCAGTGCAAAACAAAGGCCTCATGGCAACATCAGTATACCTCTCTGTCAGTCTCTGTCGGACAAGCAACGGAAGCACTCGCGTTAGAGATCAGCCAAAAAAATTATTTTTTTTTGTACCACATTTCATCGTTGTTTTCGTCATTGCTATTGCCGTTGTCTTCGTAAACGTCCTGCAGTCTTCGTCTTCCAGTAATTTTTTATTTGATCCACCTAAATAAACGGAGCAGAGGAAAAAAGAGTGTTTTTAAGCTGTCATTGTTATTGTCTCGTTTGTTATTGTCAAATTCGCGATATTTCTTTATGAGTTTATTGGATAGTGTCTTTGCGGTGCCATTTCATCATCACTGGACGTTACCACAATGAATTTCAATAATAATCTGAATTTCGATAATAATACACCGATCTACAATGATCCCAAGCTGATCAATCCCAATATCTTCAATCCGAATCCTTTTAATCCCAATCTAAATTTTGCAAATCCCAATTTCGCCAATGCGAATTTTCCCAATACGCATTTCACAAATCCCAATCTGACCAGTGCTGGTGATCATCCCAATTTAAGCCATAGCCAGTTAAGCGATCCGAATCGTTTCGATCCAAATCGCTTCGATCCGAATCGTTTTGAGGGCAATCTAATACCCAATCCTAATCTCAACTATAATGATATGTAAGTATAAGCAAATTTAGGGAGTGAAGTTGAGGAAAAGAAGGACAAAGAGCAATTGTGAAAGTATGTACTCATACTCCTCCTTCTAATTGTCCAAAAAAAAAAACGAAAACGTCAACAGTGGTAAGTTCGGTTTATAAACAAATTCTAAATTCTAGTCGACGATATGAACCTAAACAAAAATAGAAAATTATGGCCTAAAGCCTATCGCGGCTGCCAGCCAACCTTAAAAGGCATTTTAATGGTTCGTAGGCCTATTGGGGATGCCAGCCATGTAAAATAATTGGCAACGCACAGTGTGTAATACCTCATGGGTTGTGCGGAAATTTACACGCTATCGAGGGGGAGCAAAGCGAAGCAAATTAAATTAAAACCCACAAATAAAGCTACCGTTTGTTGGCCACAAACCGAAATGACACTGTGGTCACAAGTGTCATAACCTCAATGCCCAATCGATCTGATCAATTTTTCATCACATTCATCAGCAATCAAACTGGATGGATGGATAGATGGCTGGCTGGCTGGCTGGAGTTGGTTGCTTGATCTCTCTGTCGTCTCTTCATACTCATTGCATGCAATTCATCCATTGCACGTACATCCACTTGTATTTTGGTTGAGCATATCGAAATCTTTGTATGTAGCACGTATTTTATATGTCTGTCCATTTGTTTGTCTGTCTGTCTGTCTGTCGGTTTATGTCCATATGTATCAGCTCTTCCATCATCCCTGATTTTCTGTCCTTTAGATTGGTGATGTTGTTGTTGCTGCTGCTGCTTAGGCAAACAATTGAGGTTAGTTTAGCTCGTGATCGTTTTGGTTAAACTCGTGTCAGAGTAACCACAAGAAAGAAAAACCAGCCGTTTTTCGGTTGGTTTGTCCGTCCGCCTGTCTGTCTGTCTGTCCCTCCATACATTCATCGGTCGTTCACAATAATTCTGCCATAAAAACAACATATGGAAATGTGGGAGAAAACCCCAACAAAACAAACAAAAACAAGAACATCAACTCTTTGGTCTTCTCTCCCTATGCTCTCAACATCCATGCAGTTTTGAAATTCTCTACTGTCTGCGCCCTTTTCATGATACAAACTAACAAATCCAGGTTCGTCGTATAAGCATCAAACCCAAGTAAAAAGGGATGGGGTAAAGAGGAGGTGCCATACAAATGTCTTACTTTATCCATATTCTCCCTCTCAGCCCTGCAGCAACAAAAAAAAAAAAACAAACTATAAAGAAAAAATCTAAGAGCCAGCCAGTCAGTTAGCTAGACTGGCCGACAGACAGAGAAGAAACAAACATCTTTAAAGGCCTGTTGTCATAATATGCGTTTGAACGGCATCGATTTTCCAGTGAAATAACATTTAAATTCTACGCTTGCGTAAAGTAAGTTATTATAGTTAATCAAGACATAAGGGAACGGATGCGCACAGTGGTAAGAAACCGTTCAAAAACAAAAATATTTCAGCACCTTTATAAAATTATCATTATTCTGTCCTACACACAAAAAAAAAATATTTTTTGTCTTTAATCACGAAATTAATTGATCCAATTAATTTTTTTTTTAATGAAATGTCTTCAATCGCAGAAATGATCAATTAAAAGTAGAAAGTATCAATTAAAAAACTAATTGAAAGTCAATGAAAAAATTAATTGATATTATTAATTTTTGTGATTGAATTTTGTTTCAATTAAAAAAATTATTGAATCAATTAAATTTTTTAATAGAATATTTTTTAAAACTCAATTAAAACTATAATTGGAAAAATCTTCGTGAAATGTTTGATGAAAATCAGCATATACACTGGAAGACGAATTTTCCTTTTCGGTGAAAAAAAATTGTTTGACGGTAAAAAACTTTCTTTAAAAATAAATTTAAAAAAAAAATTAGAGACAATCCATAAATCCTTTGTTAATTACTAGTTCTCAAAAAGAATACTTTATAAGAACGCAAAAAAAAAAATAACTCTATATGTCACTAAAGCCAATTGAATTCTATTTTAGTTCATGGAATTATTATATTTTGAGAATGTTTTCTTGATTCCAATAATTATGTGCGTACGTTAGTTAAATGAACTAAAAAGGAGAAAAACTATCCACAAATGAAGAAAAAAGATTTGCTGAATTCGTGTCTCTCACAAAATAGTTTAGAATTTCTTAAAAGTTGTAAATTTTACCAATAATGTGACTACCTTAGACTCTTTGGATTACAGACAAAAAAAAAACTTCAAATATAGACTAAGACTTATTTTGAGAAAAATTTGAAATTAAAAGAACATTTTTTTACTATGAAGTATCTCTACATGAATAGATTTATTAAAATATCCCAAAAAATACAATAAAAATTGAATAAGATTGATATGTATCTTAGTCATAATTTTATAGAACCTGGCTGGATAGCTCCGTAGAAAATTCTCTATTTTACAAAAACTGGCATCTTTGGTTCGGAATCAATATCAAATTCCTGAAGAAAATGTCAAATTCATTGGATTCAAGTAAACATTTTTCGTATGGCACTGAAGACATTTTTGCAATTTTTAACTCCAATTTTTTCCTTCCAAATACGAAACTTTCTTCTTTCTGAGTTCACTGTGAGTGAAGGGGAAAGGGGAATTTTGTTTGTATAAAATTTCGTTCAAAAGGAAACTATTTTTCTTTGAGTGTACTACAATCAAATTACTTTATCTTGCTAAAGATATATCACACACTAAAAAACATAACATTGACCTAACAAGCAAGATTATGTATTTTAAATTTTAGGACACGCGATTTACACAATATTAAGGAAAATTTCTTTAAAGTGAAGAAATTTTTATTTAATAAAAATTCAAAATGCTTTGATTTAAAAATGTTTTTGTTTGTTTGTTAATTTAGGACATAATTTTAGAAATGTTCACCCTTCGTTACAGTCGTAGGTCTTTGAAGTAAGGAAAATTTTTGTTTATTTTCATTTAAAAAAATAATCTGTAAATTAAATGAGTATTGAATCATTGAATCTTAAAGATAAAACAGTCTCAAATATAGACTACATTTATTTTAAGGACATCTTTGGTTATAAGTTTTTATACCCTCCACCATAGGATGGGGGTATATTAACTTTGTCATTCCGTTTGTAACACATCGAAATATTGCTCTAAGACCCCATAAAGTATATATATTCTGGGTCGTGGTTAAATTCTGAGTCGATCTGAGCATGTCCGTCCGTCCGTCTGTTGAAATCACGCTAACTTCCGAACGAAACAAGCTATCGACTTGAAACTTGGCACAAGTAGCTGTTATTGATGTAGGTCGGATGGTATTGCAAATGGGCCATATCGGTCCACTTTTACGTATAGCCCCCATATAAACGGACCCCCAAATTTGGTTTGCGATGCCTCTAACAAGAAAATTTCATCCGATCCGGCAGAAATTTGGTACATGGTGTTCGTATATGGTCTCTAACAACCATGCAAAATTGGTCCACATCGGTCCATAATTATATATAGCCCCCATATAAACCGATCCCTCGATTTGGCTTGCAGAGCCTCTAAGAGAAGTAAATTTCATCCGATCCGGCTGAAATTTGGTACATGGTGTTGGTATATGGTCTCTAACAACCATGCAAAAATTGGTTCACATCGGTCCATAATTATATATAGGCTCCATATAAACCGATCCCCCGATTTGGCTTGCGGAGCCTCTAAGAGAAGTAAATTTCATCCGATCCGGCTGAAATTTGGTACATGGTGTTAGTATATGGTCTCTAATGACCATGCAAAAATTGGTCGATATCGGTCCATTATTATATATAGGCTCCATATAAACCGATCCCCAGATTTGACCTCCGGTGCCTTTTGGAGAAGCAAAATTCATCCGTTCTGGTTGAAATTTGGTAAGTGGTGGTAGTATATGATATTGAACAACCATGTGAGTTGAAATTTGTGGATGACAGTGTTTCGTAGAAGTTTCTACGCAATCCATGGTGGAGGGTACATAAGATTCGGCCTGGCCGAACTTACGGCCGTATATACTTGTTTTTTTTTTTTGTTTTTTGAAATATTTTAAGGAAATATTTTATTACTTTGAAGGATCTTTTATAAATTGAGAAATTTCTTTAAAGTGAAGAAGTTTTAATTTAAAGAAAACTTATAATCATTTGCTTTAAAAATGTTTTCCTTTAGTTAAAGTATTTAAAATAATTAATTGGAAAATTATAAAACGTCCAACTAAATAATTAATTGTCTCGAAGAAAAAAAAATAATTGAGTCTTGTGATCAAACTCAATTAAATTTTTAATTGAATTATTTAAAAATAATTGAAAATGTCAATAAAATCAATTGCATATTTAATCAAGTATATTATTTATGCCCTCCACCATAGGATGGGGGTGTAACAACTTTGTCATTCCGTTTATAACACACCGAAATATTGGTCTCAGGCACCATAAATTCTGAGTCGGTCTAGCGATTGCACAAGTAGTTGTTATTGATGTAGGTCGGATGGTATTGCAAATGAGCCATATCGGACTACTTTTTGGTATAGCACCCATATAAACCGGCCCCCTGAGTTTGGTCGCGAAGCCCATTGTGGTAGCACATTTCAATCGATTAGCCCTCTAATAACCATGATCTAATCGGTCGATACTTATTTATATATACCGTGCACTCGCGGTAACGTGAACTAATTAAAACCAAGAGAGTTCACATTAGCGAACTTCAGCGAATTTCAGAACAAAACATAGCGATATTCGAGAGTTTTATTTTTATTTTTGTTATTCGTAATATTAAAAACTTAATTTCATTTGATGAAAAAAAATTTAAAAAAAGAGATCGGAAAATTATCAGTGGGTATAGAATTATAACGCAATTTAAATTAGTAATTAAAATTCACAACAAATCCAAACTAGATCATTAACAAATTCCGTAGGTGTATTTGAAATTGTACTTGGAATTGTGAATCTGCCTTTAACGTCAAATTTCATGTTTTTTTCAGCGTTACGGAGTATATAGTGTAAGAAAAAGCTTGTTCACATTACCGCGAGTGCACTGTATAGAGAGATATTTCAACTAAACGTGATCAAAAACAATCGACACCACA